>NW_025999880.1:9019326-9047981 GCF_001458135.2 Marmota marmota marmota | reverse complement strand
CAATAATCTCCATTTACCAGATTTCTTTTTGATGACAAAAATGGGAGTATTATGGGGAGATACAGAAGGTTGTATATGTCCTTCCACTGATTGTTGTTTGACCAGGTCATGAGCTGCTTGTATCTTTTCTTTAGTCAGGGGCCACTGAGGAACCCATACTGGTCTTTCTGATTTCCAAGTAATTTTTATTGTCTCAGTGACCCCTCCTGAAAATCCAATCCATGTCTGTCTGTTCCTTGATCTATTTGTATTGATGCTGCTATACCTTGTTCTTATTCTCCTAATCTTTTTCCTTTCCTAAAACCTTGTCTAGCCATAATAGTGGGCACATTTGGATTGATGTTATTTGTTAATGTTAGTCCTAATTGATCTAGGACATCTTGTCCCCATAAATTTACGGGAAGATGATCCAATACTTATGGCTGTATAGTTCCTTCACATCCTTCAGGATTCTTCCAATCTAATACCATTGCACTTCTATGGGGATTAGTCACCACTTCTAGGCCTCGAAGCGTTTGAGTGGCTTGTTGTAATGGCCAATGTTATGGCCATTCTTGACGAGAGATGATACTAAGGTCTGCACCTGTATTCAGTAGCCCATTAAATTCATGTACTTGAATATTTAGTTTTAGGATGGGGCAAGAATCTAAATTTAAAGAAAGCATAGCCCAATCTACACCTGTGGAGCCTAATCCCCTGGAACCTCTTTCTACAGTATGACTGGAAAATTTATCATGTAGGCTGGGTATTATTAATAACTGTGCTATTCTTCTCCTGATGAAATTACTGATATACCCTTTGGAGAACTGGCTATAATTTTTATTTCACCTTCATAATCAGGATCAATTATCCCAGGACTTATCATAAGTCCTTTTAGAGTAGAAGAATTGTGTCCCAATAATAAGCCTACTGTTCCTTTAGGAAGAGGTCCTTTTACCCCTGTGGGAATGATTTGAACTCCCATCTCTGGAGTTAGTACTATTCTGGCAGAGGCACAGATGTCCAATACTGCACTTCCTCTGGTTTGTCTAGTGAGGGATCTAATGGACAATGTATCCTGGGCACTACCCTGATGGGGTTGCTGGGTTCCTCCAGTGCTCCGTATTTTTGTGGTCTTGGGCCCTGGAGCATTGGGCCCCCCTGTCCATTTTTTGGCAATGGAGCCCGATGCCTTTCTCCACGATATCGTGGATAAATACCTGGTCCTTCTTCGTTTTTTGATAATGGAGTACTCTCTATGGTGGCTTGAGAATGGCATTCATTAGCCCAATGTCTCCCTCTACAGCATCGTGGGCAAATACCTGGTATTCTACTCCTTTGATACCTAGTTTTGTTAAACCCTCCTCCTGTGGGACAATTCCTTTTAAAATGTCCTGTTTGTTCACAATTGTAGCATGTTTTTGGCCTGGCATCTAAAATCTATTGTACTGCAGCTGCTAAGACTTGCCCTTATTCATTAATGTCTCTACATAATTTAGTATATGTGTTTAAATCTTCATGTTTCCATGGTCTAATGACTTCTCTGCACCAACGATTCGCTTGCTCATAATCCAGGTGTTTTATTAATGGCATTGCTTGTTCTGTACTCCCAAAAACTCTGGTAGCTGTTTGAATAAGCCTATCTACAAATTCAGCATAAGGTTCATTAGCTCCTTGTATTACCTTAGATAATTGACCTTGTAAACCTCCATGTCCTTGTAAAGTCTTCCATGGCAGGATCATATGCAATTTGTTGCTGCTGATCCTCATAATGTCCCCCCCTAACAATATATCTAGGTTTCTCTGAGGATATTCAGCTGCTGCATTTCGCCTAGCCATCTCCTTGGAAAATTCCTCATTGGCAACCTTCCATAACAGGTATTGTCCTCCATTTCACACAGCTTTACACATACTAGCCCAATCTGCTGGCGTCATGTTCAAGTTGGTAATGGATTCAACCATGCTTACAGTGAAGGGTGCTTGAGGACCATAGGTTGTTACAGCCTCTTTTAGCTGCTTCACTGTTTTTAAATCTAAAGTATGGTGAATTCACTGCCCTCCTCCTTGCTCAAATACAGGGCATGTTAATATTTGAGGTCCTGTCTCAGGATCCCATCTATCAACTACCAGGATTGGAGGCCTCCCAGCATATGGAGGTGGCGCTATTGGTTGGACACTTACGCCCTCTGGTGATAGAAAGGTGTTAATAGCAGTCTCCTGTTGTAACTTTTCCCCTGATGGCTTTTTCTGCTCTAAACTTTCTTCCTCTGTCTGACTAGCTGGAGAGACCTTCTCTTTTACTTGAATTTTTTCCTCTGTCTGACTAGCTCAAGAGACCTTCTTTTTTTTCTCTGTCTGACTGATTTGAGAGACCTTCTTTTTTACTTGAATCTTGTCCTCTGTCTAACTTGAGAGACCTTCTCTTTTACTTGAATCAATGTCTTCTTTTTCCTCTACCATTGTCTGAACTGAAGGCTTTGGACTAAGTAACCAAGATACCAACACCCACAATGGCAATGTGCCAACTGGCAGAGTTCCTGGGTTTTTCTTTTCCTTTTCCCTTAAATCTTCACCATGATGGTCCCATTGTGATATATTTAACAACTCCTCCTTAAAAAGCCATGGGCTACATTTTTGTATTGTATCAACGTATGCCCTGACTGCTCTTGATTTTACTGGGATACCTCCTTCCTCTAACAATTTACTTAAAACTCTTTTGGTTTGTTTTTTACTAATTTCTGATCCCATATTTCTACTATAATACAACCCAATAAGATGATGCCAAACAAAACCGAAACAGAATGAAACAAAAATGGAACAACAAAGAATCATTATATCAGCCTTTCTATCCTCCTGAAATGTCCATCCGTCCTTTCTCCCTATCTGTTCCTCAGACACAAATCATTTTTCCTCAGATGTGAGCAGTTTTTCTTCGGTCTCACTCATCTCCAGGGACAGGCAACTTAAAACAAAAGTGAAACAAAACGAAAGAAGAATCTTAAAATGGCTACCCATCCTCTCGCCCTGCCCTCAGGGGCGAGCAGTTTACCTTATCACTTACCCTCAGTCGTTCCCTGTGCGGGCCACCAAATGCCGCAATCTGGCTGGACACAATTCACCAGCCACTTATCAAGCAGAAACGAACTTTATTTTTAAAACACACACACCACACCACAGGAGCTCTTCAGGAATTCCCTCAGAGCCCAACTGCCACCACTGGCTTCCCACAAGCCTCTCAACCCCCCCACTCCTCCTGCTCTTGAGGCCGATTGGCTGGGTCGCATGGGCGGAGCCAAAAAAAAGTCCCCCAATGAGCAGCTTCGTGGTCTGAAAGGGCGGGGAAACAGCCCAATGAGCTTCACCGCAGAGGAGCCAATCAGCTGGCAGCTAGAAGTTTGCTGGGGCCACTGTGAGCCAATCATCAGCTGGCAGCTGGAAGTTTGCTGGGGCCCCTTCGGCTGTGGCTCTCAACAAGCATGTGTGAGGCACTGGGTTCGATCCTCAGCACCACGTAAAAATAAAGATATTGTGCCCATCTAAAACTAAAAATAAATATTAATAAATAAATAAATAAAATAAATCAGTAAATTTAGTTAACAATTAAAAAAAATCAATAGCAACAATTAAAATAGGCTAAGCATGCATCCTGGTTTAATCCCAGGAACAAAAACAAAATAAATAAATAAACAAATAAAAACTTGTCTTTACTCTTCAAATCCATTCCCAGCTCTGTTTTCTTCTTCTAGGTATCCTTTCTCAAATCTATATACAATTAGGGTTTAGGTCATGTAGTTACACAATCTACCTATTCATCTACCATATAATGGATAGAATATACAGAAGGACACATTGATGGATGGTATATGACAGCAGAACTCTCACCATCAGCCTTTGAACTATCCAATCAGGAAAATCAAACTACCAGCAATCACTTCAGAAGCAACAGGGCTTGCTAATTTCCCTAATGCTTACTCTTTTTTCCAACTTGTGACTAACTAGAGAGCCAAATACGCTCTACCAACCCATCACACAGAATGCTCACCTCTAGTTGGCTGCTACCAGCTTCCATGTGCCAAGGACTTCTAATCGGAGCATATTTGAAGCCTTCCTTTAATTGTGTTTTCACTATTGAGCTTACTCACTTTGTTCTCTGCCTTTGAATATCTGCCAAACACAAACCATGTTAACAAGCTTTAAATAAATGCCCTTTGTTTGTTTACATTTGGGTGGTCTTCATTTATTTTTATACCCTCTTCATCTGAAATCCATCATTTCTTTCTTTCTTTTTTTTGTGCATAATATACAGGTGATCTACCATGTCCTCAGTCTTCTTTATTTTTAGTTGAGATGGGTTCTTGATAACTTGCCTGAGTTTTCTTAGAACTTGGGATCTTCCTGCTTCAACCTCCCTAGTCACTGGGATCATAGACATGTACCACCACACCTGACTTTGCCATGTTTTCACTCTGATATTTTGGTAACCTCCAATTATTTTAATCTCTCATTTTTACTCTCATAACATTTATGCATTCGTGCACTCAAAGAAAACTTCCCCCATGGTTACTCTGTTGGAATTTCAAACTCTTATTCTGACTGTGTTTGTCTCTCCTCAAATATTTTCAAAAACTCCTCAGTTCCTGAAAGGCAAATCTAAAATGTATCATATAACCACAGGACTCTGTGATTTGATGACTTGAAGTTCAGCAACACTGAACTTCTAATGTTCCATGTTTATGCCAAGACATGGCAATGCCTTCATTTACTTTACCTTGCTATCTTTTGCTTCAAATGGTCTTTCTTGATTTTTTCATTAAACATACTAAACTAATTCTTTAACTCTCACCTTAATTGTTATTGCCTTTGATGAGTTTTTTGACTTTCTCCAAGGAAATGTGGATCCCATATACAGTTTTGGTATCTTCATTTAAACAAATAGCATGTAATACTAGAAGGCTTGATTACCTGCCTACTTCTTCTGGATTTCATGGGGTTATCGGAGAGTTCCTTTTTCTCTTTTCTTTTATATTCCCAAGATATAGCACTTAATAGGTGCTTTTAAAATATTACTAGAAATAACATGGACATAAATAGATGTTCAAGAATCTGTCCAGAGTGCCAGCTTTTCTTTTCTTTAGATTAGTTAAAAATGAGTTTCTTTTTCTTTTTATATAGAGAATCCTATAAATATGTTTTAATCATGCAAAAATTAAGGGTGGGGACACACATTACTTAAGTTTGCTATACATTTTGACTATGACCAAATTTTCCAATTTCCTGATAGGTAATTTCTAAATATAGTGAAAGAAGCCAGAGAAGATAGATCATGATATATTTTAATCTACAATTCCCCACCACTCCCAAAACAACATAAAGAACATTGTATATTTGTTTGTTTGTTTTACAATGAACCTGAACATAATCTTTTGGGAAGATTCTTCATCATATTTTAGATTAATTCCAAATGTATTTTCACTGGGAAATGTCTTATACTCATTATGCTGAATTTAAAAGCAGTTAGCATGTTATGACAAAGTACTCCAAAACTGTTTGAGCACAAGTGTCATTAAAATTTGCAAACTGAGTGCTGAGCCTTTAGAGATATGGATGAACCATCTCTTCAAATTTCCAGAAGGCTCTGTTCTCCTAATAAAAAGGCAAAATGTGCAAATAATAAAAGAGTTATGTGCATATGTTTGCTATTTCAAAACACATATTGGCTTTTCACTCAAACAAAATGTAGTAAAGCAAGCTGAACCAGATAGAATGGTAAATACTTAAAATGTGTCCAGGGTGATCCATTTGGAAAGCAGAACAACATTTCAGTTTGAAGCTTGACAAAAGGGTGTTAAATGGAAACACGGATATGCGTTTATTCATGTGTAGAGGGATAGTTGAAAATCTGAATGTAGTATGGAAAAGTCATCTGGAGAGAAGGATACTGGTGAAATAAACAGACATAGAGATCAATGGAACAAAATGGCCAGCCCAGATATAGACAAACAAATGTATTCGAGTTTGAAAAAAAAAAAAAACACAGGAAATTCAAAAGAGGTTAGTCATTTTAACAAAATTGTGCCGAAATAATTGCACATACACATGCAAAGTAGATATGCTGAGTGGATGAATATATGACACACATAAACAAATGTAGACACACTTTATACCTTTAAAAAAGTAACTTAAATGGAAGATAAATGTAAATGTAGAACAAAAAACTCTAAAGTTTCTGGAAGAAGTAAGGAGAGAAAATTATGTGATGTTTATATCTAAATCAACAAAATTATGATCTATGAAAGAAAACTGGTAAGGTACAATTTATTAAAATTTAGAACTTTTCTGGAAAATACACCATTGAGAGAATAAACTAACAAGCTTCATAATGGTTGATTATATTTGAAAGACACGTATTTGTTAAATGTTTCATGTATAAAACACATAAAAAAAACCTATTCGAGTATAGCAATAAGGAAAACAAATTTAAAATGGGGAAAAAATGGACAGACATCTCACCAGTGAAGGTATACTAGTGTCAAACAAGCATATGAGAAAATGCTCAATATAATTCATTATAAGGGATTTCAAACTGAACAACGATGAGATAACACACTTATTATTAAGCAGGGCTGTTTATAATGACAATACCAATTACATTATGATGTAGGACAACTAGGACTTTCATACATTACTAGTAGGAATATAAAATGTTGTATTAGGGCTGAGGCTGTAGCTCAGTAGTAGAGCACTTGCCTTGCACGTGTGAGGCACTGGATTCGATCCTCAGCACCCCATAAAAATAAATAAATAAAGATATTGTTTCCATGTACAACTAAAAAAATACTTTTAAAAAAATGCTTTGTTAACTTTGGAAAACAGTTCATCAGTCTTTAACAAAATGAAGCACCTTCTTTTTATATGATCCAGTAATTGCACTACTAAGTGCTAGAATTAAACGTGATGGTGTATTCATTTCCGGCTCTTGCTGTAACAGGTTCCCCCAAATGTGGGTGGCTTAAAACGACAAAAATGTTTTGTTTTTTGTTTTATTTTTTTTCTCATGGTTCTGGAAGCCAGAAGTCTGAAATCGAGGTGTTACCTGAGCTCCACTACCTACAAGGCAAGAGTGGACACTCAACCCTGCCTCTTTCAACTTCTTAAAGATCTGGACATTTTTTTGCCCTGTGACCCTATCACTTCATTCCTTGCTTCAGAGGTAGCATTGCTCCCTCCTCGTCTCTGTTGTTCTCCCTTGGTTTATTTCTGTAAGAATACTTGTCATTGGAATCTGTCTTGATCTGGGTTGTCATGATACCCTAGTCAGAATTAATGCTCATATATTGATTTCTAAATCTGCTTTTCAATAAAATAAATCAGGACTCATGGGAGAAATTTTTGCTTCCAGTACTAGAGTGAGAAATATTGAGATCCTTTCATTATTATCCATAAAGACCCTTTTATCACATATGTAGTATTCAAAATTTGGTGCATTAGATCAAGGATGTAAATTTGAGGAAGGTCACAATTGAACTAATAGGGATGGATAAACAGTGATTACCAGTGGTTCAACGAGGATAGAGAGGGTACCTTGCTGAAACACAGGTGATTTTTATAAGATCATAAAGCTGTTTTAAGATAACGGAATGGTAAAAAGAAAACACTATGTATTAATCAAAAATCCATAAAAATGTAACAGTTCAAATAGTAAACCTTATATGCAAATTTATAAAAAAAATGAGGTTGGAGAATCTCAGAATGAAATGAAAAAACTGTGGTAAGCTGATCAATTACATACAAATTCAGGGAAAAAAAAGTTCACGAAAGACCTAAGAAATTTTAGAGATGAGTGAATTTTGTAAAACTAAAGGCATAAGGATCTTTACATGTGCTTTGTACTCTGATTGTTTCACATTTACTATGAGTTAACAATGCAGATATCACTGTACATGGACACTGGAGTTGAATAATTATACATATGAGAGTGGATTATTGGAACACACTTCTCACTGTTGATATAGAAGAGCTGGGGTAGAGAGCTAAATTGACCCAGCCTATAATAGATTAGAGTTGGACAAATCAGTTTGAACTAATGTCTGCTTAATATAGGTTCAGTGATGTATGTAAATATTTCTAGATGTATCTATATACATTAATGGGTAAACACATATATGTTTCCTTACTGTTTTTGCTAAGAGACCATAAGAGTCACAATACTCTAGTAAGAATTACTAGTGGTCATATCTTGATTTCTAAATCTGTTTTCCAATAAAATGACTGAAGGCTCATTGGAAAAATGTCTGCTTCCAGAACTGGGCCAAAAAATATACAAAATGAGCCTGGAGCATCTAGTAGTACCCAAAAGTGATGAATTTCCAAACAAATAAATAAAAACAAAACGGCAACAACAAAACCAATTTCCCCAAAAAATAATTATGTTAAAATGTCCAAGTGGCACAGGAGCCAACTAAAAAAGCTCCTAGTGGTCAAATCTGAGACAAGGCAAACAACAAAATAATGTTTCTTTGGTTTATAATAATATATATCATGTCCTAGAGTCAACATTCATATAAATAAACGATTAAATAAATAAATACATGTGAGAGAATGGACAAGTCTGCCAGGAATAATTTCAAATTAATGTATATGCTATACCAATGAAGAGGAAAGGTATAACTCTCCACCACTAATATGGGTGGTATATAGTGACTTTTGTCACCATATTTTGTCACTTGTTTCCAAAAAGTACAGTATGGGGGAAAAAAAGTGACAGTATGATAGAGAAATCTAACAAATGTTACCTTGGCCATGTGATCAAGACTAACTTCAACAGTGATAGGTCATGTTGATAGGAGGGTTGATAGTAGGTATCTTTGAAAGGATATGATTCAAATGGTATTATACTTCTGTAATCTTGCTTCCAAAAAATACAGAAGCTCAATCTCATTGTGAAACTCAGATGAATTTCATTTGACAGACAATCTGCAAAATATTGGGCCTATACTCTTCCCAACTGTCAAAGTCATCAAAATCAAGGAAATTCTGAGCCTCTCTTACAACTGAGAGGTGCCTAACAAGACATGATGGCTGAATGCAGTGTGGAATCCTAGATGAGATTCTGGGACTGAAAAGTATGTTAGGTCTGAACAAAGGATGCACTTTCTGTAATGACCAACATATCCACACCAGTTGAAATTGGAACAAATACACATACTAACATATAGTACTGGTAGTAGTAGAAACTGGATGCAAGGTATATAGGAGAGGGTTCTTTACTTTCTTGACAATTTTTCTGTAACTCAAACTCTTCTAAACTTTCATATGGTTTTATGAGTGCATTGTAATTATACATAATAGTAAGGTTTGTTCTGGTGTATGCACAAAACATAATTTGCTCCAATACATTCCATTTCAAATCGGTCAATAATTGAAGGAGGTCTACTTAAAAACAAAACATGGTGGAAGAATTAAAAAGAACATAAAACACTGTCCAAATTGACGGACATGCTGATCATTATATATTGTGTATGTCCACTGTGATGTCACATTGTACCCACCAATACATGCAATTATTAATGCTATATTAAAAATAAAAATATAAAATAAAACAGTACAAAATGTTGACAAGAAAAATAAAAATCCTCACTGAAAGAATGCCAGATCTGTCCATGGATGTATACATTATTCTGTATATCATCGGCACATGCTCAAGAATATGATGCTATCTAACTTTTCACAAACAGCTGAGTCTCTTACTATTGCCAACATTATACTTTTTAAGTTTTTTATATTTTAATTAATCTCTGATATATATATATATATATATATATATATATATATATATATATTTGTGATACATTATATTTTAATTCAGGTTTACTTTGAGGAATAATCAATTCAGATAAATTGGCATATATATCACCTTAAACTTTTTTCATTTCTTTATGGTAGTACCTTCGAATTCTTCTCTTATTTAGATAAATATAATTCATCTTTGCTAATTGTATTCACCACACTGAGCCACAGAACACCATAACTACACCTGCTACCAAACAATAACGTGTCTGTTGCCCAACATTTCTCCATTGTCGCTTCACCCCACTTCCCTCTACCTCTGGTAATCACCACTTCACTCTCAACTTCTATGAGATCAATCTTTTATGTATTTTTTAAGTATTTTTAAAATTCTAATTAGTTATATATGACAGTAGAATGCATTGTGACATATCATATATAAAGGGAGTCTAATTTCTTATTGTTCTGGTTGTACATGATGTAGAATCCCAGTGGTCTTGTAGTCTTATGTGTACATACGGTAATAATGTCAGATTCATTCTACCCCATAACCCAACCTGCCTTCACTCCCCTCTACCAAATCCAAAGTAGCTTTATTCTTCCCTAGCTGCCTCCCTTATTATGAATTAGCATCTGCAAAACAGAGAAAACATTCAGCCTTTGATTCTTTAAGATTGGCTTATTTTGCTTAGCATGATATTCTCCAGCTCCATCCATTTACTGGCAAATACCACAATTCCATTCATCCTTAAGGCTGAGCAATATTCCCTTGTGTATATATACTACATTTTCTTTATCCATTCATCTGTTGAAGGGCATCTAGTTTGGTTCAATAGTTTAGCTATTTTGAGTTGAGGGGTTATAAACATTGATGTGGTGGTGTCACTATAGTATGCTGATTTTAAGTCCTTTGGGTACAAAGTGAGGAGTAGAATAGCTAGGTCAAATGGTGGTTCCATTTCAAATTTTCTGAGAAATTTTTATACTGCTTTCCATGAAATTTGCACTAATTTGCAATCCCACCAGCAATGTATGAGTGTCCCTTTTCCCCTCATCCTCGCCAACATTTATTGTTGCTTATATTCTTGATCAGTTCCATTCTGACTGGAGTGAGATGAAATCTTAGAATAGTTTTAATTTGCATTTCTCTAATTGCTAAATGTGTTGAACATTTTTTCATATATTTGTTGATCAATTGTATTTCTTCTTCTGTGAAGTGCCTGTTCAGTTCCTTGGCCCATTTATTAATTGTATTATTTGCTTTTTTGGCATTAAGATTTTTGAGTCCTTTATACATCACCTCTATCTGATGTGCAAGGGTACAGATTTTCTCCAATTCAGTAGGCTCTCTCTTTATGTTATTGTTTCCTTTGCTGAGAAGAAGCTTTTTAGATTGAATCCATCCCAGTCATTGATTCTTGATTTAGGTCAACCTTTTAGATTTCACTTATGATAAAGGTCATGTGATGAAGGCTGTTCTGTGCTTAATTTAATTCATTCAACACAATATCTTCCAGTTTCATCTGTGTTGTTACAAAAGACAGGATTGCGTATTTTTTATATTGTATAATATTTAATAATGTCTATTTACCAAATTTTATTCATCTATTTTTCCTTTGATGGCTATTTAGAAAGAAACCATCCATATCTTGTTTATTGTGAATAATGCTGAAATAAACATGGGGGTGCAAGTGGATGAAATCATCATATTGAAAGGCAATATTATCCCTTTTATTGCAACTATCATTTTTTGATGTTCAACTTATTTTTCAGGATTTAACAAAGACCTTCTATAAGGGCTTTCATATTTACTACCTATAAAAAATTTCTATTCCATGGGTTTAAGAAATTCTCTCTCTCTCTCTCTCTCTCTCTCACACACACACACACACACACACACACACATCTGTAAAATATCAGGAATTAGAAATGTATAGAAGTGTTTTATGTTTCTTTTAGTACAGCAAGGGAGTAATCAGAACTAAGTCATACTAAAATATTTACATTCTCTTAAAGGCCTAGAAATATTATCTGAATTTATTTGTCTTGTCATTCACTTATTTACCTTGGAAGAGCCAGTATGTGCATGAGCAGCTAATAAGTAAACATTTACAAGGAGAATTTGTCCTCCAACAAAATAAACTCCAATAACATAGAAAGTCAAGCACGGTTGAAAATATTTTTATATATGACATATACATATATATGTTTTAAATATAATTCAGAGAAAAATAGAGGCAGAGCAGCCTATTGACAGAGCATACAAAGAATAGGAAAGTGATATAGTGACATTAAGAGACAGAGCTTTGTGTTCCTGGTATATTCTCTCCTCTCCCGTGTTTATCCAGCTGAGACTGCTCTTAACAGGCCTACACATGCACACACAGACACACACAGGTTCATATAGGGGCACAAACACACAATTTTCATGACTCCTCTTTTCTCTAGAACAAAGGAACACCTTATTCATTCAATACTCTCTTGCCATTTATTGACCTGCCATCAAGGGGGTTCTTCACTTCCTTAAGTATCCATTTCAACCTATGAGTGAACTAAAAGGAGTATCTCCTCAGGAAAGTGGGGAGAATTACAAGAGGTCTTTGTGTTAAATTCTTTGAAAAGAATAGAAGTTACTATTATTGATAAATTTCCTAAGATAAAGAGCAATGGATCATTTTAAACCAGGATTTATTTCTTAAATTTCTTTTGATGATAGCCACTTTGAAAATAGGAAGAAAATCATAAGCCATCTCTCCAGAATTGCTAACATACACAACACAATTTAACAGAAATCCAAGGTATTTATGGATCACCTGAAGTTGTTTAGGGACTCAAAGATTCCAAATAAGAACTCTTGTTGAAAACGCTTCACACACATAAAATCACTCAATGGAGAAGGGGCAGTATGTGATTTATTCATCCTGATTTCAGATATTCCTCACATTTGCCTTGGCTTCCAATACTCTTATTCAAAATGCAATATTAAAATGCAAGGTGTTATTGGTTAGATTACAACTTGGTTCAGAATTTCTAAGCCCACTAATTTACTGGCGTCTTTGACAGATTTTTTTTGTATCTATTTTGTACAATATCTTACTCCTCTTACATATCACTTTTGACTCATGGTAGAATGAAAGAATGCTTTCAGAGCAGCAAGAAATAATATATTCCCCCAAATAATTTGTTCTTCTTGACCATTATCATTTCCCAAGAGCTGAGAAAAAGCATCATATACAGGAGTTAACTGCAAGATCTTCAGAAAAAAACAAGCTACATGTCTTTTTGAAAAAGAGAGGAAATGTAACCAACAGCTGTTCTGTGGGGCTGACTTTAAGTGCTGCCCCTTTTTTATAATCAGAACATTTTGCTTATTGAATTTGCAAGTTGTAGTCTGGCAGCACTTATGTAGGTTCTTGTAATGTGTAATCCAGAACTGGTGAGAAACCATGTAAAGATTTACAAAGCATTTTATAACATCTTACCCTGTGATTAGATTTGCATGTGTTCATATTGTGATTATCCCAAATGTAATTAGCTTTTTCTGTTTACCAATTATCTGGGAAGATTTGCCAAATGCATCTTGACAGTGTTCTGATGGGAACTAACAGAAGTTACAAATTATCCACCAAAAATTCATTTACACCATAGTGTAATTCCATGCTATGTGAAGAATGAACACTATTTATTTGTGTGATAGCAGAAACACTCTAAGGGATTTCTGTCAATGAGAATTGGGTCATTATTTGTTGGAATGAACAAGTCATTAGGACATGGAATATATGAATCTCTACCAAGAAAAAATGTTTTCTTTTCAATTATATCTCTACGACTTAAAGGTTGTGGAAATTAACAATTAATTTAACAATTAATCTAACAATTTAAGATTATTTTTACCAAAGCAAAGAATGAGCTATTCAGCTCTTGGGAATCCATATTAGTAGTGAACAATGCCCATATTTAAAACAGGTATATGCTGAACGTTAAAGGTCATGTGAGGATGTATATTTATTTATTTATTTATTTTTTAAAGAGAGAGAGAATTTTTTAATATTTATTTTTAAGATTTCGGTGGACACAACATCTTTATTTTATTTTTATGTGATGCTGAGGATCGAACCCAGGGCCCTGCGCATGCCAGGCAAGCATGTTACCGCTTGAGCCACATACCCAGCCCAAGGGTGTATATTTAAATAAAGTATTTAAATAAAGCTCCCATGGGAGCTCATGCCCATTCTCTTTACTTCCTCTAAAAACTGAAGATGCCAATAGAAAATAAGCTTAAGGATAAGCAAATCTTGTAGCTAAGTCCTCTTGTTATCTTTTATTTTTTTGAGTGAAAAAGAATTGTTTATGTTTAAAATGTATTTTTTCTTATTGTACTCTTAAAATAATTGGATAGAGGACAGATATTTTCATGTCAACATACCATGTAGTTAGATGGAATGAATGACAGCAAAATTTGTTGTCAACAGAAGGAAAAAATAAAAGAATGAAATGTGAATGGGCAATAAACCAGTAAAGGATTCAAATTCACCAGTAACCAACAAAATACAATTTCATAAGACAATAAAATTCCTGGAAAAGACAGGTGTAGATAACTATATGAAACTATTCTAACCTGACTGTGTATCTAAGTCTTTATCTAACTTAATGCAGAATTTGAGATAGCCTAATAGAAATGTAAACTATAGAAGGAAAACTTACATATGAATTTTTAACATACATAAACATGTAAAATATAAAGAAGAAAAGTATTATTTACCAGAGAAACTAGTTACAAATATTATTATTCTATAGATATACAGATGATATAAACTCTTGCCTTTAGGGTCACCTTTTACTCTAAGGATATTTGGATGCTGGGCGATATGTAAGATCCATTAGTTGGCTTTGGATAATGGGCAGTTTTAGTTTCCAAGAACACAATTAGATAAGGAGACAATTAGAATATGCCAGGTGAAGGGATAGGTCCTTTGGTAAATGCTCCATGCCTCATTTAGATCCCTAAAAAACAATAACCCAGGAAGATAATTCAACTTAAAAGGGAATGGCCATCACAGACACTGAAGAATAGTTTCAAATCAATTGTCTGATTAGTATAATCAGGATTGCTGATGCTCTAGCCACCTGCACATAAAGAGTTAACATAAAATTTATTGGGAGAATCCCAAACCTACCATAGTTTTTTAGATTTTTTTCACTTATGTAACAAAATAACAAAACCATCAGGCATAAGAGGAGACATTATTTACAATGAAAATCCAAAAGAAGCTGTATGAATTCATTTAAAAAATATGATCAGATAGAGACTCCAACTGCTCAGATTAATATCTTCAAAGAATTCTTAAAATAATTTTATTAGGGAATTGGAAACAATACAGACAAATGGAAATTTACAGAATAATACAATAACTAAAATTAAGAAATTAAAAAATAGACCTGGGATTATAGCACAATGGTAGAGCTCTTGCCTAGCATGTGCAAGGCACTGGGTCACATCCTTAGCACCACATATAAAATAAATAAATAAAAGTATTAAAGATAGAACAATAGCATGAAGAGCTAAAAGAAATAAATTTAAAAATAGGTTTGTTCACAAATTAGTGACAGTTGAAGAGAATTAGAAAAGTAAAAATATGAAATTAAAATATACAAATAGAGCAGTACACATTAGTTTCTATGGCTTCTATAATAAAAATACCAGACTAGGTCACTTAAACTGCAGAAATTTATTTTCTCACAGTTCTGGAGGCTAGAAGTTCAGGATCAAAGAGGAAAATAAATGTGAAGACAGCAGAAAAAGAAGACCATCTATAAGCAACATAGAAAGGGAAAATATATTTTTTGGGAAAATTCAAGAAAAAGAGATCATGTACTACTATCATACAGAAAAAAATATATACCTACAAGAAAGATGTGAAGAGAAAAATAGCCATGTTTTTACTTTTAAAAAAGTACCAGAAAGGTATAAACTTTTAAATATTCATGCATTTAAAATCCCCACCTCAAAGTAAATGAAACAAATATTGTCAGAAATAAAGAAGAAAGGAATCCACAATTTTTCTGGAAAAATATATATACACCTATCCCAGTATTTGATATATAAAATGGGCATTATTACATTACTAAAATAAAATGTTTTAAAAAACAAATTAACAATGATAAATGTGATTGCTACTTATGAACAACTGAAGCATATATAGAATATATAATTTGTCAGTACTCAGAGAACATTTCTATATTAATGTATCATTTTCTGTACTTTTGACAGTATGCTCTTAACCATTTTAGAATTAGGCTAGGAAATCCCAATGTGTTTAAAAAGTAATCAACACACATCTATACACCTTGAAGACAATGTGCTAAAATGATAAGTTATTTAAAGTAAATATTAACCCACATGTAAATTAGTAAGAAATATGAGATAAAGCCATAGCAAGAATTCTAAAAAATATACACTTATAAGAATTATATAAAAATATATTTATAGATATATATGAGATAAGCATCTATTTTCAAAATAATGACAAAATTGAGAAAGGGAATTGCATGGAAGGTGGAAGGAGACTCTCATCATTATACAAAATACATGTATGAAGATGTGAGAGAGAAAAAAAAGATTATGTAACCTTAGATTGGGTAGAGAAGTGATGGGAGGAGAGAGGATGGGGGAAAAGGAAGGACAGTAGAATGAAATAGACGTTATTATTACTGTATGTATATATGTGACTGCTGACCAATGTGATTCTGCAACCTGTACACTCAGAAAAATGAGAAATTATATCCCATCAGATTCAAATGTATGATATGTCAAGGTCATTGTACTGTCATGTGTAACTAATTAAAACAAATAATTTTTTTTAAAAAGAAAGTAAATGATATACCTATGACTAGAAATTTCAAAATTAGAAATGACAACAAAAATAAGTAGACATCATAAAATAAGGCAAAAGTAATTTCTTTCAAGTTAGGATATTGAATAACTCCAAGTAAGAAATCAGTAGCAAATGTCAGAGGTGACAGCCTTATTCTGAGGTGCTAGTAATATTGTATGGCTTGGCATGTTTCCTTTGTAAAAATCAACTTGGCTCTAAAATCAGTGTCCATATACCTTGGTGTAGAAGTATAGTACTTTAGTAAAGATGTTTAGATTACTAAAAAAGAGGATTTTAAGTGTTCTTACTACCAAGAAATTATAAGTATTTGAGGTGCTGAATATGCTAAGATTTCATCATTCTAAAGTGTGAACACATAACATCATATTGTACCCTAAAAATATACAACTGTCAATTAAAAATAAACCATGTAAAAATTTTGCCCAGAAATCATTTTAATAAATATGAAGTTGTATTTTAATATTATTGCCATGGCAAATTAATCAAAATGAACTATCCTATTCTTCTTTTACCTAAACCATTCTTGATTATCAATGTAAAACTTCAAGTGCAGTGTCCAAGAGTCATGTTAGATAAAGTCATAGTTAAGACATTTTTTTTTCCTGAAATATCTAGAGAGACAAGGACATTACCACAGGCATGATGAAATCATGATTTTCAGGTGGAAAGATCAAAATACTGTAATAACAAAAAACTATTAGTTTTAAATTAAGAGTTTTGTGAATATGCTGCAATTTAGGCCATGCACCGATGGATATATGATCAACATCTAGACTGCCTGAGAATAAAGGGAAAAACAGTACTCTGGGTTAGAACACAAGAATGATGCAAATGGATAGATCAGAGTTTCAAAAGAAAGTGGCGAAGCTAAAAAAGTAACATTATGAGAAGGAAGATCTTGGAAGATGATAGTAAAATGTCATTTAGTTCACACACCATTGGACTTGATCAAGACAGAAAAGGCACACGGTCACTCTTGGCAATATATAGCTAATAATATTTAATAGAAGAAGATTATATATGCCTATGAGATATATATAAATATATATATATATATATATATATATATATTGATATATATNATATATATATATATATATATATATATATATATATATATATATATAAATTATTTTAATATGTAAGATATGTCTGACACATAAGAACATATTTAATTTATAAATTGTAGATAATTTTATTGGATATTCCCAGAATGGATCAGATGGTTACAGAGAGTAAGGCCAGTACTCCTCTCTCTAGGTTGTATATACTGGCTGTTTTCCAGTCAAGATTTATTGTTTAAACAGTAGACATATTTTTATTAGATATAGAAGTAATGAAGTGCAATGGAAGTATGCCAATGAAATATGTTTTCCAGGGATAAGAAAACCAAGGACAAGATCCACAGTAGTGGTCATTTACTGAGGAGACTGCCATTTGGGCCTCTACCACCACATGCCTCCTGAATTGCTGGACTCCATAACTCTAGACAAATGCTACCATGTCGAGGAGCTTTTCAATCCGTAGCATCTTTGTATTATTAAATTCCCAAGCAGAAGCATTTAGTTGGCCATACTCTGGTTATATTTAAAGCTCTGGCTCCCAGCAATTGTATAAAAAAAATGGGAAACTGAGTCTCTACTTTCACCAAGCTTGTGTTGCAACATCATTAAAATATATATATATATATTTAGATTCTGGTGTAAGAATGAACAAACACCCCTATGGTTGTCTTACACCTATACAACTTTTTATACTTTGGATTCCTACACACACACACACACACACACACACAAATGTGTTTACTTAATAAAAGGCTAGATTTATCTGTCTCTCTATCTTTCTAGTTATTTATTTATTCTAATCAGATATGCATGACAGCAGAATGCTCTTCAATTCATTGTACACAAATGGAGCACAATTTTTCACTTCTGTGATTTTACACAAAGTAGTGTCACACCATTTGTGCAGTTATACATGTACCTAGGGTAATGAAGTACATCTCATGTCACCATCTTTCCCATCCCCACATCCCCTCATTTCCCTCCCCTTTGGCCCATCCAAAGTTCCTCCACTCATCCCATGCCCCCACCCCATTATGGATTAGCATCCACTTATCAGAGAAAACATTTGACCTTTGGGTTTTTTTTTTTGGGGGGGGGAGGGTGGATTGGCTTACTTTGCTTAGCATCATATATAACAAGAAAATGCACTCTTCTCAAGTGGAAAATATAGTGATATCATTGCATAGTATCCACGCCCAATATTTTTAGATAATTAGAAGTTTTAGAAGTTAGATAATATAACTGTCTCTTTAAATTCTGTTATCCTATTCTAAAAATTTTAGAACAATGCTTTAGCTAACTACAAATTTAATTATTATTTATAAATTTAATCATCAAAATATACAAAGTAATGAAGGAGAGGGAGCAAATCTGAAGAATTTGCTGAAATATATAAATATACTTACAACACATTCTATCAACTCAGTTATTAAGAGCATGTTCTGATTTGGGTATCCTCAAAAACATTCTCATAGGCAAAGCATTGGTGGGACCCAAAGTGACATGGTCTCAGTCATTCTTTTTATCTGTTCTGTCAAGAAATTCCACTAAAATATGCAGCAGAGGGGTCTCCAGTGTTCCTTGGGACCACCTGTAGAGAAGCCACAATACAACCTCAGCCTCAAAATTCAGCTGTTGTCACAGCATATGGTGTTACATAAAACAACTGAATAGGAACTTTATTCCACCAACAAAGAGCTCTAAAGAAATCCACATGAGCTATGAGTGTGGGCTGAAGGAGAACTAGTAGGACAGGAGAAACTGGCACCCTGAGAATGTCAGGAACCTACTCATGTGCGTTACTCAATTAAGAGATACTTGGGTTCAGCCTTTTACATAACTTACATCCTTCTGATGGGAAAGTGCTACTGGGATGCTTGGTTCAAAAGACTGAGTAGATTTTTATGCATTTAGTTCGGGATGAGCTACTGAGAAAAATAGTCAGTTGATACCTCCTGGACATATGCTTACTCTTTAAAATGGTCCCTAGCAAGCCAAGAGCTATTTTCAAAGGATTATTACATAGTTACTTCGCTAAGTAAGCACTACAGAGTTTCAAAGCCTGAGGGACTCTGCTTGAGTTCTCTCGTCTTGGCTCATCATCAGTTGGCATAGAAAGCTGGAGCCTTACTGAATCCTTAGGATCCTAAGGGAAAAGTAAGTACAGCCTGAACAAGCTCAAAAGTCCTTCTGGAATGGGCTCCCTGAAGAACAAGCTGCATTTGGGGTAACTCAGAAAATATGTTGGTATATTCCCCTAAAATATATATTCTGGCAAAAGCAATCAGGGGCCACTTTCTCAGTGTTTGGGGGCACAGGGTTAGATAACTTTGCCCCATTTCCTCAGCATAAAAACCCTGGCATATACCAAATCCTTAGGTCTTCTGAAAATTCCCCAAGGTGGCAGATTCCTTAATTTCTCTTTCCATCTCAGAATCCGAGCATGTTACCAAGCCATCAGAAAACTTACTGTTTTCTGTAAGCATGTTCTTGAAATGTGATAACATTTACTGGATGATGTTTTTGTTAACCAGTACAATGCTCAAAATCTCAACAGTTTAAATTATATTAAATAATTTTGTCTATCACATATGGTCGCACAGTTTGTGTACTGCATAAAGGCACCGAGCTAAAAGAGCAAGAGAAAACAAAATTCAATCAGCACTGAGTTCTCCCATCTTTGGGCTGGAATTGGGATGCATCTGTCTAGAAAAAGGCATGCAAAAGTGTATCTCTTATCAAATTGTCCCCTTCCCCTTAGGGTCAAACTTTTCTAGTTGTTTATCCCAAGGATCAAATTTTTCTAATTTGTCAACATTTTTTCCCCTAAATTAAACCAATGGTAAATTAAAGACGAGTGGTAATCCTGTATAGAGGGTGAATCACCCTGAAGCAAATGACAATATTTTATTGCTTGGCTTGTAGGGTAAAAACAATCCTCTTGTGCTGTTTTATCTTATTGAAATGGAGAAAAAGTATTTGTCAGGTCAATAGCTGCTTGCCAACTAAATTGATCTGTTCCTGTTATAAGACCATATCTGGAAGAACAGCTGCATTGGAATGATGATTAGATTAGACTGAAGATATTCCACTGTGTTTCTCCAAGATACATTTATCTTTCGTATTTTCCAAGATGGGGTGTTAAATGAGAAATGTGATAAGGATCAACATTCCTGATTCTTTAAAGCATTCATGATAACTCTAACATCTGTGATAACTTAGTATGTGGTTTTGCTTTTTTGGGGGGTGGGGAGGTGGTTTGAGTGGTCAGGGGCACTTGACCACTGACCCACATCTGCATCCCTATTTTGTATTTTATTTAGAGACAGGGTATCACTGAGTTTTTTAGTGCTTTGCTTTTGCTGAGGCTGGTTCTAAACTCCTGATCCTCTTGCCTCAGCCTCCTGAGCTGCTGGGATTAAGGCTAGCACCACCACACTGGCTTGATTTTGTGTTTTTAATTGTGATTTTCACCCATGGTAGCTTTTACTTTGTTGTCAGTGAGCTATTATGGTAATTCTTTCAGATTCCAAGGGTACAGGTTCAGATTATAATTTGGTTTTATGGATCTTATCAGGAGGAAGATTAAGGCAGACATCCTTTAATCATCTGACCCATTGACCTTGACTGCCAGACTGGTAATGTTTGGGTGTCCCCATAATTCATATTCACCAAGAGGTAATATCCAATACCACTGTTCCCCCCATAGGCACAGTTACTGGATTGAATTAACCTTGGGTCTCTTTGGGAAGATCCAGGAACATTCCCAGTACATAATGGGAATCATGCTATTGCAGTATTCCTCTTCAAGAAGTTCTGGATTTTTCTTTATTTGAAGACTATTGATTATGATCTGACCCATACCCTGGAATAAGGAAAGTTACCAGGACTCCATTTTTATGATTTTTGGTTTTCTTTATGCCAAACGTAGAGATGTCTTGTTACAAACTGCAATATCAACTTTAGTGGGCTATCCATTTATTTTCGTGCTGGGAGCTCATTAATTATTAACCATCACTAAATGAATCTGTGGATCAGACTGTCCTGAGTACCACATTGGCCTTGCCACATGCAACAAAAGCATCTGCTTTCATCTTGCCTCCTCTGCCCTCTTGATACTGTTACTGGTGAGCACCAGCATCACCCAGGGGGAAAGAGGCTGGGCTGCACGGCTAGCTGTTCCAGAAATATTCAGTCACATTAGTAGGAAGATAGGTTTTATTCAAAGCCATTCTTGAAGGAAGATAGGAAAAACTCAATGCTCCCGAAGTTTCATCTTTGAAATTCCTGAGCAGAACTTTTAAAGAAGTGACAGCAGAGAAGTGAGACAAAACATAGGAAATGGACATAACTCGGATTTGATTGGCCCATGTTTGACAGGCCTGAGAAGTGGGTATTATCTGTTCCCTGCTGCTTTGGTGCTGCCAGTCAAGATGGGGGTTACAACTTCAGTCTAATTTTGCAATTAGAGTGCTAGGGGTGAGAGTCCAAATTCACTCTGTTTAAATACTCTACCCCCATGCCCAGCCATAGGCCAATGTTAATTGTGAAGGTAGGCTAGGCTACACTGTGATGTTCAGTAAATGAGATATATTAAATGCATTTTAAATTTCTAGTGGACCTGATCCCACTGTAAATCAAGGAGCAGCTATATATAAATTGGTTGAAAACCATAAAGTTTCTGGCACAAAGAGATAGTTTCTTGATAAAGGAAAGAGAAATAGAGGATGAGGCACTTGTATGTATGAACTCCAGTGGCCAAACTCCTGACTTACCCCTGAAGCGTGCTTCCATGGGATCAAATTTAACATGCAGATTAAAAAAGAGAGAGAGAGAGAGAGAGAGAGAGAGAGAGAGAGAGAGAGAGATCTGAACTGCTTCCCCAAAAGCACAGATTATAATTTTTGTCAAACAAGTTTAAATACCTGCTAAAATAAAAGGAATTAGAAATCTTTGTAGAAATATGCATTACTCAAAATATAGTAATCACAATGATAAGGATACAAGAAAATTTTCCAACAAAGAATATAAAATGTCAGAGAAGTCACCAAGTACATCACCTGATATGCCACAGATGTTGCAATAGACAAAGATTATAATCTTTCCTGCTAAAAGAAAAGATATATTCATATTGAACAAACATATAGGAAATGCTAATAGAGAAAAGACAATGATCAATAATCAAAATTACAGAACTGGAAAAAATGATTAATTAGAAGAGTAGCTACATAAAAACATGCAGGCATAATGTCAGAGTGAAGATGAGAGAAGTAAGGAATTAAAATTTTATCCTGAGAATTATTATTTTGAAGAACAGAAAAAATAAATTTTCAGGGATCTATGGAAAAATGTAAAATATATTATTAATCGGAGTCAGAGACAAAAGAAGGGAGAGAGGATAGAAAAGATTTATTTCGCGAAACAGTAGATAACATACTCTATAGTTGGAGAAGATGTGAAGTGAGAGTGGAAGAAAGTTCTGGAAACCTCCAGCAGAATAAGCATGAGATATCTGTAGGTTCCTCCTAGGAAGGAACTTATAAACCCCTGTATTTTATTTTCATGTATATAGCAGTCAGTTGTCAGTGGAATTCTTCATACCCTAGTTTTTAACTGGATTGGTCAACAAAGAATGCGTACCACTTCACTCAGACTGGTTATTCATAATGAGTCAAATGCTCCAATCCAAGTGCACAGATGACTGGGAGATGCCTGGGAACCCATGGAATATTTGGTAAGCACAAATAGTCTACCCCAGATTTGAGAGTTTCAAATGGGAAGAAGACAGTATCAAATTCTTTGGAAGAGATGATGAATAACAATTGCAAATGAAGTATTTACCATTAACTAATAGTTTGCAAATAATAACTCAGAGGCCAAATCCACCTGCTATATATATTTGTAAAGTTTTACTGCAGTACAGCCATGCTCACTTTTAAAATATTTTGTCCATGGCTGCCATAGTTTTAGAAGAGACTATGACCAGCAATGACTAATATTCATACTGTCTGGACATCTTTTGTTAATAAAACCTTGCCAACTCTTGAGTTACAAAATGAAAATAAAAATTATTAATGATTTTAAGTTCATAATAGGCATTATAGAAAAAAATGAGCTAATAAATGATAGGTGAGGAAGCAGATTAATAAAGCAGAGGTAACTTGTTCTAAAAGTTTGCTAGAGAAAACAAACAATGTATTTTTGAGCTTTTTTGTTAATTCGCTTATTTATTGTTTTAATTTTATTTTGCCAAGTGTTTATTTTGTCAACTTAAGGACAATTGGTAAACCATGATGAAACCTTGAACATGCAGGCATATGATGAAATAGTTGAGTAATTAAACTCTGGACTACTCAGTATAGAAGGAGATCAAAATTGTCCCTGGAAGGACCAGCCTAGGGAAGGACAACAGAACTAAGACTACCTGAAGTCATGTTTACAAAAGAGAAGAAAAATTACTAAATAGTAATTTTATAAATATTTTTTATATCTACAAATTTAATTCAGTGTATATTACACAATTGAATACTACCAAACTTTAGTAAAAGAGAAAATTAATTTCTGCCATAACATCCCTCCGGGAAAACTGTGAATAAAAAGTTGGCATCCTTTTCTCTGTATTTTCTGGGCATGCATTAGCATACCTAATTTGTTACTATTTAATATAAACAGGATCACACAGGTACTATTCTTTGCTTTCTTAACCATGATTTATACTTATGTATAGATCTTTCTTTTAGGAGGTTCACAAAGGAAAGACTTCACACAGTTATTCCAAGTTTTATCTTACCAATTCAAATTCTGTGCACTTATCAAAATTTTGTTATTATTAGGATACTACAATTAGTATGTGTGTGTATAAGTGTAGCTTTTATTAATATTTCTATAGAAAAGATACTAGAAGTAGAATTCAATATAATTTAAACAAAGGAGGAAAAGTTGTTCGGCTGCACCTGAAATAGCACTGAGACTAACCAGGATGAAGCAGCTTCATCAGCTACATGTCACAGAAAAGGGCTGTGTTATGGTTTGGATATGAGGTGTCCCCGAAAAGTTTACCTTTGAGTCAATGCAAAAAGGCTCAGAGGAGAAATGATTGGGTTGTAAGAGTCTTAACCTTATCAGTGATTTAGTCACCTGATAGGGATTAACTGAGTGGTAACTGAAGTGATAGGGTGTGGCTGGAGGAGGTGGGAATTGGGGCATGGCTTTGGTTATATATTTGGTTCTGGTAAGTGGACTTTCTGCTTCCTGATCAACATGTGTGCTGCTTTCCTCTGCCACATTCTTCCACCATGATGTCCAGCATCATCTCTAGCCCTGGGGAATGAAGCCCGCCCTCTGTGGATGGTGAGCCCTCAAATAAACCTGTTCTCCTTTACAATTGTGCAGGTTGGGTCCTTTAATCACAGCAGTGAAAAGGCTGCCTAAAACAGGTTATGTTCAGGACTTGAAGAGAATAGAGAAGTGCTGGAACAACTAATGCCATATGACACTAATCTTGCAGCATTTCACATTTCAAATTCTAATACTGTTTTATTCTTTTACCTTGAAATCCTTACGCAGCTTCTGGATGTTCCATAGTTAACCCCAAATGTGTTTTTCATTGCTGTAAAAATGTGATGATGAACAGCACACCTTATCTTGTCCTAGTCCCACTGGCTGCCTCTCTCTGGAAACCATGTTGAGTTACTAAAACAGCTCTTTTAAAAGGATTGCATACCATTAATCTGAAAGTGTCTGATTGACCTGAATGGAAGAAATATGCATTGTTCAAAAGTCTGATATTGTGATACTAGTAAAACAAACTCAAATAGACTTAAATTGCAATGAACACCTTAATATTTTTTTTCCTAATATTCTCAAGTCAACCTGCATCAACAATTAGGAAAAAAAATTGCTAATTGATTTTAGCAGTCTTTGCAAAATAACCTTGCAACATTCAAAGTTTCATAGTAAATGTTTTTAGTTCATTACTTTCGTTTAATCTAATAGCTACATAGCTTTAATACCCTTTGCTTTATGCATTTGTTCAATGAATGGATTCTGAGAGCCTACTGTGTGCTACAACTAAGATGATGTGTTTAGGATACAGGATGGTTTTATGAAATTTCCAGCCTAGTAAGAAAAAGAGGCATTTCAAATACATTTTTATCATACAGGAAGTCACGTAATCACTGGGTCTTATAGAAAGTTAAAATAGGTAATATAAAATTAGAAGATTGAGTAGTTTATTTCATTGTTTTTAGTTTTGAAAATAAGTGTGAATCGTTTATAGAAGAGAATAGTTCAGAACAGGAAATACTGTAAAAGGAGATGAGCAAAGCAGAGCTAGAAAAGATGTGGAATAGGACTTAATTCCACCTTATTTCTTCATGAAAATAATACACATCTCATTTATTTGAAGAAATTAAAGGATTTATGCAAATGTTAAACAAAAATTTGGATTAGCAGGGAATTTATTGATATTTTTCATAGATATTGAAAACCAGCGTGAGCATTTTTATTTACATTTGGTTTTGATAGGAAAAGAGCAAATTAATTTAGTATTTTTTCAAAGCCCTATGCTGCCAGAATAGACAATTATAAAACAGGTTGTAAATCAGATGTGTTTTCTAATATCCAGGTTTAGAGAAAAATCTTCTTACTATTTTTCAAGAACACACAACACAAAATCCAAAGATTAATTAGGTGCAATTCATAGCCATTTACAATCCAAAAGTAAAGCTACCAATAAAGTTAATTAGTCTAAAGACTTGTTTGATTCCTACTGCTAACCTTAAGGAGCACATATTTGGGGTTTGTAGCTTTTGTATATTTTCAGCAAAGGGGTTAGTGAAGCGAATGAAACAAAGAACACCATAGCTGTATATTTAAAACGTTTGGAGACTGCTAAGACTTGATTATTGTATAAACAGGAACAATGTACATAAAGACTGCTAGGACCTTATGTAATAATTGTAATCTGCTTTACTACCACATTTCCCACCACAGTGCAATTACATTTAGAAGACTATTTAATCACATTTATCTATCTACTGTTAAACTGGGCATGACACTGTCAGCTCTGCAGAATCTTCCAGTGGGATTGTGGCTTGTTCTGGGAATTTGGGAATTGCCAAACAGGTTGAAAACATTTTTTTTCTATAAATTAGTGAGGTTTCAGATCATCTGCAGTCCTCATCTCCATTGAACAACTACCCAAAATAGCAAAAACAGCAAAGTGATAATGGTTCTCAATGTTGTGTATTCAAATCATAATGTACAAATAAAAATACAAAAGGCTGAGACAGCTGTTAAGAGCTCTAATATACAACAAAACATAAAGTTTAACTCTGAATAAGTGCATGCAAACTATCAACATTGTTTCCACTAGATTCTTATGCAAAACAATTTGTTTTTGACACTTAGGAAAAGAAACACATGTATGTAATTCAGCCAAATTTATTGTTTTAATTTTATTAAATGCCACTGTGTGAAAAACAGCTTGCTAGGCACTGGGGATGCAAAAATAAACAACCCCTTGAGGATATTAACATTTCATTTAGGCAAATTGCACTCTTAATAGTTTTCCTCTAACTTTTAAGAGCTTACATATTTATTTGCTTACTAATTCATATTCTGCTCCCATATAGGATCTGTTTTTTTTTTTTTTAAACAAGGGAATACCTAATACTTAGAAGTTTCTCAAGAACTTTTATGAGAAGAGGAGAAAGGAAGGTGGGGGCAGGAGGAGATGTATTTAATAGAATTTTGTTAGGATTTGTATGCAAAGATTTCCCAAAATCCAAGAGAGAGCATACAATGACAGCTAGTCCCGTCTGGGAAAGATTTAAAAGAAACAAAAAACTCTATGGAAATAAACTGATAAGACTTTACATTTATGAAAATATACTTATTTAGTCTTCATTTAGACTGTTAGGCTATGTATAATATAACATTCTAGGCTGGGAATGAAAAAGACTTTATTGTATTTTTCTACATTCCAATCTTGTTAGAGAGTTCAGTGTCACTCTGCAATCTTGAAATGTATATATTTAAATGTTTATCTAATTTCTGTGACAGGAAACTTATAGATAAAAACACTTTGGGTATGGTCATCTTTTTCCATTCTTTAGGGACCTTAATAGGTATTTTTAATCTGGGAATATATTTTAATTCTAGAAAAATGTTCTTAAATACTTCAGTTGATAACCTTCTCCATTCCAGTCTGGTGGAGCAGTTAATAGCACACAATTTGCAGTCACAATACCTGATTGGCTATACAAACTGTGTCCTTATTAACCACGGGCCTAAGGACCAATCAGCTTAACATCTCTGTACTTAGAATTACTCACATGCCAAATGCAGATCATAACAATAGATTATCCACAGAAATTTTTTTATTTGAATTATTTCTTTGTGTGAAATTTTACACTAGTGAGTTTTATTTGGCATCTGTTCTACAAAGGTATGTTAGTATAATTCAAATCTTTCAGAATGATTTCTGCACTTCAACTTGTATTCTCCTTGTTTTCCATATAGGTTTCTTTCTTGTAGATGCACTTTCTGAGAGATTTCCTCAAATATATATTCTAGACATTTTATTGTCTGTGTCTTCTAGACATTTTATTTGCCTTTCATTTGAATGATCATATTCAATCTTGAACAAATCTTTCCTACCTGATACTAGCATTCTCTATTCATGGTGCACTTGTAATATCATTGATCTATCAGGAGATTTTAATGGGATATAATTTTGCATGTAGTTTTATGTAGTGCAGGTTCATTAGGAAAAAAAATAGCCATCTTCTTACATATCTCTCCCCATCTCTCATGTCACGAAAATTGCTTACAATGCTTTTAGCCATTTCTTTTTACATTTATCTATGAATTTCTACTTAATATGATTATACTGCCCTCCTCCTCCTCCTCCTCCTCCTCCTCCTCC
>NW_025999880.1:8975059-9019212 GCF_001458135.2 Marmota marmota marmota | reverse complement strand
CTCCTCCTCCTTTGTCTTCTTCTTTTAGAAATTACCCACTCATTTACTACACAGGGATATAGAAAGTTATCTTTCCTTATTTTCAGTCCTCCACCTCATATTGAACATACACACATACACACACACATATGCACACACCTTTCCACTAATCCTGGTGTAGTTAAATAAAAATTGTGTATGGTTATGCAAGTTCTACTCTTAGGTGATCCATATAGTATTCTATGGTTATTTTTACTTTTAAGAATAAATGCTTATTCTCTCTTCCTACACTTATTTATCTTTAAATTTTGGTCTGCTTGATTGTTTAAATTTTTTTTTTGATTATGACTAATTGTTTTCCCAAATTTCAAAAAGCACCTTTCCAAATTTCCCAGTGTATCATGCACACCTTCAGTTACTTTCGTAGCTCTCCTGCAGCCCTATGGAGTCTTTCATTGTGGAGATATGACTGTCCAGGCCTTCCACAGAGCTGTGATCCAGGAACATTCTTTTATAGCCATCCTGGGGCTTCTGTTCAATCTATGACAGAGATGAGCTACAGGTTTAAATTTCAGAATAAACCTAAAATCAAAACATAGCTGGTTCAAACTCAGAAATGATGCCTGTTCTTATGAAACTTTGAGCTTTCCGTATTCCCTTTTGGGAAAATTAAATCAAAATTGTGAGTTAAAAATTAAGTACCACAAAGAATATTTTGTTAGGATAAGAAATGGGAGACCATGCAGGCTGGAGTTGTGACTTAGTGGTGGAGTTCTTGCCTAACATATGTGATGTACTGGATTCAAGTCTCAGCATTGCACATAAACAAATAAATAATATAAAGGTCCATCAACAACTGAAAAATTATGTATTTAAAAAAAAGCTTAAAAAAAGAAGAAGAAGAAGAAGATATAGGAGACCATGTAAAGTACCCACCCAAAAGAGAGGTCATGAAACTATATTACCTTTAAGATTAGACAGCATCTGCAAAGCATGTTATTTAGAAATATGGAAAAAATATAAAGATAAACATGTAAAGAGTCAAAACCATTTGCTTTTAATAGGGAGGAGGAACACCTGCTTTTTGTAGAAAGTGCTGAGTAAGAATCCACATCATTAAATGATGCACACATTTAACTTTGATGTAAAAGTAAGGATAAAATGCATCTCTTAAGGAAACTACTAGAACATGTAGTTAAGCACACAGTAATATCGATCTGTGGCAATTAATCAAAAACAATTAAGTCCAGGGAATTCATAAAATGTAAACACAGTGAGGAAAGTGGTCAGTCGAAATGTTTCACAGGAAAACCCTAGTGCTATAGTCTTTTCATTTTGGCCTTAACCTTAATCTTTATTGACTGGTGATGCTTTTAAATCCTTATCCAGGAGTGGCATAGCAGAAGTTAGAGTCCTACCCTTTTATCTGAAAGCAGACTGTCCACATAAAAATCATTATAATGCATTTGTCTTGCTCTTCCCTGAAAAGGGAGCCCATGATCCTTTTCCAGAAAAGGGATAAAAATGCAAACACTTAACAGGACGTTAATTTGAAAGGCAGCATACCACTTGTCAAAAAGTAAAACCAACTCTAAGCTATGACTTGATGGTTTGTTTTTAAATCTATACATATAAACCTCAAAACAGTTCTTTATTTATTGCCAACCTGATTAAAAGCTAAGGAATTGCTCAATATACTTTCCCTGTCATACATGTGTAAGCTTGAGAGATTCAAATTTAAAACTTTATAATAATTTTTTAAAAATATGAGTTCAGGCTTTAATTCTAGTGATAACTTTCAAGGAATTTAGCAATATTTTTAATTTAGTAATAATTTTACAGGCATCAATGCTTACTATAATCTGCAACCTAAACAGAGAAACAAGAAATTTTCAATGAAATATCAATGTTAAATATTTCTAGCTGCACTTTGAAATGCCAAAGTATGCCATTTATATATAAGTTTTTAAATTATTTTTTAGTTGTAATTGCACACAATACTTTTATCTTATTTATTTTTATGTGGTGCCGAGGATCAAACCCAGAACTTTGCACATGCTAGGCAAATGCTCTGCCGCTGAGCCACAACCCCAGCCCTATATATCAGTTTTTATGATATTAATATCCTATCATTTTATATGAAGCATTTTCATTGATTGTTTTTCATACTTAAAAAATAGAGTTCATTTGCTCTATGTTAATGTATATACTAATGCTACCAATGGTGGTAGTCTAAGTCTTCTGATTTTTCCTTTTGAGAAGGGTGAGAGGATAGTTGGTTCCCATTTACACTGACTCTTGCGTTTCCCTCTTTGAAAGTTTACGGAGCCCATGAGCAGTTAACTATGGTACAAAAGTATTAAATGGAAAATTCCTGAAATAAATAATTCATGTTTTAAATTGTACATTATTATAAGTAGTGTAATGAGACCTCATGCCTTCCTGCTCCAAAACTAAGCTGACAGTCCTCCTTCTCATGTATCATCAGTACATCTATAGTAGCCTAATGCCACCTTACCATACTGCGCCATTCACCTCACTACTCCTTCTGGCATGGGCTCTGTATCATCAGAGGTCTCACAAGGCAGGAGTACAGTACAAGGAATTTTGAGTGCGAAAGAAAAAGGTCATGTTCCCATAAACTCTATTAAGGTGTTGTTATCATTCTATTTTTTCAGTAATTATTGTTAGTTTCTTACTGTAACTAATTTAGAAATAAAACTCCGTTAAAGATATGTTTGTAGAGAAAAAAAGTGGTGTTTACAGGGTTTGGTGTTATCCTCAGTTTGATGCATCCACTGTGGATCTTGGAACATATGCCTCATTGATTAGTGGGCTATTCTATACCTTTTATTTGAATTTCCACTTATGTTCACAACTAGACCTTAATCCAAGCAAGAAATCCATGATCAGATTCACTGTTATGGAATTTAACAAAGCCAAAGTCCACAATGTATATAACTATTGTCTTTTTGTTGATCTCTAGGTCTCCTTTGTTACAGATTTTTTTTTCTGGAAACCAAGATTAATTGCCTGATGCCTAATTTTTCCCCCAATAGTCTCCTAAATCATTCAAATATAAAGGGCATCCTATGAATTGTAAATAGACTCTAATTTTAAAGAGTTTTGAAATCATAGCAAAATTGAGCAGAAGGTACAGAGGTTTTCTTTATGTTCTTGGCTCCTATATATACACAGCCTCCCTCACTGTCAAGATCCCACACGAGGATCATATATTTTCACAATCAATGAGCCCATGTGGACACATCATTATGACCTGAAGTATGTCATTTACACAGGGTTCCAGCTTGGTGTTGAATATTCTACAGGTTTTGACAAATGCAAATTACATGCTTATCAATCTTTGTCCATATAGTTGCTTCTCCCAGGACACTATATGAGTGGCTGATTTCTACTAAGATCCCTGGAAAGAAGACCCCCTTTCCAATCTTGGACTTCTAAATTCTGCTTGCTCAGTATTACCTTGCATGTACTCTGCTAACCTGCCAGGACCCTGATGCTTCTTTGTATGATGACTTTTGTAGAATTAGAGTTCATATTCGTATGTCCTTTGAAAATTGTGACTTAAATTGCTATCTCTATCCCACCTTCATACAGTGCAAATGGGTCAATTTCTGTGTTTACTTATCTGACTCCATTGGTCTCAGTGTTTGGGAGTGACCTCCTTTGTCAAGAGCCATTCATGGGCTGTGTGGACTATATGGTACATTGTAGACTAATGAATCTGAGAATCTGGTGTCTGGGAATTCTCAGTGGATATTTCCTCTTGCTGACTACCCAGACACATTGTGAGCTCTATTCAGCTCTGCCTTGTCCTACACAGCACCTAAGATAGGGTGACCTGCTATAGCGGCATAGCCCCTCTGAGATGGGTGTGATCTGCCAAGACGCCAATCAACCTGCTGACTCTAAGACATCAAGAAGCAAGACTCCACCCTGAAACCTTATCCCTGCCTTTGATGTATCCCCTTAAATAAACCATGGGAGCCATTTTCTAATGTCTAACTCCAACTCCTGTGTGAACTGGACCTATCAGGGGCTCTACCTTTTTGAAACTTTCTTTCCAACTCTGTGTTTTGTTCTTCACTAATTATTCTAGACTTTAATTTCTTACACCCTCCTGAGCAGGAAGAAGAACCCCTTAACGAGGCGCAGGCTGCCTCCCCATACTCCTTTTTAATAATTCATTGTCAATGCTGCTGTGAGAAGTACCTCTTTTCTGAATGATAATCTGATTTATTGCTTGAGCATACACTTGCATTTGGTACAGAAGAACAGAATAAAAAATTCTCATTTATTCTGAAATTAAACTTGCATGTCATCTTTAGATTTTATTGTAATCACTGAACAAAAGAGCATACATTTGTTTTAGTTATGAACATTAAAGACTCAGATTTTGTTCTAGGTACTGAGGGTGTGTTTATATGCTGTGCCATTCCTATGAGCTTTCTCATTTGACATAGAGTAGCATCATAGAATTGTGGAACTCAGGTCTTAAACATTATGTAGCTCTGTATATATGAACTCCATAGGAAGAGACTGAAACCCCAAGGCTTAATGGAAGTCGCACAGTACCATTCAGAGAGTGGATGGCAAAGGTCAGACTAACATCTAGCTCCTCTTAATCATAGTTTATTGTATTTGTCTTATATTATCTATGAGGCAAATGTTGAAATTTGAAGGTGAATGGAAGTTTGAAGGTGAATGGAAACAGATTGCCAGGGGTTACCTTCTAGAAAGTTTCATATTAGAACTCTGTTGTTAAACTCACCACATGCAAAGTGTGAGTCAGAATTTTAGCTTTAAAACTTAACTTTATCAACACCTCCCCCCAAAGTCACATTTTATGATAGTACACACTTAATAAAAATTATCAGACAGTATAGCATGTGGATTTCTAATTTATAGCAAAATAATTGTATATTTATTTTAAGTATCAGGTACTATGTATCTAGGATTTCAAAGCATTTCTGAATAAAATTTTTAAAAGTTGTTTTTAAAAAAGTAGACATAGTGAGTTCTAATCAAAATGGTAGTTACTGTTAGCCTTCTTTATAAAGTAAGTGATTTATCATTAAAAAATACCTAAACTGGGCAAAATGGCTTAGTTATACTAAAGTATATAAAGATGCTATTTTATTATATTTATTATAATGAAGAATTAAAGTCTTGGATATAAGGATACAGGCAAAAATTATTATAACCAAGTTCAGATTTATAAATACAAGCACAATTGTATTGTGTCATTGCTTCTATTTTTATCTTAACCACTGTGATTATGAGTAAATATTAAACTAGACTCTTTTTCTATCTTGCTGTTGAGCTCTGCAGTGGTTCAAAAGGGGAGGGGTGTTGTTTGGTTAATTGATGATCATTTAACGTAAAGCCCTAATAGAAGATGGTACCAATTGCCAAACAGATTTCCTCTAGGCACCTCCAAGCAGCAGATGTGCCAAAACATCATTAACAATGGAAACATACCAATCAGCGTGGCATGCTTGCCAATTTACCCCACAGCCAGGGATAAGCTGAGGAGCAGCACTGTCTCATAATCAAACCCCGCCTAAGACTCCATACAGAGATCAACTCACATGTGCAGAACAGAATCCAAGTGAGAAAATATTTTTTTTTCTTGAATCTAAACCAATTCATTTATTTAATAAATGCCCTAAATGTAATTAAAAACAACTTCTCTTACATAAGCAATGCAATCTCCTAGCAGGCTCTCTAGCACTTTAACATACCCCACATCATTTAAGGGTCAACGTGATCCTTCTTAAACATTTTGTCTAACATTACATACACTGCCAAGAAATGAACAGTAATTCCACAGTGATGGGTGCTGGCTCACCCTCGACACTTACTCCCTCCCTCCGTGAATAAATCCAATTTGTCATCCACGATGTGCCTAGCATTTTTTAATGCATATTTGATCAAATCTATTTACCTATTTAAAATTCTTTGGTGTGTCCTCCCCCTTTCACCCTTACATTACCTATGGAAGAGTTCAGATTCCTCAGGCTTGTTAATGAATATCAGAAGCTGATCCTTACTTATTAATAAAAAGATGTAAAACCCATCTGAAAAGCAGTTAATACCATTTATGTACAAGCATTGAGTTACCATCCAAATTTTTGTGCTTACAAATCTTTCCTTTAATTAGGCTCAGATGCATTTCCATAGACTTGGTAAATTAAATGCCAAATGACACGCCATTTCACCCATTCTTCCTTTCTTTCTCACTTCTATTCATCCAGCTACTTATCTACTGCATCAAAATAAAGGATCCTAAATGTAACTATAAGATGTTATATGTTCTTGATCCTAAGAATTGTAGTACAAGATAGTATAAGAAAAACAATTCTCTTAAATGATATGCCTTTGACCAAATTGATATACACAGTATATGTAGAAATAATCAGAATGTGCACTCAACATCTAGAAGTTTTGGGTAGACAAATAAAAGCCAAAAAAATAAAAACCAACATTCTATAATATTCCCATGACAAGTTTAATCAATAATCACTTAAAGAGATTGATTAAATACCTACTCAAAATGTTTTACTTCACGTTATACTTTATAAAGCCATTGTATCATTCAGAGATTGTTATGTATGTTTATAAGCATCTATACACACATGTATGTGTATGTATGTATATAAGAGGGAATTTATTAGATTGCCTTATACTCTCAGAGGCTAGGTAGTCACACAATGGTGTCTGAGGCTGGAGGGCTGAGAAACTATTAGCTCCTCAGTCCAAAAACTTGAAAGCCTCAGAAAAAGAAGGACCAATGAGTTGCTCCAGTCTGAAGCTGAAGGTCTGAAAGTTTCCTGGAGATTTGCTGGTGCGTCTATACTCAAAAGCAGAAGAATCTGAAGCCCTGTAGTGGTGCATGCCTGTAATCCCAGCGGCTCAGGAGGCTGAGATAGGAGGATTGCAAGTTCAAAGCCAGCCTCAGTGATGGTGAGACACTACACAACTCAGTGAGACCCTGTCTCTAAATAAAATACAAAACAGGGCTGGGGATGTGGCTCAGTGGTTGAGTGTCCCTGAGTTCAATCCCTGGTATGCCCCGCCTCAAAGAGGCAGAATTATCTGGAGTCTAAAGTCTGCTAGTGAGGACAATAGCAGCAAATGTGCCCACTAAGGAAGAACTGAACTTTCACACCCAAGCACACTTCCCACTTCTTCCACTTTTGTTCCCTCTGGGCCTCTCGCCTATTGTACAATGCGGTCTTACATTCAGGATGGCCTTTCCCTTCAGTCTGCTTACCTACATACCCATGGTCTCTGGAGACACCTTTACAGACACACCTAGAAATATGCTTTACCAGTTTCTAGGTGTGTGGAAATCCAGTCAGGTTGACAGGCAAGATTAACCATCATAGCTATAACTGTAAATTCATAAAAGATTTTATGCACAATAATATTTAGTTCATCAAAATTAGAAATGTCTTAAAGTTCAACAGAGAATTAGTTATATTATTGTGCAATCATAGAATATTATTAATTCATTTATAAATGAAAGCTATTAAAATAGGAATATGATGCTATTCAGTTAAAATAGCTTAAATTTATATATAAAGTATAATCTCAACTTTGCTAACAAGTGTAATGTGAATTAACTGATAGAAATTATATTAAACTATGAGCAACGGTTATATTGGGTAGTATGTGAACATTTTTCTTGTTTTTATCATTACTAATGCTTCAAATTCTCTTTAGCATGTGTTTAAATGCCATAGTTAAAAAAATAAGCTTTACTTTAAAAGGAGAATGAAGCAGAACTTAGAGAATGTGGCAATTCTGCAGCCCAGTTTAGTGGGTCTTAACATTATCTGTTCTAGTCTTCTTAAGATTTTACTTTCTTAAATTATACTTGAACAATTTCATAAACATACAAAGTAAGCTTTATGACCTAGTCACAAGGCATTACTAGGTCTGAAACAAAGCAGCTGACAATTGAGTTTGGCATCACGCACTGGCTTCTTTACTGGTAGACAGCTTCTTAAGTTGTATTAGCAAAAGATCTCCCAGCAAGTTAAAAACATGCCTCCCTTGCGTCATCTATTAGAATTTCAAACATAATCAGAGACACTATGTTTTCCAAACAGACAAATCAAAGGAATACTGAAATTAAATTTTATTTTTCACTTGAGGCTACTTTTCGTTTGAACTTTCCAAATTTTGGAAGTAATTGAGATTTTGTTGAGCATTTTCTTGTTAAAAATTGAAGAGTTCACATAACATTATTTCTCTGCAGAAAATCTCACCAACATTAACCATCAAATGTTATGACACTTTGCATTTGAAAAATCTAAAGGAGCTTTGCAGAGGTGTTGATTCAACACAATTTCTGAGTGTTCCTAATCAGCTACTCTTCTCCATGAGGCTCAGTGAAAGTCCCAGTTAATAAGAAAAACAGACAATAAACTTATGCCACTAAATCATTCCCCAAAAAGCAAACTTTCATAAGAGACAAATTGTATGATAAAGCCCAAAGCTTTGGCTCAACCAATAAAAATAAAATAGAAACAACTCCACTTAAATTTTATAATTATGTAAAACACTTTTCTTTAGAAGAACAGCCTGCATGTTTATATTAAATCAAGACATAAAATAATAATAGTAACAATGACCATGTGCAGAGTGATTTCTATGTTTTCCTATTATTAGTCAGTTTTTAAAATAGTAAATGTATCTTTCCATTTAATTTTAAATAAGCACCTTTGAGCTCAACATAACTATGTGTGTATATGTGTGTATATGTGTACATACATATGCAAAAATCAGAAGAGCATAAATCAAAAGTACAAAATGCATAAATCAGAAGTGAAAATGTTGACATTTTCACAAAATAAAGATTTCTTACAACAGTCAGTGATATTAATAAATAGAACAGTTTTAAAAGCAGCCTTGAAGGACCTTGATTGTCTCTTTCAGTCATTATCTTCTCTACAGAAGAAACCTACATTTTGCCTTCTATCACCATAAAGAGGCCTATGTGGTATATGTGATTGTGTGGCTGACTTTTTTCATTTATCACTATGTTTATGAGGTTCATCCATGTTTTGAGGTTGAGGCATAATTTGTGAGTTTTTATTACTTCTAGTATTTTGCTACCTAAATATACCTATTTTTTCATTTTCCTGGTGATGAATATTTACATATTTCTAGATATTTTTTACTGCAACAAATAGCATTACAATGAATATTTATATATGCCCAAGAGATTTCTAAAGTGGTTGTGCAATTTAAGATTGCAGTGATTGTATATACCAACCATTGGTATTATTTCTTTGTTGAAGAATTTGCATTTCCCTGATGGTTAATAAGACTGAGAACTTTTTCCTTTTTTGGAGTGTGCCTCTAAAGTTACTAGCAATGCTTCTTTTGGTTTGTATATGTAGTACAGATCATATTCCCAAATGTTAAATCCTATAAGATTAAAGCCTATGGTTTAAAATCCCTAACAAACAGGACCCCCAAAATAAACAATACCTAAAGATTAAAATCTCACCTTTGAAATCCTTAAAGCTAAAATCTTCAAAACTGCCATTCTATTGAAAAAGACTCTGTAGGATAGAAAGCCAGACCCTGGCCAGGGGATTATTGCAATTTGGATTGTATGCAGAGGAGCTGTATAATAGAATGATGTGTACCACACAAAACGCAAGCATAAGAAAATTGGTGGGGTTTTATTAATATTAATTAAGTTGGCTTTAAGATAGGCTATTTCTAGAAGTACAAGACATATTTCATGAAGATAAAAATGCAACCATGACAAGCATAAATCAAATGCAGAAAATAAAGTTTTAAAATACATGAAAAAAAAACTTGACAGGTATCTCACTATGAGTTTAATTTGCATTTTCTGCTGACTTCCAATGCTTCTATATTTCCATACTCACACACAATTCTTGCTGCTGAGAAGCATGTATTCAATTTTTTGCCTAGGAACTCTTAAAAATAACCAGTGTTTTGCCATTGCTGGATGTAGTTTTGTATATGTCAATCAGACCACAGTGTTTGATGGTATTATTTAGATATATATTTGTTCTAAATATATTTTATATTCCACTGTCCTATCCGTTGCTCAGAGAAGGGATTATAATAATCACATACAATTGCAGGTTGATATTTTTCTCACTGAATTTTGTCTGGTCTGTAAATAATTGTGTGTGTGTGTGCGCGTGCCTGTGTCCCTGTGCTTTCAGGTTTATGACTGCTTATGGCAGGAGAACTTATCTGCTTCCAGTGACTTTATCATGCATTATGTACTGAACTGTAGTGGCTTCCCCTCCTCCACAGAAAATCTTAACTAAGCTTCTCCAGAAATCTTTACCATAATTGATTTTAGGACCATCAGCAAAAGAGTCTCTACAAAAGAATTCAATGTAGTTAAAGTTTCTCTGTTTCTGTTTCTCTATTTTATTTGGCCACTGGCCTGGAAGAGATCAGCACTCTAGGTGCTGAACACTCCTTTACTAGTTTTTTTTTTTTTCCAAACATTTATCCAGCATAATAGTTTGTAAAAGTGTGCTTGCAAATGCAAAGTACAATAGGAAGGAAGGAAGGAAGGAAGGAAGGAAGGAAGGAAGGAAGGATGGAAGGAAGGAAGGAAGAAAGACAAATCCGTTAACAAGGCCTCTGGTCTTAAGCTGGAGCTTCACAGAGATGTCTACATTTCTTTCTTTCTTTTTTTTTTTTTTTTTAACCATGCAGTACTATTTTATTGCAAAATAGTACTACAAACATAACAAAAAAAATTTAGGATGTTATTATTCACATTATAGAATTCTTCTTGCTTACTAGGCAAAGAAAAAAATAATTCTGTTTTTTTATTTTTTTCCCACACCTCATGAGAGATTTGTAAGTTATTTATTTTTATTTTTCCCTGTCTTTATACATGTACTTTTTTGTTGTTGTCTGCATTACAATTCTTATTACACATATACACCACAATTTTTCATATCTCTGTTTGTATATAAAGTAGGTTGACACCCATTTTGTGTCTTCACACATGTACTTTGGAGATGTCTACATTTCTAAGATAGGAGAAGTTATGGGCTGGGGCTGGGGCTCAGAGGTACAGTGCTTGCCTGGCACGTGTGAGGCACTGGCTTGGATCCTCAGCACCACATAAAAATAAAATAAAGGTATTGTGTCCACCTGCAATTAAAATAATATATATTAAGAAATAAAAAGAGAAGTTACCAATTTGGCTCCATGGTAACAGCTGGCAGGGGGAGAGAAGAAAGGGGAGAAGAAGCTGATTTGCCCAGAGCAGTGAAAGAACAAGCTGCATTTGTGTGAACTTGAACTTCTGCAGACTGTAAACTTCTGAGCCCCTGCCCTTACATGCTCAGTATAAAGTTCGGAAACTCTCTGAACTTGGGGTTCAGGGGGATTGATTGATAACAGCGAGCCTGGCTATAGCTAAATAAGCCTGATTCCTGTTTCTATTTGGTGTCTTGCCTCACCTTTCCCCTGCAACAGAACCTCCATAGGAAATGGAATATATGTCCTTTGTTCCTACTGTTTAACATTATGTTTTACTCTTTTCCGTATTCATGGCTTCTTTATACTTACTGATTTGGGGCTCTTACTGAAAGAGGGATGTTAATATTTCCCCAAAAGACTACAGATTATGTTATTATTCATTTAATTTTTTCCTGATGTATTTGAGGCTTGGTGTTAGGTACATAAAACTTGAAGTTATATGTCATCGATGGACATCTTTATCATCATGAAATAAACATGCCTTTGTATTTCCAATTTTTCCCTTTTATGTCTTCAAATACTGCTCTTTCCAATTAATTTGCTTTCTTTTGTTTTCAAAGATGATAGAATTAAAGCAACAGTAACAACAACAACAAAATCCCCTATTTACTTCACCATGTTCCATTTGATTATTTTCTGCCATTTTTGGTGTCTGTGCTTCAGTCAGGATATTTTCTACTGAGCTACCTTTTACATAACTAATTCTTTCTTCTATTAAGTCTACTGTACTAAACCTAATTACTGCATTTATTTTGTTTATGAAATCCATTTCATAACTCATTTGAGTGCAATTTGACTTGCTGTTGTGTATTGTTTTTACTCTTTCTTTTGATTTCAGTACAATTTCAAAGTTTTAGAAAAGTTACAGGAATAGTACAAAAAGCAATTAATCCCTAAAGGATTGGGGAACAGATTCCTTGCCGTCCTGGTACTCTGTTAGCACCACGTACGTGTGCATGTTTCTCTACAGATATTTTCCGTTGGATTTCCACTGACATTAGAAACCCAGAATTAGTTCACTGCTCCCACCTCATTGACAGTTTCTCAAATAATACTCTCTGTAGAAAGTTTCCAAACCTGAATGAGGTTTTGTGTTTAGTTTTTATTTTTCCCTAGCCTCCTTCAATTTGAAAGTGTACTTCTATCATGCTAGGAATTATATAACCTGGCCATAATTGAAAATTATCCAGCCATTTATTTTAAAGTATGTCCTTCAATCAGAATTTGTCTGCATTGGATTTATGATATCTGCTCTTGACAACTACATGATAGAAATAATGCTGTGTCTTCCTTTGTATTTTTTTGCTAGTGCACAATTTTGACTTGTCTCACTGATGATGTTGCCTTTAATCATTTGATGAAGGCAGTGTCTTACCTGGTTTATCTAGCATAAAGCTGTGCCTTTCACTTTGAAATTAATGTGTGTTTTGTGGGAGGTACTTTGAGACTCAGTAAATATACTCTTCGTCATTAAACTTTAAATTAATTTAACCACTAGTGTTTCCAGGCTGACCAAATTGCTTTTTTGATTTTATTCCAATTTTTCTTTATTCTACCACTCTTATTATGTTTATTAATTACATTCTGCTTTAAAGAAAAATTCACACTTTCCCAATTCACTTATCTATTTTCACCCATCTAAAAATCTTGATTCCTCTTTTATCCAATAGGTTATAATTCAATGACATTATTACTGATGTTAAGGTTCAAATTTTTGAGATTGGGTAACTGGAGTCTCTTTCACACTGTTTTTGTGTTCTTTTAGTACTTTCTACTTTCTAGCACAAAATATTTCTACTTCATCTTCTTCTTGCCCCTGTGCTAATATAAACTATTTCTCCAAGAAGTGGACAGAGATAAGACAAACACACATACAAACACACAAACACACAATGCATGCATATTTCTGAGACACACACACAAGCACATTTAAGAACAATGAAGCCAAGTGCAGAGGTGCATACTGGTGCACAGCTCTGGATGGAAGGCAGGATAATTGCAAATTCAAAGCCAACCTCAGCAAAAGCAAAATGCTGAGCAACTCAGTGACACCCTGTCTACAAACAAAATACAAAATAGGACTGGGGATGTGGCTCAGTGGTCCAGTGCTCCTGAGTTTAACCTCTGGTACCCACCCACCCCTCCAAAAAAAAAAGAAAAATGAGCTCATGCCAACACCTCCAAATTATAAAACACCTCCAATTATAACTATTGGCATCAAATCAATATTGGCATTAGATCCTCCATTTTATCTCAGGAGCCATTTTATCTAGAGACTCCTAAATTTCAATTTAGGAGCCATTTTATCTAAAGATCCCGAGGCAATGCTGCTTAGCCTCCCATTAGAACATGTGCCTGGTAAAGGAGGGACCCCACCCCAGCCCCTGACATAACCCTAAGCATGCTTGTGAAATTCCTCTTGCGGGCTATGAAGCTGCTCTGTAAGTGCTCACTTGCTGCTGCTCTCCTCCGAGGGACAGCCTTGTCAGTTGGCTCCATGCTCTGACAATAAATCTCTCCAGTAGGATTCCATGTTTGGTGTGGTCCTTGGACTTTGCATGGACTCTGCAAGTGTCATTTCAATAACAATTATTAAAAAAAAAAAAAAAAAAGGATTCTTTCAGATTCTCCTCTTTCCACCTTTGTAATTCCTTTATCTGGCTGTGAGCACCCTGCCTGCAGCTCCCCTCCATCTGCTTTCCTCATGGATCCCTCTGCATGGTATTTCATGAAACTGCTGCCCTTGCTGCTGCCCTTCAGTGCAGAGGCCTCCTCACCCTCCTCAGGCACTGACAGCTCTGGTCTGCCCAGGTGCCCTTCTCAGCCTCCTTAGGTTCTAATGTGTCAGGGAGGCTGCTAGGAACACGGCCACTCCCAGAGGCAGCCAGGCTCCTGCCCAAATCTTTATTCCTGGACAGACCTCCTCCTGAGGGCTCACACCCACCAGTCTGTTGCTGCTTCTGCCCTCTATGAACGCCCCACCCTCTGGTTCAGCCTCCCACATTTGCTCTGAGCCTAGGCGGCCAGAATCTCAGGAGGAACAATGCCCCTCTTATTGCCCTCACTTGTAGGTTGCAGCCCTGGAGGAACATTTAGCCCAATATGGCCCTCCTCCTCCTGAACTCCATTTCTTTTCTCTGTAGGGGATGGGGCTATTAAAACTTCAGTTCCGGTTTTCAGCCATTTCTTCAGGATTTCTTACTCTCCACCTTGCATGTTAACCTGTGGCAAACACCTTGAGATTCAGGCTCTGATCCTGGCTCACTTCTCTGCATCTCTCTTTTTCCAAGCATCTTTGCTTTTCAAGTTCAGTTTGTCTTAAAGGACCCAAATTCCAGTTGTTGGCTTGTTGGCTCTATGAAGTTATCAAAAGTTATGCTGATTTTTCTTCCTAGCATCTCCGTTTCCTGCTATCTACTGATTAATCCCATGAAAGACTCCAAGGCACAGCATCATGTAGAATTCAGGGGTCCCCTTAATGACCTTCTTTCTGATTGGGTCTTGATTCTCAGTCCCTGATTCCTTTAGCAGCTTTCCAATATCTTCTAAAGGATATCTTTTATTCCATTTTCTCCCAGGTGTTATTGCTGGTGTGTTAGTCTGTTACAATTTACTCCATCATAGCCTTATTTCTATTAATGTTTCTAAGACCCAAATGAATTCCTGTCACAGACACTTAACAGGTAAGGGGACTCAGACACAGGAATACAATCTAACCAAGATCACACAGCCAGTGGGCAGCATCTGGTTCCCAAGTTTCAGGTCTATGACATTAGAGCATTTTAAAAACACTGTGTCTTTTATTGTCATAATTTAGTGTTTCCAGTTACCTATATACACTGCCCTTTTTACTTTTGCATTACAAGTAGTCCGTAATTAATAGGGAGAATTAATAAGAATTAAAAGATTTTTGGAAACCTTCCATCTTTGAAAGGATTCTGAAGAATTGCCTCACAACACAGTGTTGTTGAGGCTAAGGTTGAAGCAAGACCAAAGGTCAGGCAGTGTACTTAGTGTAGATGGATGAATCAGGTCAAGTCTGGAAGACGGAAGCTGAACAAGGTTGGGAAGGTAGAAACTGGTTCAAAGAGGAATGGAATGTTAATATCTTCAGGACACATCCCCCTCACTCAAGGCCAAAGTCACCAGCTTCTGGGGGATTGGAATATTAATACCTTCCGTACACTTCCCCCTCCCCCAAAAGTCACCTGGGAGATCCTCCCTCCCAGCAGGAAATTATTAATGAGTATTCTCTGAGCTGCTCCCCCTGAAGGGGGAGACAAGAGAACTAAGAAACCTGGTAGTTATGAAAAAGGACAAGATTCACCTATCCCACGGACACCCAGCTATGGGGTCCCTTTCTCTGCAGAGAAGCCTGTGTTACTATTCTTTAAATAAAACTTTTTTTTTCCTATGTTTGCCTCTGTGTTTCTCAGGGGTTCAATCTTCATATCTGGGGAAAAGGAACTCCTCATCATGGGTAACCAGCCATATCAAGGTTAGCCATTCTTTGTGGAAAGAGGGCTGTCTCATGCACTAGGGTGAGCTGGGGTGGGGGGCGTTATTTATCTCATACCTTCTAGATGCCACAGCATCCCCCAGTTTTGACAACCAAAAATGTCCCTGGGCAATGGCAGACATCTGGGAGATAAAACCACCCTCAGTTGATAACTATTGAGCTACAGCAAAAAAAGTCATCCTGTTGAGGTTATGGCACTAATATATGTCTCACAATTTCCCCTCTTTGTTGGATGGATTTGAAAAGTGCAATTTAATTTGTTTTTCAAATTCCCACCAACTCTGGAAAAGGATAAACCTTCAGTTGACTAGAGCACATGCAGCAGGGTCTGCTCATTCAGTAAGACAAAATAGATGGGAAAGGGTGGCTAGTGTGTTCCTGGTTTTGTGCTTCTCTGAATAAAAATCTATAAAACAATAAATAAGCTGCCAAGTTCAGCATAGCTTAGCCTTGTCTTTCATAATTCTCCACAGTGTGCTTAGAGAAAGAGTTTTAATTCCTATTGAACTTTTATCCAAATTTAGTAAAAAAAAAAAAAAAAAAGCAACATCAATCTTTTCCTAGCCCTCTGCTACTCCCCTGCCTGTCACATTGTCACTCTCTTCCCAGCATTGAGTTTCACTTTCTATTTTCAATAGGGTTGGAAACTGTCACTTAGGTAGCAATTATGAAAAATGTGCTATGAATTTATTTCAACAAAGTAGCAATCCTCGAGACCCTGACATGGGTAAGAACATCTCAGCTTAGAATTAATTCAGTTGCCACTTAGTTACTTCAGGGTAGAAACTTCTGTTCACCTTTCATATCTAACTCTCATCACAGTAACAAATCTAGTACTAGCTGAAATCTATCAAGCCCTTTCATAACTAAAATGAATGAATACATATGCAAAGAATATATTTTCCATATTTCTTTCCAGAAAAAATGTATTTGAATACATATACATAAACATACCTAATACACTGTGCCACTCCTCCAAGATTCCTCTTTTGATGATAAACTTGATATCTCAGGTATCATTGTATTATAGAGGCATCCAGTACACTGTATTTAGAGTTTCTATCATATGATAATACCATTATGTTAGTTAATCTTTTATTCTCCAGTAGATATCCAGTTGTAATTTGTAATTGTTTTGGTACCAGGGATTGAACATGGAGGTGCTTAGCCACAGAGCCACATCCCAAACCATTTTTTTTTTTTAAACAGGGACTTGCTAAGTTGCTTGCTAGCTCAGCTAAGTTGTTGAGGCTGGCTTTGAAATTGGTGATCCTCAACCTCCGTAGCCACTGGGATTATCAATATGCACCACTGTGTCTGATCCCAGTTGTAATAATTTAAATAAATTCAAAACATAAGGACAGAAGACTATCCAGACAAATTGAAACAGGCTGTGGTATATAGCTATGGCAAAAAAGAAATGTTTAAAATAGATAGAATTCACCTTATTTTAAAGACAAAAGAAAAAAACTCATAACATATAAAGTCACTGTCACTGTACAATGAGCATGAAAGGCAAACTTAATCAACCCTAAGAAAATAATTAACAGACTCATCACTTACATTATCCACCTGTGTTATGTGTCTCTAGTGAGGGTTTGCTTTTGAATCAATGGAGAAAGTAGAAATTCATGGTTAAAGGTGTATAATTTGGCTCTATCATCCATTTTTTTCTTTCTGTTTTTAAACTTCAATCTGCCTTTTAATTCCAATAAAATAATTAAAAGTAAAATTGAAAAGTGAAGTCAAATAATATGCAAAATTTCACTATATACAACATGATTCATACATAGACACCATTTGGATTTGTGCATAGGCATACGCTAACCCTTGCATCTAATTTATATTTGCCTTTTCCGGCCTTTGCCTACATTGTTGTCCTATTTGGACACATGTTGCGGCTTATGATTTCATTATGTTATTTTCATTCAATTCATGCTTCAATGGACTGTCTTGATAAATTTTCTGACACGATCATGTTGAGTTGGATTTCTTTCCTATGAATCCTCACTGCTTCCTCTTCAGAAATTTAATGTGGTGCCCACTGTACTGAATTACAATTGGCAGTTTACTTGCCTGCCTCTCCAAAGTGTCTGCAGATTCCATCTGGGCAGGTATCCCTATTATATAATAAGGGCTTAATATATAAGGTGAAAAAGATAAATGAAATGCTAAGTGCTCAGTGTGAGTGCAGAGACAGGCCAATATGCGTTACCACAAAAAAAAAAACAATGTAACAAATCTCCAGAGGTCCTTTGGGTTTAATGAACAAAGATAGGATGCTCTAAATAAAAGATTCTTCTCTACCTCTTTAAACATTTTTTTCTTTATATTTCATATGCATCTTAAAAGGAAGAAAATAATTGAAATGTATTAGTATATGCAATGCCCCAGGAGCGAAGATGATGCTAGTCATGTAATGCCATCTAAATTCTCAATCTAGCAGCATCTCTGATTTCCAAAGAGAAATTTAGCCCTCCAGCTTTAGAACTTGATATTTTGCCTAAAATGCATCATTTCTGGATCATTACCTGACCAATATCAGAACCGATTCATTAAATCCTCCAGTGAAGGAGTGTTTACACTTAGACATCTACAAAGGTAATTTGGCTGGTTGTGCAGTAAATATTTAGCAGCAGGGGTCTAAAATTGCCAATGTTTATAGACTTGTGCATTTGATGTCACTTCTTGCTTGCTTTCCGGTACTAATATTGTGCATTGTAAGCTGAATTCTTAATTACTTGATTCTTTCCTGAGTTTAAGATAGCTTTGGGGCTATACCAAATCTAAGAAGGAATGTTGGTGTTTGGAACTTCTCATATTAACCAGAAAATCTTTCCTAGTGTTTAGTAAGATTAATGCCCCTGTAACCTAATTCACAGCTGATGACAGCTTTAAAGGGTTCTTTTCTCCTTCTAGTGGAAGGTTTCCAGATTGCTATGGAGGAAACTCTTAACAAAATAAATGGTACTAGTCATGAATTTTCAACCAAACTATTACCTTTTGGGTGAAATATTTATACACTCACTTTTTTTTCCTGCCCAAATTGCAGACTTTCTCTCCTTATATTTAATTAATTTTGGGCGAAGCTCAGCAGCTATTCTAACAACATTTCTTTCTTTTAAGTTGCAATTCAAAAGCAAGGAACACTTTTCTCTATCCCCGAAGAAACAGAAGAAGAGGAGAGAGTACAGTAATTTTGCAATTGCCATTTCTGAGACTCAAACATCTCTATAACTGGCTGCAGTGATTCATTCTTGTGTGGATGCTCACATAAATGACAATCATTTTTATTATGGGCCTTGAGAAAGCAGAATTCATATTTATCCGACATATTTAATTCAGCATCTCACACAGTGCTGGTTCACCAGCCTCCATGACACATTGCCACATAGATTGAAAACCACAAGGTACCTGGTGCCAGACGGTGTATACAACTACATTTGATAGGAACTGCTATGGATTACCTGCTGAAGTCCTTCAGGAGGTACTGAAATGTGGTTTTAACTAGCTTAGTTCCCTCAACTCACCAAGAGGTGTGTGATCCCTTATTTTTTCTTAAGATCTCCTTTATAATTAAGTAACTATGAGGCAGTATTTATTTAAGCTAAGCTAAAACGACTCTCTTGGAAACGGTGCAAGTCTTAATAATGCAATATGTTTCAACACCTTTAGAACTAGGATGCACCTAATACAAACAAAAAAAAAATTGACATTATCTGTACAGGTGAACTCTGAATCTAGTATTTTTTATTGCTTTAAATAAATCCCATGTGCACACTCAGAAACTAACATTCCACATCAATTCCAAGAACAGTGTAGCTCAACAGGAGATTTGTGAGCTTCTATATGTAGGATACCTTATTGCCAGTTGTAAACTTCTCTTAAGTTTTATGTCTAGAGAAGTGTAAAACCACTACCACTAACTATTCATTTTTTTTAAGAGAGAGAGAGAATTTTTTTAATATTTATTTTTTAGTTTTCGGTGGACACAACATCTTTATTTTATTTTTATGTGGTGCTGAGGATCAAACCCAGCGCCCTGCGCATGCCAGGCGAGCACGTTACCGCTTGAGCCACATCCCCAGCCCACTAACCATTCATTTTAAGGAATGTGTGTTGCTTCATGTATCTTGAAATGAGAAACTCTAACAAATAGGGAGAGAAAGAGGGGGAAAGGGGTAGAAAGGAAGAGGGGGAAAGGGGACTTTGTCACCTCTAGTTATGCTTACTAAGCAAGTGGAGATATTCCTTTGTTCTAATAGCCAAAGTATATGATTTAGATAATGTTCCTCAAATTAAAGTATATAATAGGAAAACCTGATATAATATTGAATTGTTGGTAATGAAATTACACCAAAAACAATTCCATAAAAAGCCTAGGCTAGAATTTAGAGAAAAGGGAAATATGTGAAACCTAAAATCATTTTAGTTTCAAATGGCTTTTCATTATATACAATAAAGAGTCATAATCCTATTACATATGGTTAATTTATAAAGTGATCCTTTTATAGCCTAGTGTACCCATCTATGTATGCACACATACACATAGTACTAATTATAGATTATGACTATGATGGTATTCACTGCATGCTTTGGACATCATCCCTAAAATCCTAAAGTAAAAACACATTACCATAAGTTATGAGTAACCAATCACACGTGCTCATATGTACACGCACACACACACACTCACACACACACACACACACACAAACACACACTCCTTGCTTTGGTTGTGCAGTATTTGTGTATGTGTTGAAGGATGAAGCTTCTGCTTGCCTAAGTTGGATAACCTAGATAGCTACTACCTTTCACAAAAAACATATTCAGGGATGTCATCACATTCATTATTGCTTTTTAAATTCTTTATTTGTTGTAATTAGTTATACATGACAGTAGAATGCATCTATGCACTTTGATATATAATACATAGATGCGATATAATTTCTCATTTTTTTGAGTGTACATGTTGCAGGATCATATTGGTCATGTAGTCACATGTATACATACAGTTATAATGTCTGTTTCATTCTACCATCTTTCTGTCCCCACATCCCCTCCCCTCCCCTCACTTCCCTCTACTTAATCTAAGGTATGCTATTCTTACCTAGGCCTCCTGCCTTATTGTGAATTAGCATCAGCATATTAGAGAAAACATTTGGACTTTGGTTTTGTGGGATTGGCTTATTTTACTTAGCATGATATTCTCCAACTACAACCATTTACTGGCAAATGCCATAATTTCACTCTTCTTTAAAGCTGAGTAATATTCCTTTGAGTATATATACCACATTTTCTTAATCTATTCATCTTTTGAGGGATACCTACATTGATTCCATAGTCTAGCTATTTTGGATTGAGCTGCCATAAATATTGATGTGGCTATGTCACTACAGTATGCTGATTTTAAGTCCTTTGGATATAAACCAAGGAGTGGGATAGTTGGGTCAAATGGTGGTTCCGTTCATAATTTTCTGAGGAATCTTGATACTGCTTTCCATAGTGGTTGCAACAATTTGCAGTCCTACTAGCAATGTATGCATGTACCTTTTTCACCACATCCTCACCAACATTTATCGTTGCCTGTATTCTTGATGATTGCCATTCTGACAGGAGTGAGATGAAATCTTAGAGTAGTTTTGATTTGCATTTCTCTAATTGCTAGATGTTGAACACTTTTTCATATATCTGTTGATCAATTGTATTTCTTCTTCTGTGAAGTGTCTAAGGAATAGAAAGAAAGAGGGAGGGAGAAGGGGAGTCAGGGAGAGAGAAAGTGAGCATAACTGTGCATACTTTTACACAGTTACTAACTACATGAGCTCTGCATGTATTTAGATAAACACAAGTGTTCTGATACATTTGGAATATACCAGCTTTATAAGTTTTGAAATGATTTTTTTTCTAATTCTTGATGTCTAGTCTGTAAAATGGGGCTAAAGATATACCAAACATCCTAGAATTGTCATTTGGATAAAAAGAAATAATGTTTGCAAAATGCTTAGAGCAAAACAAAGTAATTAATACCTGAAGTAGAAAAAAAATATTCAATAAAAGTTTAATATAATAATTATAATGAGAGGACTAAATATAATAAGAAAATAATTTGCCCTAAGGAAAAAAAATCACCATGAACTTGAAATTTTATCTTCAAATATGTATTTTTATTTCATTCCTTTAGTCTTAGGAAAATTTATTGAGTCCTTCTAGTTTTCCTGGACTGTGCTTGCATTGAGAATTCATGGTAGTCAATAGTGACACAGTGCTTTCCCTTTGGATCCTACAAAGTAGAAAGAAGAATGACAGTATTTAAGTATGATTGTAATGTATGATATTTTCCAAAAAAGAAATAAAGAAGATGCTAAAGGAGCATTTAAGAAGGTCTTACCCAATCTGAGATATGGTGACCAGATAAGATATAGGATACCTCATAAAATATTTGGGACATGGTTATACTAAAAATACCTGCTGTTTATTTGAAATTCAAATCTAACTGGTCATTCTGTACTTTGCATATTAAATCTGGTGATCTAATCTGAGATTCAGTCAAAATTTCCCCAAGATAAACTAGGCACTACACTGAGTATTAAAGATGAGCAGGCATTGACAAGATAAAGGGGTACAGAATAATAGAGCTTTCCTAAGGCAGAAGAGACAGTGTTGAAATATATCCTGAGTTGGGAAGGAACATTAGTGCATTTTAGGAACTGAAAATGCAATATAGTTGGAGCTCAAAGAGCACGAGAGTGAAAGTTGGTGTTCCACAGAGCTGGAGAAGTAGGCAGGTCTAGATAAGCAAGAGTCTTGATCCATTTTGAAAGACTGGCAGTCAGGGAGAGGTTTTAACACAGAAAAGTAACATTGGATTTGCATTTTAGCTGTAGGCACTTTTCCAACCTCACTTTTCCTGTACAACACTACTTGGCAGGGCTGCTCCAGCGTGCACTTTTTGGGGAATTCAGCCCCTGCGAGAAGGAAAAGCACAAAATATGTGGACATAAACAGCCTCTTGGAAAGGGTCAGCATGTTGAGGTGCTGTAATGAGAAGGTAAACTGCAGAGTTCCAGAGGTAAAATGATGGCTGGTGGCAAATACTCTGGACAACTGTGAGATGACTGTGGCTAAGCATTCATGATTTTATTTATTATTTTGCCAGTAAAATTGTCCTAATACATACATTAGAACTGAAATCTCCAGTTATAAGTTTCTTGAATTGAAGGTGAGATGTTTGGGCAGAAGAGTTTTAGAATCAATATCTTACTGTCAAAGGGAAAATATGTTTGAAAAACTACCCTACTTTCAAGAGGAATGCATGTTTGAAAGAATTTTGATTTATATCATCATATTCTAAGGAGGTGAATTTTGGTGTTAAAATGACATGAAAATTAAGTTGGTATGTTTTGTCTTATTTTTAGCTTATAAAAGGATTTTGTTTTACTATTGCATGTCCAGAAACAACTAAAAGAGTATTAGAAAGAGGATAAATTTTTCAAAATACTATATTGAGTTTAAATTTCAGGTCTGCCTGTTTTTACCCCTATAATATAAGAATTAATTAGCCCAGCTAAACTCACTCTTAGTTCCAACAAAAAGATTATTCCTGTCCCCTCTACTCCTTTGCCCAGCTCACTTAGTTATGGGAACTGGTCAGTGAATTGTTTTTGAGATTATATGATGTAATAAATATGCTGTGTCAGCTATATGGATACAGTGGATACTCATTTGTGTTTTAAAAATATAAATTCAAAACATGAGGGCAGAAATTTGCCCAGATAAAATTGCCAGATAATCTAAACAGGGAAAACATGATATGTAGAAAAAGAAATAATCTTGAACAAATCTACAAATAGTTCATTTCATTTGAAAGAAAAAAAACAAACAACAACAACAACAAATCCTAAAATGTAAAGGTATATTCATTCTATTATGACCACCCAAACTTGACTATTTTGGAAAGAAATTAATGGATACATCACTATGCTATATCTAGTGACTTTATCACTAGTGAAGGTTTGCTTCTGAATCAATGGAGAAAGCAAAAGTTAATAAAGAAGTTTGTATGTCTTGTATATACAAATATATACATCTATTTGTATATGTTGTGGCAGTATTAATAAATGTTATTCATCAACCAATATGATATTTAAAATCAATTTTCACATTAAAAATATGATGTTATTAAACATTTGTCTTCATTTTCTCTCCTTAATACAAAGCCAATTATAGGAACTCAGTAAATGTTGGTTAACAATGAATGAGGCAATGGATGACTGAGACATTACTGAGTTAAAGTCTAATATATATACAACTTTTACATAGGTAGAGCTGACATAACATGCAGTGGTTTTAATGATCCCTAAATGAATGCAGTGCTCTCAAACTGGTATCTATCATAATATCTGACATCTGTGTATTTGCTCATGTGAGTATTTGCTCATATGCCCTAGATAGACTCTTCTCCAATTTTAAGACGTGTTGAAGTTTCAAGTTCATTAGGCTACTTCCTTGTTATTTAATAATACTTTCTATTAAATACAGCCTAATGAGTGCTTATCCCTAGAATACATACAACACTCTTCTATTCATCTGGTGAGAAGATTATGAACAAACATTTTTGTTATGTTGGTCCTGACATCTCTGTGATGTGAAGGTTGCAGGTTACCTTAACTGAGTGCCTAGTTAGGTAATTTGGACATCCTAGGGCCAGGCCTCAGTGGCTGTCTTTGCAGAAAAGACTAATATCCTATAATGAAATAATGAAATATGAAGTGAAATTAAGTAAAATAAAAATAAAGCAAATATATTAAAAACTGAGATTCCTGGTTATAGCGGTCTTGAAATGAAGGTGGAATGTTTTAAATAGAAGGATTTTAAGAATAAATATTCTACTTCTATTTTGGAGACAAGTTTCCCATTTGGGTGGGGATTGGAGATCTTTGAACTCAATCCAAATACATTAATTTTCAGTTGTCATTCAACATAGTTGACTCTAGAAAGAATAAAGGTCTGAAAAAGTTAAAAAGTCCCATAAAAGTAATCAATAATGAAAAATAAAAGATTTGAAATGAAAAATAAAAGATTTTTTTCCCCTTTGGAGACCTGCCGATGGAGATGTATATGCTATTGACCACCTTTTAAATTAACAAGAAAAACACAAGGGATACCAAAACAGAGTATCATTATGATAACTAGGTCAAAAATGACGATTTCAAAGGCTGTTATTATAGTATTCGCAAGATGATACAAATGGCTCATGGTTAATTCATAGCTTTGTGGTAACAACAGAAAATTCACAGACTTCCAAAGATGGTGGACAAAGAACTATTGATGATGTTAGTAGCCATGAAAATCTATCCTAGGGAAGAGGTGAAATGTGAAGGACAAGAGCTTCTTTGGTATGATGCTCTTGTTAGAGGTAGATTTTGATATGACTTCTATCCTCCTTGATCTAAACTTCCTAAGTGCCAAGTGGAAATTAGAAAGACATAGTCTTAGATTTCATTTTCTGTAACTTGATTACAAATGTTTTTTGAGAAAAAGAAAAGCAAACTTCAAGGATTTTATCTTAAATTTTTGTGGGGCAGATTGCTCAGAGAACACACCAAGTCCCAGTTATGTCCCAACTGAAGAGTCCTTATTCTGAACAGCTGGGACTGCTCCCTACATGACCAATTTGTCTCTGCAGGAAACAGCCTGATCCTCAACATTTTAGGATATTTAAATGCAAAAAACACATCTGGGTTGACTAGTTGCAAGCAAGCAGGTGCAGAAGCTGAATTGGGCAGTTATGGAGACAATGCAATGAGTGCATTGGTATTTCCCATAGAACTTTCCAGGTTGGCATATCAGCAAGCAAATAGAAGGGAAGTGGGTCAAAATGACCCTAGTTGAGTACAAGTTAGAATGGTTCTAACATCTAGACAATCAATCTCTGACAAGGTACATTGCCCAAGAAAAATGGAAACCAAAGAGAACAATTTTACATTGTATAAGAATTGCTATTTTGTGTTGCCAAGTATGTTATGCTAGGTAACTATTAATGGGTACAGAAGTGGGGCTTTCCCATGGGAGAAACTTTTCTTACATGATATGGAGTCTCAGAGAGTAAAATAGAGTCTGTTTGGTCATTGCCCATATAGCCTGGCCCATAACAAAATGTCTTTATATAAGCATTATGTGGGTATGTATATATAATACCTATATATAATTTCAAAGAATGTATCTGTTATTTCTGCTTGTCACTTTAGATAATATAATAAACTTAATTTGCTTTACACATAGGAAGTACCTAATAAAGGTTAGTTCATTTTTCCCTGGAAGTATTTCATATTTTATATGTTCTTAATATTAACATGCCTTTATATATTATAGTCTACATATGTGAGTGTTAAATAAATGCCTCCAGGTGTGAATGATAATAGCTAAGTAAGTTTATTTCTCATTAACCAAACCTATGGAAGCAAGAACAAATGTGTTAAAAACATGCAGAGCAGAGATGGCTTATTCGGATTATATGAGGCCACGAGGGTTTTCCTGTGAAGTGATGCAGACTATCACGTCTAACTGCGTTAATTATATTCAGTTTTGTACAGCAGATAAATAGAAAGCCATCAGTGATCGCAATTTAATGTGGTGAGTCAAACATCACATTCTGATAAGTATCTATTTGTGAATGTGTCCGGACAAGGTGGAGAATCTCATTTCTGGACACATGTTGCATGTAAAGGACATAATGAAATCACTGTGTTTCAAAATACATGCAAATTGAAAACTTGGATTTTTTTTACATCCTACTAACTGAAATAAACTTCCATGAACACAAATTTCATTGGTCCATTTTATTTAAAAACACACCCATTGCTCCTCAGTACCCATCCAAGTCTAGACTTTGTCTTTGGCTATAGAGCCATACCTGTCTAGCCTTGATCTACTCTATTAACCTTGGCACTACCATACTTTATTTAAAAAAAAAATCACTGTGTCTTAAAAAACCTTTTGGTTTATGGACCCTTATGAGAACCTGATGAAACATATGGGCCTGTTCCCCGGAGGGTGTCTACTTATCCAGACTTAGCTCTGCAGCCATATTTATGACCAGACTTTACAACTCCCACAGGCAGAATACATTCTCATGACCTAATATGTACATATATTATATTGCACAAGAAAATAACCGAAACTGCACTGGTGCATGTGACTTTGAGTTCTCAGAGGCAGGGACCTGGTCTTGTCTTTAAATCCTAGGTTCCTAACACAGAATTGTTTGCTAAAGGGAAGAATGACCTCTGTATCTTTACTTGAGCTATTTTAAAACAGTAAATTAAAAAAAAAAAAAAAACAACAGATCAATGACAATGGTAGAGGAGCCCTCATGGTATGCAAAACTGTGCCATTAGGAAACAAAGTTACTTTTCAGCAGTGAATATAAGAGAGATACATTCCAAGCATGTTATTTGCCTGTCTTTAGCAGTTATCTACCTGTCTTTAATGATTTTCCAAATATAAAAAGGTAGAGAAGATTGATCTTTTAATATTACTCTCTTTTGTAGAGACATTTAGCTTCATGAGAAAAACATGACCACTTATGACAGCAAGCATATATTTGGGGGTTCAGTTTCTTCTGTGTGATTTCATGTAAGGCGTGGGGTTGGTTATATGTTTAATCAATTCATACATAAGATGGAGATAATGGTGATAATGATGGCTATAATGATGCTGCTAGTACCAATAGCACTAATTCCATCTTTTTTTTTAATATCTGAGTGAATTCTTTTGATGAAAAAAGAGGCTACAGAAAATAAATATAAATTTAAATGATAGCTATCATTAAATCCTAGTGGTTATGAAACAGTATATCAATCCTTCTAAATAAAGATTAGTAAGCAGAAGAAAAATCCTTGTTTGACCTGATTATGTTAGAGAGAAACTATTTTAAATCTAATATAATAGAAAAAGAGACAGGTTTTGTCAAATTTTAAGATGATTAACTTTTAAAAGAAGAATAAAAGGAAAACCCAAATACTCAATGTCCTATACATAGATAGATGCAGCTAGTATTTAAGGATTATTGCTTAGTTAAAATTTGGTAGGAGTGTGTTGATTTTAATATAAATCAGTGAAGGATATTCTCATATCCTTAAAAATGGAGATAGAGGCAAATATGAGAGATGAAGTAATTCTTTTTTTAAGTAAACTTTACAGTTTATTACATAGTGAAGTTTTAGTTATTCACAACTAAGGGGCTAATTTTTAAAATAATGGAAACATCCCCTTAGCTGTTTTCACTATTTTATAATTTCCTAAATGAATTTATAGTAAATATGATAAGTAATAGGTTAGATAATTTTTTAAATAACCAGGGATGAGTTTCTATATATCTAGTTCATGTTAAAATAGTTTGGACAAATTACTATTGCATATGAATTGGTGTTTATGAGGCAGACAGGGTATTTACACCCTAGGACATGTATTATTATTCCCATTTTGTAGCTGAGAAGGTGGAGACTCAGGTTACTTGAGCATATTGCCTCCTGCAGCACAATTGTGAAGCAGAAGCCTGGGATTTAAGTTCTGATCTCCCTGGTGCTGGCAAGAGTACTCCTCCTCTGTCACTTCCATCTCAAAGAGAACATCCAACAGGAGTGTAAGTAGTTGTTCCTTAGTTCACATACTCTTTTCTGCAGGGAAATCAGCTGACCCTCTCTAACAAGAGTCTGGTGAGAGAGAGCAGAGCAGCAGTTTCCAGAACGCTCAGCCAGCCAGAAACTCAAAAGAGTTCAGGGTGTCAAATCACAGCTACTACCTGCAGCCGTGATTAGCAAGGGTTTGCTGCTGGTTAATAAAAAGGTCCAGGGTCCATCTTGATACCCTGGAGGTATGAACACTGAGGGAAATGTTTCAGCAACCTGCAGGGAATGTGTTATATTTGTCTTCTTGCCTGAGGAACTCACCAATTATGTGAAAATGTCAACTGGTCTCTTTACTTGATTTGAGTAATATCACTCAAGAAGAGAAAAATGTCCACAGACAGTATACAAAAACCACAGGAGATGAAAATATGGAAAGATTTTTGGGGGGTCTTAAAGAGGTAGAGGCAAATTAAAATATTTTGAGAATTGGCAATTAAAAAAAATCATGAGAACAAAAGAGAAGAAATAATCTATTCCTATAGAAGCAATATAGAAATTTTCTGATCAAACATGTTGTCTCAGTATGTAAACAGTTAATTTAGAAACAGAGGACAAGAAGCAGTATATAGTATGATAAGATAAGCCATAAATATACCAGGAGGGACATGCATATTCTTTCTACTATGACACCATATACACACAGGTATATCCATCTACAAGACAAGCCATTCACTTGTACTCATTGCCATTTGGGTGTGGAGGGATTATTTTTAATTTGTTCCCCTTCTTTGCAAAATTGCCTGTTTACTATTTCTACAATGATAATAGAACACGAACTTGTAAGAGAAGAGTGTGCCTCTTTCCAGAGATGCTTCCACAGCCTTCTACAATGTGTGGAAAGTCCACAACAATAATAGGTTTAAGGAAATGTGTTATATATAAGAAATGTATCACCTGTACAAAGATGTGTAGGAATCCTCTTTGGAGAGAGCTATGTACAACATAGTCTGTATATCTAGCCTAATGGAGGAACATGGCTTGATTGTAAAATTTTTGATCCATGTTTTTTTTTTTCTGAAACTACTTACCCAGAATCATAATATCCCTCTTCTTTGTCTACATAATTTATTTAAATGTGAATAGTAAACATTTTTCTTTTGTCACCTTCACCCCCTTTCATATTTGAAGAATTCTTCCATTATAAACCTGTTTGGGTAGAACTGTTTGCATTTAACCCAGCCTTTTGCCATTGGATGTAGGTATAGGACCCAGATTTGGTCACTCCGAAGAGTCCATTCTAGTAGGTGGCAGTAAAAACAAATGGAGTTTGCAGAGCACCAGTGTCAGAGCACAGCAGAAACCAGTACCACCGGAAGTGACACAAACACGGTGGTTCATTGTTCTGTGTGGATGGTGACAGTGCTCACCCTCTATCACTTTTGTGGAATAATTTTGACTAACTGGCCTTCCTTATCCATTTGCAAAGCTTGATTATGAAGCTTTCCTCTCATTTTGTAATGTGTCTGTTATGACTTTAATAAATTAATTTAATTCTTAATCACAGTTAGTTTCTGTTGCTTGCAGTTAAGAACATTTGACTGATAATAAGTGCACGGAAAAAGTTTAAAAAAAACTTTCTGGAATGTTCTCTTTATCATTTTGAAGCTTGGGGTTGAAATTTAAAGATTTTTAGTACACAGGTGGTATGTTATGTCTTTTTTCCAAGTGAATGTTGTGATTTTGGAAAATAAAGGAGAGAAATTAATGTAAATACCCCAGACACACAGATGGTGTTGGAAAATTGAATTTGGTTTTCTGGACCATAGTTTGTGGTATTATTACTGCAGTTTTTGGGCAAAAGGAATAGTACATACTTCACCAGAGTTGGTAGGAATGTTTGTATAGTTGCTCAAAAGTGTGAAACTTTAAAGTTGTTTTAGTCAGCATTCGTGTTGCTGTGACCAAAGGACCCGATAAGAATAATTAGAGGAGAAAAGTTTATTTGGGGTTCTCATGGTTTCAGAAACCTCAGTCAATAGATGGCTGGCTGTGTTCCTCAGGGCTGGAAGTGGGGGCACAATATCATGGTGGAAGTGTGTGGTGGAGAAAAGTAGCTGAGAACATAGGGGAGAAAGAGAGAGAGGGAGGGAGGGAGGGGGAGCTAGCCCCCAAATGCACACCCCGAGGACCTACCTCCTCCAATCACACCCTACCTGCCTACCACCAACTTAATCCCTATGATAGGATTAATGCATTGACTTGGTTAAACCTTTTATAACCAAATCTTTCATCTATAAACTTTCTTGTACTTTCTCTTACAATGAGCTTTTGGGGGACACCTCACCTCCAACCCATAACAAAAGTTGACAGGAAAGAAAAACATACCTAATTAAATGATACATGATTATGAGAAAAAAAATAGATATTCAGTCATATACTATGCATTTAGTGCTTTCCCTGTGTCAAGCACTATGCTGAAGAGAGAAAAACAGTTATCCCTACCAGTAGTTACTTATACCTCCATAATTGTATTTTATTCATTTGCTTGCATCCTGTTCATTTAAGAATCCCTCTGGGATGTGAACCTGATCTATTACTTTATATTCCTAGCTTAGAACATAGTTTCTGATGTACAGTTGGCTTTTAAGAACTGTACATGCACTGAAAAAGTGAATGAGTGAATATATGAATAGAGGAAAGTGACATTCCCAGAACGTGGGCTGAACAATCACCTTCTGTGAATGAGTGTTCTTTGCTTTGCTCAGACATAAGAAAACACAGAAGGCAAGCTTCTTAAATTCACAGATGCTGTGTAGGTGTGAGGAATATCCAAAACATTCAGTGACAATCAGAGAACTCAGTATTTATCATCTAGTGTAACTCAAGCAAGGATTTCAAAGATTTCAAAGTACTCCACTGTGTTTTTTTTAAAGAAATCTTCAACAACGAAGAAGGGCTGAGATAGAACTGGCTTAAAAGCAGGAAACAGGATGAAATAAATAAGTCAACCAAAAGTGGGGCAGGGGCAGGGCCAAATGGACAGCGCACTTAAAGTAAGACGCCATTGTCACAGGAGTCCTCAGATCAGTCCTGTAGGTGAGGAGGGGAAGAGCAGTCCACACCACCACACCGGCCAGGTCGTGATGAGACAACTGTCCTCAGCTAGTCTGAACTTGAAGGTCACTGGAAAAGTAAAGCATGTGGAGGGTCTGAAAACCATAATGCGTAGTTTAACGACCTGAAGATCTGCCATGTAGGAATTAATTATCCTTTATTGTTCTAAAGGGTCTGGTTCCTTTTCCAGATGAGGCTTGAGGCAGATATCAGGAAGCAAGGCACCAAATTCAAGAGTTCAAGGAGGAAAGGAGAGAGGAGCAAGGATAGAGGGTAAACAAACAAATGATTGGGCAGCCTGCGATATGGACTCTTGCCAGTGTGACATTGGCTTTGACCTGTTTTCTGTGCTTTTATGATTCGCCAGTACCACATTTATTTTTTTATTCACTTAAGTTTTTGGTGCATCTCAGACACATTTATTCATTCCACAAGGCAAACGGTACTCATGCAAGTGTACAGCAACCTTCCAGTCTAGCAAACCTTCCCAATTTACATAGCTTGACAGGTATGATGATATTTTATCTCATTTGCACTCTGAGTAAAGCAGGTGCAATACTTGAACATCTCAAAGCTTTACTTTTATGAGTACCCCTGATATTACATATGAATAAACTCATTAACCAACTTACTCCACATTTCCTGGTAAGTTGGGATACAGCAGAATATCATGGGGTTCCTAACTTATTTAGGTTTTAGTGGTACTGGGAGATCAAACCCAGGTTCTCACACTTATAAGCAAGCATATGCTACCTGTGCTATAACCCAAGCTAGATTCAAACTTTTTTTTTTTCCTTTTACTGGAATGGAACACAAGGTTGCTTTACCACTCAGATGACATTCCCAAGTCTTCTATTTATTTTGAGACAGGTTCTTGTTATACTGCTGAAACTGGCTGGCAAACTTTCATTCCTCCTGCCTCAGCCTCCCAAGTTCCTGGGATTACAGGCATACTGCACCTTGCATGGATCAAACATTTTTGGGGGAGTACGGGGATTGAATTCAGGGATACTAAACCACTTAGCCATATCCCCAGCCCTATTTCATATATATATATATGGTTTTTTTTGTTTTTTAATTTAGAGAAAGGGTCTCACTGAATTGCTTAATGCCTCGCTATTGCTGGGGCTGGTTTGAACTCATGATCCTCCTGCCTCAGCTCCTAAGCTGCTAGGATTACAGGCCCAGTTCACACATTTTTAATAATACTTTGAAGCATCTCCATGCATGACAAATGGCTCAGGTCACTGAGAAGCCCTCTGAGAAAATCTACCCAATGTGCAGGTGCCAGGTGGGGCCTGCCAGGAAGGTGTGGGGCATCACATTTGAAAGCACACATTGGACAAAGGCATATGTAGAACTAGGACAGATAAGTTAAAATCTTCATGGTAAACATTTTTAAAGCTGTAGACTTAAAAAAGATAAAGTGTTTATTAATTTCCAGAAATTATTGCAGTAGAAATATGGCACTGAACCCAGGGGCAGGAGAGTCATGTAATTCTTTGCACTGAAACGCCTTTGCAGTAGAAGGTGGATAATATCAGGAAGGTCATAGAAGGAAACCCTAGACTGGAAAGTTTATAATAGGAATTCATAATGTCACTTCCAACTCAAAACACCTCTGTTTAATTCCTCAGTTTTTAGATTTTTTGGAGTATGAATCACAAATATACTCTGAAATATTTTAAAAGTTGCCTTAAAGAATGTTGAAATAAAACAGGTTTTGTGCATTTCTGTGTATCCATGGAGAAAAACTAAATAGCATCTTCTAATATTTAAAAAAAATATTTTACCTGTTAAGAAATAATACGGATTTTTTTAACTTCTTGAAATAAACTCTGAGCTTCCATGTATTTGAGGCCTGTGATCATTAACAAATGAGCTAACCTACCTTTGCTTCAGTTTCCTTATCAGTTAAAACAGTGTAATAACAATACTCTGAATTGAATAATTTAAAAATGTTGAAAAATAGATGGCATGGGGTAAGCATGGATGTTAGAAGAAATTGTCATTTTAATATGAGCAATAGTATTTTAGTAATTGTATTTATATATCTGAGAAGTATATTTGATACTTCCTATGCATATTGTCATACCTATCCTTATATTCTCTGCATAGATAGCTTACTGTGATGTTCAGCAGAGGTGGTTTTCGTTTTCTTTTCTAATGCAAATGTATTTTAGCTTTTATGTTCAGTTCAGTTGCCTTACTTTATACCTTCTAAGTGTATTTGGTTGGTTTACTGGTTAGATTTAGGGATGTTATTTGTGGGTAAAATAGAATTAATTACACTGGTGCAGAAAATAGCAAATACACTAGCATGTTTTTATGTTTTTAGTCAGTGTTTTGTTACACCAGTTCCAAACACACAAAACATATTTTCAAAATCATTTTCTTCTCTATTTAAAATCATTTTATATTAAAAAGTTTAACAAAGTAAAGTATACGTACAAAGTGCACACATTGACAGTGTATAGCTGGATGAATTTTCACAAACTGAACACCCTCATGTGACCATCAAAAAACTGAATAATCTCAATGCACCAGCAATTCTTCCCCAGCACCTCCTAGTCACAATCTCCCCACAAGTAGTAACTATTTTTGAATCTTACAAATATAAAGAATTCTTTTTTTGTGACTATGCATTTGTACTTAACAATTTGCTTGTTATATTCACTCATATCATTGTATTTATAAATATTTCATTCCAACATCTCTAAGGTATTTCTCTGCATGAATTTGCTTTATTTTCCTTTCTACTGCTGAGGAAAATTTAGGTAGTTGTCAGTTTGAGCTATTATTATGCTGCTATGCTTATTCTTATACATAACTGTTAATGAACAGTCATTTCTAAATATTTCGAAAATTTCTAGAATATTCCTAGCTACAACATACTAAACTATAGAACATGCGTATGTACATCTTTAATGGATATTACCAGTTTTTCAAATGGTTTTGCCAATTAATACTCCTTTAGCAACTTATGAATCCAGGCTTGATGTCCGTGTGATAGAGATTATATTTTTTTCCACAATGTGGGCCGTGAATACTTTAACGGATGATATAACTTAGTGTACTTTGGCCTCAGGTTTAGAAAACCTCACAGATTTATTATTTTCTGAAATGGCTTTCTTTCCATCAATACAACTTCCTAGTCTCTGAACTTGACCCTAAGTTCCTGTTTAATTGTTCACAGTAGCACATGTAGGTCTATATTTTTTTAGATTTAATATGCTTCTATTTTATGTATTTTGTGGAATTTATAAAGTCTATATTGTTTACTTTGGTATTTCAATGAAACAAAATAATGGAAGTAATAGAGATCCCACAGGGAGTATTGTGTTCCTATGGGAACTTCTTGACTATGCTAGATAACAATTATAACAAGAATAAAAAACATTGGAATTTCAACCTTCCTGAATGAAACAGTTCAGAAAAAAAAAGGTTATTATAATTGCAATAATTACAATAATTCTCATGATGAAATACAGTGAATGATAATGGCAAATCTATACTAATCGAAGATGGAAAGAGGGAAAGAATAAAGAAGGCTTTTGGAAAGAAGGGAGTGAGCTGAATCTGAAGAGCAAAAAAATGTAACTAAGTGTGTATCTGTCTCACCTTCCCAATTATATAAGTTTCCTTTTCTGTTGCTCTCCTGTGACATTTTTTTTTCAAACTGCCAATGTATGAGTAATGCTTGTTATACCAAGGAGATAACACAATAAAAATGTGTACAAAGCACAAGAACGACAAAATCTCCCCTGCCCATTACTCTCACTCCAGCTTATTCCCAAACTCCATTTAGTGTTTAAGACCTCACTAGACTCCTTCCCTAACTCTGCTATGTTCATGCATTGCATAGTAAGTAGAAACCTGCAATACTTGTAGCTTGGGTCTATACGTGTGTGTTGACAAGTTTTAAGTTTCTGTTTGCTTGTTCCTATTTAAAAATGAATCAAGAGTACACATCCCTTAGTTGCTTGCTTATATATAACATGTAAAAATTTGTTCTAATATTACGGTGTATTTCTCATATACAATGCAGCATATAGCACTCATATATAATATGTAAAATCAATAACGTTATAACACAGTTCATAGATTTGGAGACTTCAAGTGCTCTTCTTCAATTGCATCCCCTGCCTCTTATCTCAACCTATAGCCACATTGTTCCCAAGAGAGAGCCACTGTCTTGAATTTTAAGCAACTTGCTTTTATTATCTTGAGTGTAAAGATATATATACCCCATGTGGGTAGTTATTGATTAATTCCTTTTTCCTAACTTTTATGAATGTATATGCACTGGCATATGTATTATTAGTTACACAGCATCATATTGTACACTCTATTTTATTCCTATGTTTTTTTTTCCTACTTACCTCTTACTCCCCTCTTTTCTTCTCTTCCACCAACTTTCAACTCCCCTTATCTCACCAATAATCTGTTCTAAAATCCTAGTGTCCATTCTTCCATTTTTCCATTCTTTGCCCCTAGCTCATTTAATCATATGAAAATATGGTGAAATTACACATTGTGCTAAAATCCATATTTATTAATAAAAATGATATTATATGTATACATATGCATATTATGTTGGAATTTAAGTGACTATGTACACACACACACACACACACATATATATATATACACACACACATACACACACAAATTATCTCTATACACATAATTATTTATGTTTTATGTTGTTTATTCAGTGGTTACTGAACAACTGATGGAATTTGCTCCTTGTCAACTGATACAAATATTTTATAATAGCTACATAACAATATTCCCTGTTATGGGTGTACACTATTCATTTTGCCATTTTGGGTTGGTAATTAACCACTATGGGTGTGTAGTTTACAGTGAGTATTGCTTGATGTACATATCACTGTATAAAGCCCGTGACTACAGCCATTATCTCCTTGAGATAGATTCTCAGGAGTGATATTACTAAATTTAAAGGTAACTTTATTATAGTAAGTATTGCTTAAAATGGGTTAATGTTTATATAACCAAAGGGCATTCATGAGAGTACACTTTTTTTTAATATCTGTGGCAGCGATAGTTCTTATTTTTCTTCTTTTAAATATTGCCACTCTAGTGGGTAAAAGTGATATCTCATTGTTACTTTAATTTGTAAGCCCCTTATCAATACCAAATTTGACCATATTATTTCTATTTCTATGATTTTCTTCTTCTCTTAGTTGTTTATTCTTTGTTCATTTCCTTTTGGCTCATTTACCTATTTCTTGATAATTTAAATCTTTTTGTAGTATAGATATTATCTCCTTATCTGTCATTTATTTTACACTTTTCCCCTCAATAATATTATTTTCTGTCAATGTATTGTTAGAAAAAAACAGACAACACCACAAAAATGAATGAAAAGAACATGAAACTATTGTGTCGTGTCTTCATCTTCACCCCTCACTAGCTGTCTCCAGCAAGGAAATAAAACAATTTCTGAAAGCATTCAAATCTTTTTGTGGTTTTCTAATCTCTCCACAAGGGGAATTGTCTTTTGTGTCTGAAATAAAAGATTTAAAGATTAAACTTTCTGGACAGTTAACAAAGGAGGTTTAGTTGTTTGCAACTGCTGAGTTTTCAAAAGAGAGCCCTTTGCTCCTGTTAGCAAAGAGATGTGCCCTTGAACAATATACCTAATCATCACAGCTGGAATTAGCACAACTCATTTATTGTGCTGGTGAAACCACGATTATAACATTACTTGACCACTTGGAGACTCTCACTCTTAAGAGAGTCAAAATTTAGAATTGACTAACCCCTATGAATAGTATCAAAATGAATTCCCTAAAGCAGATACATGCGGATATCTGCTACTTGGAATTACTTTATTTGTTTTATATCCAGGTCACATCCTTGGCCATTTTGGAGAATAAGTGGCCTCTAAGAAAAGGAAATTTAAATGACATCAAATACTAGGTGAGCAATATTTAAACACAGTCCATTAGAAACCACAAAACAGGATATTAATTGTACCTTACATGTGCCCTAATTCTTGTAGGGTTGGCAATTCTGTTTCCTGGGAACCAACATTGAGCACTCTGCATTCTATGGACTTCCTAGTCATTTAATGTTGAACCATCCACCCACATTAGTCTTTAACAACTACAGAAGTGAAGATGAAGAGGTTTGAATAGTTTTAGAAATTACTAGAATGTATAAAGATGGGGGAATGTCACTAAAGCCAAAAGGTAAGGCAGGAGAGTAACCTGATCTGACCTGGCAAACATTATCGAGTGGTGTTTTTAGAAATTGAGCTCTGGCTCACTCTAGACCAAGTGTTTGGCTTCCGCTAAACTTAAAACATTTGATTTTCCTAAATGCTTTCAGTGCATCCAATATCCCTGTTTAAGCAAAACTTTATTTTATATAAACCTAATAGCCAGGAGAGGTATATTTAGAAATAAACTGCACACTTATCAGAGTAGGACAATTTATATGATGGATATCTTATTTAAGCCATACAGCAGGCCTGGAAATGAATTATTTCCACTATTGTACAGAAGAAACAATGCAGCAGTGTGAGATTATGCAGCATGCCCAAAGACCCACAGCTGGTAAATACTGGAGTCGTGATTCCAGGCCAGGGCTTTCTGACTCGGGAGGCTATGATCTATGAAATAAGGACCCCTGCACATGCACACGTGAACCAGTATATGCTGGTCTCTTAGCTGTAATTAGAAAACCATTGGGAATTAAAGGAGATCAAGATTTATGTGAATTTAGATGAGAAGTAAGAAATAAAAGTACAGAAAATTCAAGGTGACAAATTTGGACAGGGCATTGAGAAAAGGTTTGGAATGGATTAAGCAGAAAAAGGGGCACTAGTACATGGTAACAGTACCACATAGAACACAAATGGCAGGTGATGAAGTTGCTCCATCTTCATCATCAAAGACATGAGCTTTTCGTTTTCTAAATTCTAAAAGCCAAGAAAATGTTTAATTTAAAGTTAATAGAGAGTCCAGTTAGAGATCTTCCAAGGTCCTCATACCAAGACTAAAGTCAGCTCATCCTGTGCTCTCAAAAAGTAATCGCTTGCTCCATATCCTCATAAAGTAGTCACAAATGAAGCATAATGACTTTTAAACTAGAGAATAGGAAGTCAATCAAGTAGAGGAGCCATAACACATGAAATTAATAGCATGTTGTACTTATTCAGAGAAGATGGGTAAAATGATCCCCACCTTTCAAATTATGTAGAAGCAGCAGTATCTGCACCTTTATAACTCCAAAGGGGGAAATAGGCTCTCTCTCTGTATCTCTCTCTCTCTCTCTCTCTCTATATATATATATATATATATATACATATATATATATATATATATACACACACATACATATATATATACACACATATACACACACATATATATATTTACAAAAATCATATATGCTGATATTTCCATTTGGTAGGAGATGCTAATCAAATGTTTGTCTGCATGTAGAAGTGGAAATAAATCAATGGCCTTCATAAATGTAGAAATATAAAAATTGTCTTCAAATCTAACATACAGTGCTGCTCCAAATTTCTGTGTCTCTAAGCTTGGAATATTTCCCAAATTCTCTTTTCACATTACACATACAAATTTCTCTACTATTTTTTTTCCAGACTTAATTGTCTCACTCTTTTTTGTTCTTGAATCCTCATGGCATCCAGATATCATTTACTATTCATAAAATGAGTTAAAAACTCTCTGGAAAGAAAGTTGATAATATATGTAGAAATGTTTCTTTTTAAGTTCACGTTCTTTTTTTTACTTATCTGTCCTTATCCATCTCACTCATAAAGAAGGTATTAAGGTATTAAATCACATTGAGATGTCAAACACTTTTTTTTTGGTACCAGGGATTGAACTCAGGGTTACATAATCACAGAGCCATATCCCCCGTCCCTTTTATTTTATTTTTATATTTATTTTTATTTTTGAGACATGATCTCATTAAGTTGCTGAGGCTGGCCTCAAATTTACAATCCTCCTACCTTTTGTGACTATTTCTTGCTTTGGGTTTGTCTGCAGTTCAGTTCTCCTGCAGTCAGTGTGGATTTATAGAGTTTTGAAATCCCACCAGAAGTGAACTGCCTTCTCACAGCATCATATCAGAGGGTGCCTGACGACAACATGAAGTGGTGTTTGCCAGCTTTCTCCACTCTCAAGTTGCCACCTTTGTCTTTTCTCATTCTGATTATTGAAAGCCACTCAGCACAGCACACATTCCAGGTGAGGGAAATGAAGCTACTTCTCCTGGAGAGGATGTGTGTGTCTGCACCCATCATTTGGAATAGTTCTGTATGGAAGATTTCCACCCACACTTACTCAATTTAGTTTTATATTAGAGTTGACTTGTGATTATTAATTTTGTTCTTTGGTTTATAATGAAGCTTTTACCTAGTTTGTTTGTAAAAGCACATAGAGCACATCAACACTCAACTGGGACATTATCACAGACACCTTTTAACTCGTATTTCTCAAACCAACCTTCCTTCCTTCCTTCCTTCCTTCCTTCCTTCCTTCCTTCCTTCCTTCCTTCCTTCCATCTCTTTCTTGTGTTTTGGACTAAACCCAGAATTTGTTCATGGTAGTCAAGTGCTCTACCACTGAACTACATGCCCAGCTCTCATCATCTTCTTTTATTTTTTAGTTGTTGATAGATATTAATTTTATTTATTTATACATGGTGCTAAGAATCAAACCCAGTTCCTCACACATGCCAGGCAAGTGCATTACCACTAAGCCACAGCCCCAGCCCTAGCCTCTCATCAACTTCTTTATAATAAAATAATATAGATTTTTTGGAGGGTTGGGTACTGAGAATTGAACTCAGGGTCATTCGACCGCTGAGCCACATCCCCAGCCCTATTTTGTATTTTATTTGGAGACAGGGTTTCACTGATTTGCTTAGTGCCTCACTTTTACTGAGACTGGCAGTCATCCTGCCTCAGATCGCCGGAGCTGCTGGGGTAACAGGAGTGTGCCACTGCACCAGCAATAATATTGATTGTTACCCCCCACACACAATAATATCTATGCAAACCTCTCAAAAACAGTACACTAATCAGATTGTTCTTTTTGTTTGTTTATTTTCAGAGTCTCAATACTAAGTTTATTAGAAGGGATAGGAAAGGTGACATTCCTCAAGGAAGAGAGTGAGTCTTCTCAGAAAAGGAATCTGAATAATCTTATTCCCACTAGAACACCACACAAACATTTAGTCACTGCATTTCCCGAGTCTTCTCTAGTATGCGATGTTTCCAAATGGTAAATTTAACATGACCAGAAATTTGATTACGATTCATATTCCCCTGCATACTATGGGTCAGTGTATGATGCCCCCCACCCCCCCCGCCCACACCAAGATTGAGCTTCCAGAATGGTGCTGATGTGCTTAATCGGTGTTCACTCACAATGCACACAGGCTGACTTAACAGCAACCAAGCAGATACTCCAAGCTGACTTTTGGGCTTAAGCTATGTCTAGGTATATGGGTTGGTTCTCAGTTGTTTATTTTTTTAATTCTGATGTTACCTGGGTCAATTGCACCCAAAGGTGGTAGGTGTGGGAGAGATGTCTTTGCATTCTCTGTGCCCTGTGCTGAGACCAGGCTGACACTATACATCCATTGTTGGCTCTGCACCCAGGGTCTAGCATTCCTCTAGGAGTAGCTTCATCTATCACCTTCCAAGGACTTCCATACCAAAGGGGCCCTTCTGACTTAACTTTGTTGGTATATGATAAACATGGTGACATCTTTCTCTCTTGAGTTGGTCTTATTCCATGATGAGTTGAGGGATAGACATCCCCTACATGAATGGAGTACTTTTCTTGCTCTTCCTTGACTATCCTCCCCACAGGGTAGAAGGTAGAGGTGGTATCACCATTGAAATGCACTGATTATGACACACCAGTGTCTTTTTAACTATTTTTGTCAGTTAAAAATATGGAATATATATGTATGTGTATATGAACTCATAAAGAGAGTTAAAAAGACACAATTTTACATTTATGCAAAAATTTCCAAATAGTAAATTTAACATGAGCAGAAATTTGATTACGGTTCACATTCCCCTACATACTATGGGTTATCTAGCATCTGTGGTCACCATCCTCAAAGCACAGTTATAGCCTTACGCGCATCGTTGGAAGCCAATGGTCACTGGTAAGAGGCTGAATAATGTGGCATCAAGAGTATGAAACCAACATGAAGTAAATGATGTTAGAGACTGGACAGGCAAGGAGATGCATTTGTTTCAATAGAAACAGTCTCCAAGAAACAATGTCATACTGATCAATATCACTGTGTGAGAAATAATAATATCGCTACCTTTCTTTTAGGGAATATCTGAAATTAGCTAGAAACTGTGTAGTTGACCATAAAGAAAATAGAGTCCATTTCTGGATTAGAAAAGGAAGAGATCTTACTTGGACACATATATTACTGATGGGACATATACAAATGCCTCTTTATTCATTTTGCTAACTCTTCACCAATAAGTCATTATGCCTCAGATGGCCCCTAAATTTTATTATTCCTTGATTAATCAAAATATTTATTTAGTCAAGGGTCCCCACTGAAACGTTTACTGGGATACAGAGAATTTAGGGGGTCATCCTTTCTTGACTCTTCTCTCTTCTTCTATACATAATTCTAAAATGCTATATATTTTAATGTATGTGCAGTATATTATGGTTTTGTGTCCAGCTCAGTGACTTCTAATAATCTCCAAAACAATGATCAGAAACAAGAGAAAGAAAGGGAAGATGGCCTGCTATGTTTCCGTCTCTCCCTTTTTTTCCCCAATAGAACTGACAGGTGAGGGTCACTTGTTTTTCCATTAAAAAAATGCCTGAGGGTTTCTTGAGGTTTGACACCTTGTATTTCACTGAAGGAGAAGGAAACCACTATTCTTATTAGAGAAACCTCTACTGAGTTGTGATCCTGGGGGTAATGGGAATGTGAGCTCCTGTGGAGTGTTAGCCAGCTGTTGTCCTTTGACCAAATCCAGGTGCAAATGGTCTTAGAACACTGCTTTTTCTGGTGAAATCCTGAAATTCTATATGTGACCAACGCATGCAATTCACTTGTAATTTTATGCACACTGTGTTAGATAAGGAAGGCAAAGTATATGTAGAAACTATATTATAGAGGGTAACTCATACTTTAAAAATTAACCTTATTAGTAACCCAAACAATATAATATACAAGGTGTTTTGCCTGTTGCTTTGGCAAAGTATAGTTGTTTTTTTGTTTGTTTTTTTAAATATAGCAGTTGGGCTTCTAGGAAATAAGGTCAATGTTGCCCAGAAAAAGTTAAGTGCAACGTAAATATATTTAAATTAAACCAAAGGAGAAATAATGAAGACATTAAAATAATGTAAACATACCTAAAATAGAGGTGATATAATACATATATCATTAAATAAAAATAGTAAGTTTTCCTAGCATGACATCACATTATTAGAATACATATGGAATATATATGTATGTGTATATGAACAAAAAGATTATTTAGAAAACATTATGACTCATTATTTTGGTGGTGGGCTTTTAAATTTTTATTTTCCAAATTTTCTACCATGAAAATAACAATATCAGTTTTATTGGAGCCCCAGAACCACCTGACTGTATATAAGTGCATAACCTGGGATCAAATTCTGCTACACACTAATCAAGGCGAGCTATATGTTTTAAATCTGTCACTTTCTCACATAATTGGGCACATTATCTTCTACCTGCCCTGGATCATTTTTTAATACCCTGTACTAGAATATCAGTTTTATTGAGATGATCAACTTGATGTTTAGGGAAATCGTGAAGTCAGAGCAATGAAGTGATAAGACAATGCTTTCTCACAAAGCACACGTTTTAAATGGCAGAATGCCGATATCACAGCTCAATGAACTTTAACATATACTTAAATGACTCAGGTCAAAGTGCAGAGCATTTCTAATTTCTAATAGCATATCTATATTAAGATACAGAACACAACTATCACCTCAGACAGTTGCTTCTAACACCTTTTGAGTCATTAGCTACCTGTTAAACTTTAATTACGGGTCCTACTAATTTTCAGAATCATAAAAATAACAGCACCCTCTGCCATTGATTCAACTCTTGCCATGTGCTTAATTCTGTGCTAAATATTCTTATTCATTGATACTAATTCTAATAGATAAATTAAGACACGAGGGATCATCAGCATTACTTGACTCATCCATCCAAGTCACAAAAGTGGTTAATCAAAAATAGGACATGAGCTGATCAGTCTAACTCCAGATTTGAGAACTTTTCCCCAAATTTTGTGAGGTCTAGTTTAGATGAACAAAGGAATTTATTTATTTTTATTTATTCATTTATTTATTTTTTTATTAATTTTTTTTATTGGTTGTTCAAAACATTATAAAGCTATTGACATATCATATTTCATACAATAGATTCAAGTTGGTTATGAACTCCCAATTTTACCCCAAATACAGATTGCAGAATCACATCGGTTACACATCCACATTTTTACATAATGCCCTATTAGTAACTGTTGTATTCTGCTACCTTTACTATCCTCTACTATCCCC
>NW_025999880.1:8912346-8973308 GCF_001458135.2 Marmota marmota marmota | reverse complement strand
GATGCCCTCTATCACCACTTCTATTCAATATAGTTCTCGAAACACTGGCCAGAGCAATTAGACAGATGAAAGAAATTAAAGGCATAAAAATAGGAAAGGAAGAACTTAAATTATCACTATTTGCAGATGACATGATTCTATACCTAGAAGACCCAAAAGGGTCTACAAAAAAACTACTAGAACTAATGAACAAAGGAATTTAGTAATGACTATGTCCTCTAAAAATGGCTTGCAAGTGACACCAGCAAGAAAGCTGACTAGTTGGTTCTTGCCCACCTGTCTTTCTCCGAAACAAAAATTGCTCCAGAATATCACTTCAGCAATTGAATTGAACAACAGTCACCACCCCCACAACAAAAATTAACCAATAGCAAAAACAACAAATCCAAGGATGGCAGCATATGAAAAGGTAGAAATCATTTTACATGTGTCCTCCCATACTGGATACGAACACAGTATCAAGAGGGATCCAACCAGATATGATGTCTCTCAGAGGGGTGAAAGGAGAGTAGGGGTACTCCAGCAGCCTCTGTCCCTGAAAACCTAAGCAGACCTTGCCATCCCATAGACACTGGTACACATGCTGCCACAGAGGACCCCTGGAGCATTTATAAATGCTACATCAGCTGACAGAGCTTCCTAAGCCCAAGCTGCTGAGTGCTCACCAGCTAGAGCTTCCCCTGTGTCCACTCTGGGAGCTGGAATTGACTCCAGTTGGAGCCCCAGAACCACCTGACTGTATATAAGTGCATACCCTGGGATCAAATTCTGCTACACACTCCATCTGGTGTGCATTCCTCTAGGAGTAGCCTCACCTATCACAGGTAAAGAAGGTCTGGCGTCATCAGAGCCAGTCAATAAATTGAGGAAGATGGGACTCCTTCTTCATTTCCATGGACTCCTATATAAGACTAGAGGAAAGGAAGGCAGGAAGAAGAGAGAGAAAGAAAAGAAAGGAAGGAAGGAAAGAAAGTGTTAAGTCCCTAATTCCATTAATAATTCCATTTGGGTTCCTGGGACTCTATTTTGACCTGAAACTACAACTTATAAACTGCCAGGAAAAAGAAAAGAAACTTGTTCCTATAACTCCCTTCCCCCGTACACACCAACAAGGTTCCTAAACACACACACACAAAACTGTAGTTACCCAACCACCTGCACCCAACGTCAAATCTAGCTTGCTCTTGTTCCTTGTGCAAAAGACATACAAGCTTCCATTCAAGAGATACTGGCTGCTGTGCCTTGCAGAAGGGCAGCCTGGCAGATATTCTCTGTCAATAAACCTTTGCTTGAACACAGATCTGTGTCTCTCATGGATAATGGAAAGAAAGAAAAAAAGAAAGAGAGAACAGAAAGGGGGGGAAATAAAGACTGAACCAAAGAAATGTAATAATTCTCGGGTAACCTGCTCCAAAGAAATGAAGATCTGTGAAACGTGTAAGAAAGAATATAATGTGTGTATTTGTGTGCAAGTGTGCACACACATTTGTTAAAAAAAAGCAAACTCCCCAGCCGAGGTAGGAGGATCATTGAACTTATAAGTTTGGGACCAGCCTAGGCAACATCATAAAACCCCATCTCAAAACAACAAACAAGAACGAAACTCATCAAGCCATAAGAACTCACAGAAAAGCAAAACTCAACAAAAATCAGGAAAATGATACGTGAACAAACAAGTAGTGTTATAGTGACAGAAATCTTAAAAGTGAGCCAAACAAATTTGGAGCTGAAGAACACAGGGAATTACATGAATTATGAAATAGCTTCCACAGCGGACTTGATCAAGCAAAAGAAAAACTCAGCACACTGAGATACAAATGATTCAAAATGATCCTCTCAAAGGGAAAAGAAGAATAAAAAAGAGTGAAGAAAGACCACATGATCTTGCAGTCACCCCCCACCTCTCTCTCTCTCTCTCTCTCTCTCTATATATATATATATATATATATATATATATATACACATACATACACACACACACAAATAATATGAAGTCAGTATGTTAAAGAAATAGTTGCTTCTCATGTTCTTTGCCATATTATGCATGGTGATAGGACACGCAAACAAACTAAATGTCAATCAACAGAAAAATGGGCAAAGAAAAATGTGGAGTGTGTGCATATACATAATGAAGTATCATTTTACCTTAAATAGGAAGGAAATCCTGCCATTTGTGACAACATAGATGAACCTGGAGAAATGAAATAAACCAGATACAGAAGGTTAAATGCATGTTCTCACTTTGTTTGTGAAATCTAAAATAGTCAAAGTCACAGAGGGTAGAATGGAATTTGCCAGGGGCTGGGAGAAAGGAAAAATTGGAGACATGAGTCAAAGGATTTAGAGATTCAAAAATTATGAATTTCTGAGAATCTAACATACAGCAGTTTGACTGTGATTAGCAATATTGTATTGGATACCTAAAATCTGCTAATAGATCTAGAGTGTTCTCACCACAAAAAGATAAAATGGTAATTATATGAGGTGATAGATACATTTAATTTGAAAATATTCTGATTTTTTATGAGGACACTCATCAAAACATCAAGTTATACACAATGGAATATTACTCAATAATAAAAGAGAATAAAATTATGGCATTTGCAGGTAAATGGATGGAGTTGTAGAAGATAATGCCAAGTGAAGGTAGCCAATCCCCAAATGCCAAAAGTTTTCTCTGATATAAGGAGGCTGATTTATAGTGAGGTGGGGAGGGGGAGCATCCGAGGAATAGATGAACTCTAGATAGTGTAGAGGGGTGGAAGGGAAAGGGTAGGGGCATGAGGTTAGAAATGATGATGGAATATGATAGATATTCTTATCCAAAGTACATGTATGAAGACACAAATTGGTGTGAATACACTTTGGATACAACCAGAGACGTGAAAAATTGTGCTCTATGTGTGTAATATGAATTATAATGCAGCTTGCTGTCATATATAACAAATTAGAATTGAAAAACCATCAGGTTACACAGCTACAATGTATACAATTTTTATTTGTCAATAATATCTTATAGTTGGGAAAAAAATCCAGAAATAAATTTGGACATGAAATACTATGGGGGGAAAAAGAAGTCTGTAAAACTAATTGAAATGTCAAATAATATAAAGCTGACAGAGCTAAGCTCTGGAAACCTCCGAGTACCTGGGGATAGATAATCCTAAGGTACCCTGCCACTCGGGGACTAGTTTGAAGAGGTTTTAGGATTAAAGTCACTATGGTACATTATATTGTTCAAGAAGAACCCAATCCTCAAAAATGAGATTATACGTTCTTCAGGATTTCCTGACAATGCTCTAGCTTTTAGAACGTTTTATTTAAAAGATAAGAAAGTTTAAAAAATAACAGACACAACCAAAAGGCGAGAATTTTTCAAGGGAAACATCCATGCTGTGGATTTACCCTGTTGTCAAACTCAAGAATTTATTCAAAAATCCTATAGAAAACGGAACAGAACAAAGATTAAATTAACAGGGATATTATGAATCTGAAACTAAATTAAAATTCATTTTAACAACTGTGTATATACAAGTCCTCAGTTCATTACTCTTCTGACAGTTTCATTACTCTACAGAGCTGCATGGAAATTTGCATTTCCCCAGGCTGTGCTTCTGTAAGTAACTGACCAGGAGTGAGACCTACTCCAGAACTTCCAACTAATGGACCACACACCAATTAGCAGGCAGAGCAAGTAGCCTTTACACTGCATGTTAATTAGGTCTACTATCAGCAAGCTTTTCACCTTATCTAAAGTCTTTCTATAGGAATTTGTACTCTGGAAACCTTCTCTCTATCCTTTGCTATAGAAAACAAAATTAAATTGAAAAGAAAAGGTGATTCACCCTCAATTTCACCTTAGAGATAAATTAAAATGGCTATTGCTATCAGGTGGAAAAAGAAAGGGTGATTTCCCACATCAGGGAACCACCATTAAGGATTCAGAACTCTCTCCTCTGGGTGTGTTACTCATATTTATTTCCTGTGGGTTTAGAAGAGCAAGAATTAGAAAATGAACTGCCTTCTCTCCTGCTCAGGAGGGAATCTCCTCAAGCCAAACTCCCGGCTTTGACTTTACATAGAAGCTTTTCTTCCAGATGATGCATTTGAGACTCCTGTGTCAGAAATCTTCAGAGCTGTGGCAGACCCCCAAACAATGAGGCAGGGAAGTCATACAGGTTGGGAGGCAGAAGCAAGATGAAACAGATACTAAAGGCCCAAGGGACGGGATAATTCCAGAAGAGGAATGTTAGGAAAAGAGGATGACCTATAAAGATCATCTTGCTTTCCTTGGACCACGGACAGCTCTCTATTACAGTCAAAAGGACTCAGTCCATAATCAGAGCAAGCCAGCTAACCAACCTCTGAATGAAATATTGCCACTTTGGATGATATATTCTATACTCCAAAAGCAAAAAAGACTCATCTGTATTTCAGTTTAGTCATACCCTGAGAGTAAACATTCCAAAGCTTTGACCTCTGTTAGCATCAAGGGATCAGGCATGCAAATTAGCATTGGCCCACAGGCCCTTCGCTAAATCACACCCATGCCAAGTGCAATGTTAGGGTGGACTATAAAATACCAGAAATGACTTTAAATAGGCCTAGTTTTTCTTCCACTCTGTTTATGGAGAGTTTCATACAGAAATCTTGCGTGTAATTTCTACTTTGGGAAAATTTTAGATTCTAAAGGGTTTCACCAAATTCTCCATTCTCCTACTCTACTTTTTTTTTTTAATTTTTATTGTTGGTTGTTCAAAACATTACATAGTTCTTGATATATCATATTTCACACTTTGATTCAAGTGGGTTATGAACTCCCATTTTTACCCCGTATACAGATTGCAGAATCACATCAGTTACACATCCATTGATTTACATATTGCCATACTAGTGTCTGTTGTATTCTGCTGCCTTTCCTATCCTCTACTATCCCCCATCCCCTCCCCTCCCCTCCCCTCTTCTCTCTCTACCCCCCCTACTGTCATTCATTTCTCCCCCTTGTATTATTTTTCCCTTTCCCCTCACTTCCTCTTGTATGTAATTTTGTATAACCCTGAGGGTCTCCTTCCATTTCCATGCAATTTCCCTTCTCTCTCCCTTTCCCTCCCACCTCTCATCCCTGTTTAATGTTAATCTTCTTCTCCTGCTCTTCGTCCCTACTCTGTTCTTAGTTACTCTCCTTATATCAAAGAAGACATTTGTCATTTGTTTTTTAGGGATTGGCTAGCTTTACTTAGCATAATCTGCTCTAATGCCATCCATTTCCCTGAAAATTCTATGATTTTGTCTCCTACTCTACTTTTAATCCCAAACATTTTTAACCTACCCACTATTGAATACCTCCTTCTCTGTTTTTCATGCCATTGGATTGTCTTCATTTAGCAAATCTTGGAGGAACTTTTAAAATAAATTATTTATTTATTCTAATTTGTTATACATGATGGCAGAATGCGACTCATTTCATATTATACATATAGAGCACAATTTTTCAAGTCACTGATTGTACACAAAGTATTTTCACAGCATTTATATCTTCATACATGTACTTAGGGTAGTGATGTCTAACTCATTCCATCATCATTCTTACCCGCCCCCACCCATTGCCATTATGACTCAGCATCCTCATATCAAAGAAAACATTGAGGCTTTAGTTTTTTTGGATTGGCTTACTTCAACTCCATCCATTTACCTGCAAATGCCATTATTTTATTCTCTTTTAATGCTGAGTAATGTTCCATTGTGTATGTATACTAAAGTTTCCCTATCCATTCATTTTCTGAAGGGCATCTGGTTTGGTTCCACAATTTAGCTACTGTGAATTGTCCTGCTATAAACACTGATTTGGCTGTGTCCCTGTAGTATGCTGTTTTTAATTCCTTAGGGTATAAGATAAGGAGTGGGATAGCTGGGTCAAAGGGTGTTTCCATTTCCAAGGAATCTTCAATCTGCTTTGGGGGAGCTTTTTGAAGCAGTTTGGGTCTGAAGAGGTCCTTGTCAAATGTTTGAAGGTGTTCCAAAACCTATTTAGCCTAGCCCTCCTCTATTGTTAGAACAGTGAATCCCAGTCCTGGCTGCACATGAAGTCCTGCTTTGAATATTACCTAAGACCAAAAGGATATCTAAGAATGAAACCTTGACATTGGAAAAACTCCCTAGATGATATTCATCTTCACCTGTATTCAGAACCCTGCGCTAAAAGTTTAATGCTTACATCAGAGGAAAAGCCACAAAACACATCTGACCCATGGATCATTTTGAACTGGCGATTCTTCCTCTGTTACCGTCACAGATGAACACTTTGGGCATTTTGAACAAAAGTTTCATATGACAAACTAAGCAGGATACAAGGGAGCATCTCAATGCCAGGGCTCTAATCCCTGAATCACTCTGAGAGATTACAAACTATACTTTTATCTCTTTGTAGATCCCCACCCCAAAAAGCAATTTGGAGGATGAAGCTTCAAAACAGAAATAATCAAAATGCTGCAGCAGGAAATCTGATGGGAAACATCCGGCACAAAAAGAAAAATATCAGGTGGCATTCATTAAATTCCCAAAGCCCTGAGAAACAGTGATTTGAGAACTAGAAAAATACTATCAATTATAATAGCAGTATGTCTTCTAACCTGAAAGGAACTAGCATACTCAATATGATGCAAGCAGGCAGAGTTTCTAGGGTTTGTTGTAAGAATATGTATTTTTCTATAAAAACATCAAAGTTTTCACACACAAAAATTTGCCTTTTGAAACTTCTTACTCCCAAATCTCAAGTCTCAGAGCCAGTGACCTACTAATGATGAATAGCATTGTTATCTGTTGGTCAGAACACCAAAGATAGAGTCCAGCTCCTTCACATTATAGATAAAGAAATGGATGTTTAAGTTTATTTTTAGGACAGCTATTTGTATATTAGTTAAGTGATTTGCTTAAGGTCTCATGTTGACAGAGAAAGTTAGAGTAAGCGCAGGTTATTGATCAACAACCCAACTCACCTGGCAATATTTCGGTGCAATATTGCTTTCTGGTTTTAATGAGATGCTGGCCCATTATTCACAGTAACTATACCAAAACATATGCCTTCCGTTAGAATATATAACACCCAGACCTGCAGCTCATGTCTTGGCTTGTTTATTCATAGTTGTCTTAACTCTTGACAATTCTATCTTGCAGATGCTGTACAGTGCCCATTAAGACCTGTCTTTTCATCAGGGCTTTTCAGTCTCACTAGCAACTGCAAATTTCTTTCTCTCCCCATTTCCCCTCTCCTCCATCTCTGCTTCTCTTTCTCTTTGTCTTCAATCTTTTACTGACTCACAGAAACTGAGTTTCCTATGGTTTGGATATGTCCCCCCAAAGATCTGAGTCTTGAAATTTAATTCCTATTTTGAGATATTAAGTGTGTAGATGGGCTGGGGTTGTGGCTCAGAGGTAGAGCGCTCGCCTACCGTGCGTGAGGCACTGGGTTCGATCCTCAGCACCACATAAAAATAAAGATATTGTGTCCACCTAAAACTAAAAAATAAATATATTTTTAAAAAAGTGTGTAGAAACATCAGGTCAGGCAAAGTGATACCCAACTGCAATCCCGTGATTTAGGAGACTGAAGAAGGAAGATCCCAAGTTCAAGAGTAGCCTCAGCAAATTAGTAAGGCCCTAAGCATCTTAATCAGACCCTATCTCAAAATAAGAAAATACAAAAAGGCTGGGGAAGTGACCCAGCAGCAGCAGCAGGAGGAGGAGGAGGAGGAAGAAGAGGAGGAGGAGGAGTGGTGGGAGGAGGAGGGAGGAGGGGGGAGGAAACAATCTCTAGGCAGTGGCATCTATAAGTGGGCCTTTAGGGAGATGATTAGCATTAGATAAGGTTATCAATGCAGAGTCCCCAATATTGAATCTTCTTCCCTTTATAAGAAAGGGAGCGAGAATAGAGGAGGTTCCCGGTCTATCTTCAGATGGTGTGTTATGCTGCCTTGGGACTCTCTGCCTGTAAGGTTGTCACTAGATGCAGTCCCTCAAACTTGGGCCTCCTAACCATGAGCTAAAATACCCCTCTTTTTTCTTTTTAATAAACTTATGCAGATTGTGTTATTCCATGAATAGCAACAGAAAACTAACTAGTATGTAGTCACTGCAAAAAATTTTTTGGTAGCAGAACTCATAAAATGTCTCTGAGCAAGACCTTGATTCACCAAGTAGGTTCTCTAGAAACAACAATCTCCCTGAAAGATGTTTTAGGAGAGAGTAAAATAGCATTGAATCCCTTTGTGTGTTCAGATTAGACTGATTCCAGTAATCACCCACTCTCTTTGGGCCCAAGTAATTCAGATATTCTGCAGAGATATGATCATTATATCCATGTTTATTGCTTAGCTGACATGGTAAAATTTTAATTATACTGCCTTCTTATTTTTCCAATAATGCCTCACAGGTAACATTCTGGAAATGTTGAACAAAGATTCAGACTCATAACAAACTAATCAGGTTAATTTACTGAATAATAATTTTTATGGAAACATTTGTATCAGTGAACAGCTTTATAAATGCAATTGTGTTAAAGCCTGTTTACCTGAAATGTAAAAAAAAAAAATGATTTTTCCATATGTTGAAAACATCTTAAGCATATGATGCAAGCGAAAATAGGTGTTTGCTGTAAATGTGTTAGTTATAGAAAATGAAAATATGGGTCTAATAATTACATTGAATTTAGCAGGTACAGAAGGTACATTTGATAACTTCTTTAAAAGATAAAGATGAGCTAGTGATAAATGAATAATTCATTTATTCTCCTGGGAAGTCACCACTATTGCTAATGTTTTCAAATTTGCCTTTATTTGTTAGAGTTTTACAAGTACAATTATCATTTAAACCCCAATGATATTTTCAGGATTATACCAAAAAGAGACACTTCCTTTCCTATGACATACCATGGCCAAGCCCTAATTCTCAGAAATAACCATTTCATTATTTCAAAATGGTTTCATTATACTGCTTTTTGCCTTAAGTTTAGATTTTGTTCAGGGTAGATAGATGCTTCTCTCTCTTATTAGCCCGTGTGATCTCTATTCCCTTCCTTATGTCTTCCAAAGTTGTTTCAATTTTTAACATCTTACTGTCAAAATAAAATTCTTTTTGGGGGGGATGCTGGGGATTGAATCAGGGCTTTGTTCATGTAAGGTAAGCACTCTACTAACTGAGCTATATCCCCAGCACTAAAATTATTCTTATTATACAAATATTCTTAACTATTACAGAAAGTATAGTATACTAATTTTATTTCCCTGTACAACTTTTTGTTTTTGCTAGATTTTATGGGCGGTGTCTGATTTCTATGTGAAATTTGATGTTAATGTTTTTTTTCTTCCTAAATATTTAACAGATATTCCAAACAGATATTATGATTACTTTCCAAATATTTAAATACAATTTAAATTATTTCTTCTCCTAATATTTAAATATGTCTGGAAATTTCTTCTATCCATGCTTACATTTCTATCCCCCACTCTTCTGAAGTATTTTGTATTCTGTGTTCCAATCTAATGGGCTATTCTCAAGGTGATAGCTACAGACCCTAATATGGATAGTTTTTATCAAGTGCAGTTTTCTCTGGACAGGTTGACTGTGTGAAACCATCTGTTTCTTAGACCCCATGTTTGCCTTTCTCTTATTTTTGACTTTTTCATAATACATACAAATTAAGGGTGCATCTGAGGCGACAGTTTTGAGAACTTGTCTTTTTTCCCCTTTTTATGCTTTATTAATAATTTCTTCGATCAAGTTTTGATACTTTCCTTAGAAATCTTGAGGTTATTCTTCCATTTTCTCTTAGCTTCCAATGTTTTGTTCCAAAAGGATAATACCATCCTGGGCCTTTGCCTTTTCTGAATATTTTAATTTCTTGCCATGTTTTAGAAAATTTGACATTACCATGAGTCTTTTACTTTTCTTCATTTATTGTTTGGGGCCCTTTATGACACCATAAATATAGAGATTCACATCCTTCAGTTTCAGGCACATGGATTTTTAGAGAATAACCACTTCCTTTGATGGGGGGCGAGGGAGGCACCCTCATCCATTGCCAGTGGGACTACAAATTGGTGCAAACAATCTGGAATGCAGTATGGAGATTCCTTAGAAAACTTTGAATGGAACCATCATTTGACCCAGCTATTCCACTCCTCAGTCTATAGCTAAAGGACTTGAAAACAGCATACTATAGTAATGCAGCCACATTAATGTTTATAGCTGCACAGTTTACAATAGCTCAACTATGGAACCAACCAAGATACCATTCAATAGATGAAAATGTGATATATATACACAATGGAATATTACTCAGAATTGAATGAGAATAAAATTATGGCATTTGCAGGTAAATGGATGGAATCCGAGAATATCATGCTAAGCAAAGTAAGCCAATCCCCAAAAAACCCAAAGGCACAGTTCTGTGAAACTAATATAGTAATTTTTTTTTTTGGTCTGAGCCCATAAAAGACTCCTCAGTCCATAATTCTTTAAAAGTTGACACTACTTGATCTTTAGAATAAGTAGCAAATAATAAGTTCTTTGAAATTAAAAACAAGAGGGATATTACTGCTAACCCCATAACTGAACTCCAAAATTATAGATTAATTTTGATTAGTCTATACATGTTCTATGGTACTTTTTTTCTTCTTTTAACTTAATTTATTTTAATTAGGTGTATATTACAGCAGAGTGCATTTTGATTCATTGCACACAATCGCAGCACAACTTTACATTTCTCTGGTTATACATGATATAGCTTTTCACCATATGTACAGTCATATATGTATCTAGTATAATGATGTCCATCTCATTCCACCATCTTTCCTACCCCTGTACCCCCTCCCTTTTCTCTCCCTCCCCTTTGCAGCACCAAAGTTCCTCCATTTTTCCCAAGCTCCCCCCACCCATTATGGATCAGCATCCACTTATCAGAGAAAACATTTGGCCTTTGATTTTGGGGGATTGGATTGTGTCACTTAGCATGATATTCTTCAACTCCATCCATTTACCTGCAAATACCATCATTTTATTCTCTTTTAAGGCTGAGTAACATTCCATTGTGTATGTACACCACAATTTCTTTATGATAATTTAATAAATAGCAACATTCAGTTTGATCATCAGCTCCACTAAGACCATAATAAAACTAAAAATATATAAAGGATCAAATCCAAAATTGACTTTATAACAGTGTGATTCAGAAGATGTACCCCGCTGGTGAGTATCAACTAATTCATTAGAGAAACACAGACCTGCTCTCTTCTCTGGTCAGGAAGTATTTTTGTTGTTGTTGTTTGTTTTTTAGTAAAACTAAAAAGCAATAAAAATCAGTTGCTATAAAGCATGAACAATGTTGTGGTGTTAAGAAAGCTCAAGTGAAAAATGAGTTTAAAAATATGTGTTTGACTAGTGTTCTTTCTTTCAAATTTATTGAAGACATTTGAGGCACAAATGGTTCATCGGCATATACTACCGACATTTAAAAAATGAATTGTACCAATTCTCTACAATCTTTCCAGAATGAAGTTACACATGGAGTATGTCTTTAGTTATTTTATGAGGCCAACATTATCCTGATATCAAAAGCAAACTAAGACATTACAAGAAAAGAAAAATACAAATAAATCTAATGAATGTGGGTGTGAAAATCCTCAACAGAATATGAGTCAATATTAGTAAATCAAATCTAACAATGTACAAAAATCATTATATACTATGACCAAGTGGAATTTTTCCAGGGATTCAAAAATGAAAAATCAATTAATGTAATCTATCATATCAACAGGCTAAGAAATAAAAATTTTATGATCATACAAATAAAATAAACATTTGAAAATAGTCGTTTCTCAATCATGATAAATAGGTACTGCAAACTACTACAACTTGACAAAGGACATATTGCAAAAATGCCTAAAGCTAATATTGTAAGTAATAGTGAGAAACTTGGAGCTTCCCTGATAACATCAGGAATAAGGTAAGTATGTCCATCTCACCACACCTTTTCTTTATTGTCCTAGCTAGTGCAATAAGAAGAGAATGAAGTAAAAGATATACAGATTGGTAAAGAAGAAGCAAACCTATTTGTTTGAAGGCAACATGGTTGTTGATGTAGAAATACAAAAGAACCAAAAGAATTGACAAATTAATCTTTGAATTAAGAAGCAACTGTAGATGAATAGGGGGTCTGAAACACTCTGACCCTACCAATCTATATTTTCTCCATCACCTTTCTTGAAAGCTCAGGGAAGATAAAACCTGGGCTGGGTTGGAATTGGGGACACCATGAAAGTATATGATCTCATGAGATTTAGCTGCCCCCTTCTACCAAGCAACAGCTATTCATCTCAAAAAGAAAAAAAAATGTGATTATTACAAGCTGGTAGGATACAAGGTTAATAGACAAAAGTCCAATCAGTTTCTTATGCACAAGTAATAAACAAAAGGAATTTGAAATTTAAAATAGAATACCCTTTACATTAGCACCCAAAATGAAATACTTAAGTATGATCTAGCAACATATTTATAAGATCTATGAGGAAAACTAATGTAAGAAATCAAAAAGAACAAATATTTGGAGAGCTAATCCATGTTCATGGATAGACTCAAAAATCTGAAGATATCAGTTCTTTTCAATTTGATCTATAGAAATGCAATCCCAATCAAAACTCCAACAAGTAATAGAAAGAAGAAACTTATCCATAACAGCCACCACAATACTGAAAAGATGAATTGGAACTACTGCCCAAATTCTCACCTTACCTTAAAGCTGCAGTAATCAAGACAGTGCTATATTGGTCAAAGAATAGACATACAGTTAAGGGAAACAGAAGAAAGTGTTCCAAAATAGATCCAAATAAATATGGACAACTGACTTTTTAAAATATTTTTTATTTGTGTTTTTTTTTAGATATTTATATGACAGTTGAGTGTATTTTGACATATTATACAGACATGGGGTGCAACCCATTACAGTTTTTATCCCATTCTTGAGGTTGAACATGATGTAGAGTTACCCTGGTCATGTATTCATATATGAGCATAGGTAAGTTATGTCCAGCTCATTCTACTGTCTTTCCTATTCCCATCTCCCCTTCCCTTCACTCCTCTTTGTCTAGTCCAATGAACTTCTATACTTCCCCTCCCCACTCTCCCTTGTTATGGGTTATCATCCACATTTCAGAACATTTGACCTTTGGTTGGGGGGGACTGGCTCATGTTACTTAACATGGTATTCTCCATTTCCATTCATTTACCTGCAAATACCATTATTTCATTCTTCTTTATAGCTGAGTAATATTCCATGGTGTGTATAAACCACATTTTCTTATTCCACTCATCAGTTGAAGGGCACATCTGTTGGTTCCAAAGCTTGCCTATTGTGAATTGAGCTGCTATAAACATTGATGTGGCTACATCACTATAGTATACTGATTTTAAGACCTTTGGTTATAGACTGAGTCAAATGGTGGCTCCATTATAAGTTTTTTAAGAAATCCCCATACTGCTTTCCAGAGTGGTTGTACCAGTTTACAGTCCCACCAGCAATGTATGAGTGAACCATTTTCCCCCACATCTTCACCAACATTTATTATTACTTGTATTCTTAATAATTTAGGCAACTGATCTTTGACACAAATGTAAACAATACAGTGGGGAAAAGGCAGTCTTCTTAACAAGTGATTCTGAGACAACTGGACATCTGCATACACACACACACAGAAAAAAACAGACTACATTCAGCATAAAATAAACTAAAAATTGATCATAGACTCTTATGTAAAATGCAAAGCTACAGAACTTCTAGAAGAAAACATAGAATAAAAAGGTATAACATTGGACATGGTGGTGGGTTTTTAGATACAATACCAAAACATGGTCATGAAATAAATTATCAATGATAAAAACTTCATCAAAATAAGAAACTTCCACACTATGAAAGACATGGTCAATAGAATGAGAAAGACAAGCAAAAGACTGGGAGAAAATGTTTATGAAGATATATCTGATAAAGGATGGTTTCTCAACCATATACCAAATTCTTTTTTTAATACTTATTTTTAAGTTTTAGGTGGACACAATATCTTTATTTTACATTTCTGTGGTGCTGAGGATCGAACCCAGTACTTCATGCATGCTAGGCAAGCACTCTACCACTGAGCCACAACTCCAGCCCCCATATACCAAATTCTTAAAGCTCAACAATGAGAAATCTAACGACCAGATTAAACAATGGGTGAAAGAGCAGACACCTCACCAAAGAAGGTATACAGGTGGCAATAACCACATGAAAAGACACTCAACATCATCTGTCATTAGAGAATCAAAGACTAAGGTTATGAGATACCACTACATACCTGATAGAATGGCCAAATAAAAAGCACCAATAACATGAAATTCTGTCAGGGATGCAGAGAAATAGGAAGTCTGGTTTGTTACTTGCAGGAATACAAAATAGTGCAGCCAGGTTTGAAGACATTTTGTCAGTTTTTTACAAAGTAAACAAACTTGTCTGGTGAAGTGGTTCATACTTATAATCACAACAACTCTGGAGGCTGAGCCAGGAGGATGGAGGGTTCAAAGCCAGCCTCAGCAACTTAGTGAATCATTGAGCACCTCAGGGAGAACCTGTATCTAGATAAAATTAAATAAAAGTGGGGGTGGGGGGCTGACAGCTGTAAATGTGGCTCAATTGTTAAGTGCCCTTGGGTTCAATCTCTGGTACCAAAACAAACAAACAAACAACAACAATAAAAACTTAAACTCTTCTTATATGACCAGAATTTTTGCTGCTTGTTATTTGCTCAAAGGAGCTGAAAATATACATGGATACAAAAACCTGCATGTGATGCTACATTGTGTACAACCATAGAAATGTAAAGTTGTGCTGCAATTGTGTCAATGAATCAAAATGCATTCTGCTATCATACATACCTACTTAAAATAAATTTTAAAAAGTCAAAATTAAAAAAAAAAACAGCATGTGGCATGTTTATGGCAGCTTTATTCACAATTACCCAAACTTAGAAGCAACTAAGTTTTCCTTTTCTATGGATGGATAATTCAGAACAACTGATTATTATTCAGGGTCAAAAGGAAATGAGCAATGAAGCCATAACAAGACATTGAATTAGGCTTATTTCAGCAACACATATCCTCAAATAGGAAAGCCATTGAGGAACCTGAAATATGTGTCACTAAGTCCATCTGAAAGGTCTACAGACTGCATGATTGCAATTGTGTAACATTCTGGGAAAGGAAAAACAATAAAAAGATCAGTAGTTGCTAGGCATTGGTGGTACAGAGATGGATAGATACTCAGAGTGTGGATGATTTTAGGGTAGTAGAATGATCTGTAAGATATTCTAGTGGTCAATACCTGTTATTAAAACTTGTCAAAAACCAACAGACTATACACCACCAAGAGGGAACCCAATTGCAAACTATAGACTTCAAGCAGTAATGATATATTAATATGGATTCATTGATTATATCAAGTATTCCACTGTGGGATCTTGCTCATGGGGGATAATACCTGTGTGTGAAGACTGGGGGTATATGGGAGCTCTTTCTACATTTTTCTCAATTTCTTTGTAAATCTCAAACTACTTTCAGATTCTTAACACATTAAAAATTGAAAGATACAGGTAAAAAAGGATACAAGTTTAAAAGAAAAGAAAACTACTAAGACATGAACATAACATGCACATTAAAAATTGGCTTTTCCTCTTCCTCAGGAATAAGAGCAATTCAAAGAGACCTGGAGGAAGGAATTCTTTGCGGTAAGAAGAATGGGTTTATGTAGGAGTTTGTTAACTTTGAAATATGCCCCCATACCTCTTGGCCCAGGATATAAAATCTGTAGTCTTTGCTAAGACCTTGACTTGAGAGATTTATTTATAGTTTTTTCATATGCACTTCAGTCACTCTACTAAGGTTCCATAAACTTTCCACTTGGAAATTCTCTCAATTTCTAAACATGAAACTACTACAAGCTACGGGTATTTTGGGATTTCAGTTTCAATTTCCTCAATTCCAAGGAATATGCCATACCACTTAGACTCTAGCCATGTATTAGCAGTTGGCAGTTTCTGCCTTTGACAGCTGACAGCTCGGCGAGAGAAAGCGTATTTTGAAGCTATGGGAATTCAATCATCAGCTATGCTTGCATAGACTCTTTTAAGGTATTGGGCCTGATTAAAGGAATGTGACTTTTGGAAGTGGGTATTACTATTTTGCAAAAGCAAAAAGCAAAAAAAAAAAAAAATCCCTCAAGATTGAAACAGCCTACGGTGAGGAATCCTCTGTGTTCTGGCTCAGATAACTTCCATTTACCTATTTGTTTACACTTAATTTTCTTCATATTGTCCTATATGAGATTGTGTGGGCGTGTGTGTGTGTGTGTGTGTGCACATGCGTATGTGATCTGTAGTTTTTATGTTGGGAGAAACCAGGTCAAGTATAAAATTCAGATATAACTCAATTACAAAGTCCCCCCTTTTATGATCAGAAGGTACCAAATACAGGTGAAGAGATACGTACCCGAATAAAAAGGCGGAGGCCAAATCTAGCAATGCTTATTGATATAGGAAGGCACAGGGTAACTATAGATAGAAGAATATAAGTCATGGTCCCGTATTCATAATTTGGATGTTTGGAAGTATTTTTTAAAACACCAACAATCCAAGGTTAGTGATAATTGACTTCCTCTCATATTTATCTTAAAGAAACAGGAAAAAGGGCAGAACATAAGGAAAGTGAAATGGATATGTTAAAACTGGGAGATTCCTCAGCCTCAAATCTGCAGGCAGATGAAGGCGGATTTGTTTTTAATGGTAAGAGGATAAGTAGGTCTCTCACATAGAAGGAAACAGGAGAAAAACTTATATTTTAAAATCAGGAGCGTGCTAGAGCTCCCCACCTGGTAAAGGAAGTTTAAAATAACAACAAGGGAAACTGACACACACTAGCAGAAAGGAATGGATTATGTGAAAACAGTTTTCCAGGGAGCTGAACAGGAAACAGGTGAAGCCCCAGGACCTCTGAAGTCTAGACTAAGCTACAAGCTGGGTTAGGATATTGTACCTCCAGGTAAAGCCTGCTGGCACTCCTCTGAGACTATGCACTGTTAGAGCAGCCTTGTGGGCCTGCAAAAAGGCTATTTCATAACCAACAGAACGGAAAATCGGAGTGAAAACTAGGGTGAGATAGATAGGAAGAAGGAGGAGGGAAACCCCCATCAAGGTGATCCTGGGATGAACAATTTCAAAACAATGAGAAACTACCATGCTAAAAAGGGAGTCAACAAAAAATAACTTTCTGAAATAACTTTAAGGGATTTAAAATTTTCTGAAAATATAAATGAGGGAATATTACTCATAAAAATAAAGAATACTGATGAATAAGCAAACTGCAACAAAGGATAGAGGTGTATAAACAGAAGCAATTAGAAGTTGTTTCTATGGGAAAGCAGTAGTGAGAAACTCACCCAGAATACAGAGAGGGTGCTTTTAAAGATGGAACATTGTTTAAAAGAATAAAGAATAGAAAAGCAGGCTCCAGTATTTATTCAACAGGCATTCAGGAAGAAGAGAATAGACTGTTAGAGAAGCACTATTGGAAGAGAATTTTCCAGAATGTAAGACAGTCCACAGAATAAGTTAATTCAGTTTTACTGAATGCCACATAGTAAAAAGTAAAATAATATATAACTATATATATATTGTAGTAAAACTATGGAACAAAAGGTTAAAGACAAAAGTCTTAAAAATCAAGCAGATAACATGAAACATACAGGGATGATGGCAAATGGCAGACTTCTCTTCAATAATATGAACCAGAGGAGAGTGGAGTATAAGTAACTGACAGTTTAGAATTCTACAATTAACTGAGTTAGAAAGAAGTAAGAAAAAAAAAATCAGACCTTTATTAAAAAGCTAGAAGAAACGATTTTGTATGTTTTCACCACAAATAAGTGATACTTATTTGAGCTAGGCATACTTAACCTGATTTGAACACTGCATGACACACTAGTGACTTGGCAGGGTAATGCTAGAGGATTGCAATTTCAAGGCCAGACTCAGGAACTTAGTGAGACCCTCAATGACATAGCAAGATCCTGTTTCAAAATAACAAATAACAAGTGCTGGGGATATAGCCCAATGGTAAAGTGTCCCTGGATTCATTCCTAGTACAATCAATCAACCAATAATCACCAACCCAACAAATAAATAAATATAGGATTAAGGGTGTAGCCAGTCATAGATCACTTTGCTAACACGTAAAGTGCCCTGAGTTCCATCCTCAGTAATATAAAAATAAAATGAAATAACAATTTTACATATATATGTACATACACACATACACATTTATATAAATATATATAAGTGGGTTTCTAATAAGTTTTCCAGTTTAGAAGTCCTGAAGAATGATTTAGTTTAGAGATGTGGCTAAATGTGATCACTAAAATATAGCATTTAGACTGTGTGTTTTTCACATACTCAAAACTTTTGACAGCTCAACCAAGTTAGTGCATCATCAGGTCATGACTTACTAGGTAAATAATGCTAACTTGTTACTCAGAAGGCCATATTAATATCTATAAAAAAGGCAAGGAAAAAAAAACACTAATGGGATGTTATCATCCATAGATTTTCTTGAGAGTTACTACAGGACATACTTCAGCATGAAGAAAAATCCAATGTGTAGGAATCTGATACAAGAAAAGTAGTGTAACAAATTTCTGAAATATATTTGTAAATTTAATATTGTCCATAAAATAATAACCGATTTCATACTTATTTTTTTTAGAAAACAAAAAAATGACCATGGGGTAAAGTGTTAAGAGTTAAAATAGGGATCCACATCTACTTGGGAGAAATAGAGTGATACTAAATAATTGTAGACTTCTTAGAAATATGTATAGTAAGGTATATCTCTTAAAATTTTAGGCATAATCAATGAAAGCATTATGTGTACTATCTAAAATCATAAAAATAGAAAAATAAATATTAAAAGAATAGGGGAGAAAGAAAACTTTACCCAAGCAAAGCAGAAAATTTGAAAAAAAAGTATGTCTAGATATAATAATAAATGCTAACACAATAAATGCTAACAGAGTAATTTGGTTACCCACCAGTCTCTTAGATTGGATTTTTAAATCCCAGCCACATTTGCAAGAGTTACTTCTAAAAATATTATGGGATCCTTAAAAATAAAATAAGCAAGAAAGTAAATGTAAACAAAAGCTGGTGTAACAATATTCATAACAGACAAAACCTTAAGGAAAGAAATAGCAGTGATAAAAAGAGTTATTACAAAAAAAGATAATTTAACAAGTGTGAATTAAAACAGTTATTGCACTAACAGCCTTACTTAGTTACCTAAGTACCATGAGATACAGTTCATTTTGCAACTTGAGTTCAATGCTATCAAAACTTCAACCTCAGGGGACCACTGTAGGTCATCTTCTTATTCTGCTTCTTCTCAGGCCCATGTGCTTCAAACCCTGGAATCTGCATTTGTTCAGAAAGCAAAGATTCTCCCATGTCTAACAATCCAATTAAAAATGTTTAAGCCACTCAGAGCAACAGATCAACTGGACTGAGGTACTAAGACATTAAAGGGCCAAACAGTAGTCTTCCTTTGTAAGGTTTGCTTCAGGCAGAGAAGCACCTCATGAATGAACAGCAGAAATAATTTCCCAGAAAAGGAAAAGAGAAAGGGATTCTTTTGATATTTCTTTTTATGATGATAATTCTTGACAGAATAGCCACTTATCAGTAAATGAATTCCTAAAGGGGAGAAGGATATTGAATCGCTCTACATTTCTTTTTGTTGTTCATAGAATTCTCACATACAGGATGAAATTTAGAATTAAAAAAAATAATAAACTGCAAAGAAGATATCATACCAGAGCCATTTAATCTCTTTCTAACACACTATTTTTCTCTCTAAAACACCAGAGTGAAAGCAAAATATAGTATTATTGCAGGAACTGTGAAAACATTTTCTTCTTCATTCTATTGCATTAAAATGTGATTCAGATGCAAATATAATTTTTGTTTTCAAATATTAACTTTAGGATACACTCATAGACCAGTTGTTCTCAGGGGATACCTACTGCAGAATACAGTTCAAGAGCACACTAACCTCATCCTTGGTGTCCCAGTTCCTCTAAGACTCATGACTTCACATTCTACAATAAACATCAGTGTTATAATGTGTCCCAAACAAATCTGCCTTTGGTTGTTGGCATTGATGGGTCTCCTCCAAAACTTACACATTGCCCAACAAATTGCTCTTGGTTTGGGGAATGTATTTCTGCTTTTTCATTTGCACTTGATTCTACCTCTTTATTCAATATTTGTTTTGCTGTCATTTTGCTAATGTCATTCAGGTTTCATTTTTCAGCCTAAGTTCTTACATTATTGTCTCAGTCAATGTTTCCTTTCAAAAAAAAAAAATAGGTGAGGGTCTCCCTAAGTTACTAAGGCTGGCCTTGAACTCACAATGCTCCTATCTCAGCCTCCTGAGTAGCTGGGATTATAGGCCTGCACCACAACACCTGGCTTTCCATTACCTTTTGGACATAGAATTATCTTTCATATGTAATAGTGACCATAGTGCTTCTTTAAAATGTATTTAGATGCAAACAAATAAAAAGAAGAAAGTTGCAACCCCTTGTAATAATGTGAAAAGACTTTAGTGATCTCACATTTTAATATGCCCAGTTTTTTCTTCTACCCTTGCCCTAAATGTATCTTCTTCTTTAGTCATATTGATTTACTAACTTTTCCTTTGTATGTTTCTGAGTACTGTTTCCAAAGCTGAGGATTTTTTAATAATTGAAAATTTACTATAATTGCATTAAGATCCTGCTATGATTAAATAGCCTCCAAAGTTCTCCAGGTTAAAGCCTTGGTCACTAGAGTGGCACTATTGAGAAGGGGTGGAAACTTTAGGAGTTGGGACCTTGTGGCAGATTCTTAGGTCATTGTTGACATGTCCCAAGAGGGAGGAACCTGGGGATCCCAGCATGTCCTTTCTCATTTGCCTCCTGATCCTGAGATAAGCAGATTAATCTGCCACAGACTCCCTGCCAGAGACCCAGTGGGGCCAGGTAATCATGGTATACTTGAATCTTCAAAACTGTAACCCAGAATGAACCTTTTCTCATATCAGTTGATTATGTCAGGTATTTTGTTATAGTGACAAAGACTGACTAATGTAGGCAACTCTGGCAAAAGATCTTTCCCTTCACAAAAGAGATTCTGTAGCTCCATGTATATTCCTGCTTTTTGACACTCATCTCATTATTAAATACATCAGCTGGGTGGAAAATCTGTAACTAGGTGTGAGGAGGAAACAAACTACTCACAACTATCAACTCCACACAGTAAAACTGACATTAAGTTTAGATTTTTGAGTGGATCTCTTATCCTAGAACTAGTATATTCAATTGCTTCAGCTTCTCCTCCTCATGAGGAATGGGCTGGTCATGAATATTTGCCAAGCAGTAGAATAAATTTCAGAGTGGGGAAGAGGATTTAAAAGCTCAGAACAAAGGAGAGCTCCCATCTAGATTAGATCTGCATGGAAGAACACATATTGAACATGACACTAGAAAAATGAGCTTTGAATTTATAGTCTCTCAGTTACAATTCTTGTGACCTGTGAGCAATTTACCTCTTCCCTTTGAATAATTTTTATAATTGATTTTTTATAATTATACTATGTCCATAGTAGTTCCTATTTCATAGTTTGTTGTGAATATTAAAAAATACTTGTGTGCGTAAATAATTATTGCTTATTTAAAGCTACCTTGACTCCTATTGAGGCTGAGTAGAAACTAGTCAATTCCCTTTCTTAAATAATGGATTAAATTCATACACCAACCATTTTTTTTTTTGTTGTTGTTAGGTTCTCACACCCTGGGGCCACTATGCACCCATTCTAAGTATCTTGGGCCTGTGTTCTAGGGTGGAGGGATGTTTCCTATTCTATGAAACCTATGAACTCATTCAAGTTATCTATTTAACAGGGAATGTGGGAGCAGGGAACCTAGCTAACTATACCTCATGTGCCAAATATGAGTCACCTCTGACAGTGGCAGCTTGCTGTGGCCCTATGTGGAAATAGGCTTCTCTCCTATGGAGCCCTCAGTAACAAAGAAATCTGCCCATAAACAATTTTTTTAAAAATTTTGATAAAACAATAATATATGTTAAGAAGCATGCAGGAAGTTGATCCCTTTCTTTGAAAGTGCAAAAAAAAAAAAAAATGGTGCCTACCCATACACATTTTTCTTCCATGAATTCCACAGTAAGGCCAATTGAAATGTAATCCAGATAAGCTGGGAGTATTCTTTAAGTCCTCTGATATACTATTGAAATCCTTACCACTAGGTCAATAGACCATAGAAATGTCTACTTTGTCATCTACATCTTCTGAAGGGGTACTTCTCCAGTACTGCTCGAGTAGTTTAAGAAATAATAGAAGTGCCAGTCACAGAAATTGACAGGGTACATTTTATTTATGGCAGTTGAGATGATGGATGGCATTCAAGTTCTTGTCCTTATTCAATCCTACATTCCGCACTAAAATATGCATAATTTACATTAGAAAATCGTTGTAAAATCAAAGCAAGAGCACTGCCATTCAGTATAAATAAACTATCAACCATTATTCACTCACTGAGAAAATAATAAGCAAAATATCATTACCATGGGAAATATTTTTGATAGAATGTTTAGTGTAAAATGTCACACAGTGTGCTATTTACATTATACATGGAAATTTATCTTAATTACTATTTTCTCTGTGATGTTAATTTTCTTTAGAATACAAAATATAAAAACAAACCTCCAAACATTGTTTTGTGTTGTCTGTAGCTATTTAAATTTATTTACGTCTGACTTCTTTTTCTTACATGAGGATATTCATTTTAGCAATAGATAAACTACTGATTGAGCACTAAAAATATTGGATAGTTTGTGTGAATTTAGATCTACTGACTCCAGAGACTAGTCTCATAATTGTTATTATACAGTCTCTCCATATGATCTACTAAATACCTCTCTGATGACAGATTTTTCTCCCATACCTGATGTTTCTCTGCAGAATTTGTTGTATTTGAAATTAGCAGCAAATATCGCTCTAATAATTACCGCCTTGTCCCAGCAAATATCTCTCTAATAATTACCCCCTTGTCCCCTTGAAACTCACTCTACCTTGTTCCCAGGTCATTGAATTTTTTTTTTATATTCCATATATTTCTATTTTGTTCATCTGTTTCTTTCCTTCTTCTTTCTTTCCCACCCTACAAGGACTTCACTCAAGATTAAGTCCTTGATTTGCACTGGCATGTCTGTTCTTTTCTATTTGACTGATCCTCATTTAAGGCTTCAGTTCTGTGCTTATGGCCATTTTCTAAATGGACATTTTTTTTGCATTTCTATCTCCACCAATACTCAATCTGACTTCTTAGTCTCAACTCAAAATCTACTTCTTGGACTCTTATTTTTTTTTTAATTTCATCTTCCTATTAGAAGTTTTGCTAGCAGCCCCTAAACCATTGCAGTGTTGTGCTCTTTTGCAGAGACATGCAGCTTGAAAATAAAACGTACTTTGTGATTTCTTCTTCACCATTCTCCATCTCATGTACAGCCTTCATGAAAACAAAGAAACCCTTCTCAGTGGATACCTACAAACTCTGATGATACTCATTCTGCAATAAACTTTTAAGAACTTTCCTGATATACCTATGTCAGTATGCTACTTTCCTTTATATACATACAACTCTCAATTTTTATTGATTACATAGAATTATAATTTCAAAGTCTCCTGCATCCATTGTCCAAATGTAGTTCACTTTTCTTCTCAAAACATAGCCAAAGATATTCACTTTGGTCAAGTGTGTCTTCCTAATGCTCCTCAAGAAAGTATAAGGAACTCTGTAGCAGAACCCTAAGCCCCAGTCTGAGATCTCTCTTCAAGTAAAGACTTGTGCCCTTGCCATTTGGAGTGCAGTTCTAAGAAAACCTGTAATTCCCATTGCATTCAGCATTGACATCAGCAGCAAAGCCTGCTTGTTCAACCTTATAACCTTGCCTCAGTTGCCTATATCTACCACTGATGGGGCATGTATACAGTAGTACCAGTCACTTTTTAACATTTGGATTGATATTCCTTATGGATCAAAAATATGTTCTTTGAAAATGTAAAATTCAGTTATTCCTAGAAAATGTATACAGTTGTGCAACCATCACAGCAGTTCAGCTTTAGAATATTTATGTCACCCACAAAGATCCCTCCTGCAAAACTTCAGTCAATCTGCACTTTCTGCTGTAAGTCCCAGGCAATCACTGATGATTTTTCTTTCCTTATAGATCTGCTTTTTATGGACATTTTTATAAATAACTATAACCCTACAACCTGAGGTCTTCTCTGCCTGGCTACTCTCATTCAGTGATGTTTTTGAACTTCATCCATGTCTCCACCTGTATAGATAGTTGATTCACTATTATTGATTGATAGCCTCCCACATTGCAGAGATGAACTACAATTTGTTTATTCATTCATAAGTCAATGGAAATTTAAATTATTTCTAGATTTTAGATAACAGGAATAATGGCCCTTATTCACTTGTAAGTCTGTGTGTGGAAATATTTTTATTGATTTTATATAGATACCTAAGATTGAAATTTTAGAGTCATAAGGTTAAATTTATACTTAATTTGAAAAATCCTGCTAAATTCAGTTCTAAAGTGTTTATTCCAATATGGATTTCTACAGTAATATTTAAGGCTCATAGTCTTTTTTTCATATCAACACCAATACTTGTATTGTCTTTTAAAAATTATAATTTTAACCATCCTACTAGATGTAAAGTGTTGTCTCATTAAGGTTTTAATTTGCATTTTTCCAAATTACTAAAAATCTCCCCACATTATTAGTCATTTATATATCTTCTTTGGATCAATATGTATTAAAAATCCTTTGCTTCTTTTTAAATATTGTTTTAAAGGTTACTCTTGTATGCATTATTTACATATATATGCTGTATCATTTCCTTCACAATATATGATTTAAAAATATAATCTCTTAATCTGTGTTTTATCTTTTCATGTTCTTAAATGTGACTTTTGAAGCATAAAATATTATAATTTAGATGGAATATTCTTTACTTTTTAGTGTATCATTCATCTGTGTCATATATAAATAGCTTTCTATAGTTTTTTAAAAATAATTTTTATAGTTTTAACTATGATCCACCTAGGTAAATATCCACATTGAAATTATGGGTATAGTGTGACATGTTTATTTTTGCACATATATACTTAATTATCTTACCTTTAATTGTTGAAAGAATTAATTTTTTTTCCAATGAATTGTATTGGCATTTTTGGTGAAAGCCAATTTTTCTTTTGGGCCATCTACTGTGTTAATTGATCTGTATATCTGTCCTAATGCCAACACTATAGTAAGTTTTAGTAATTAGTATAAGAACCCCTGCCCTACTCTTTTTGTTTCAACTTGATTCTTTGCAGTAAGAGCTTTCTAACTGGTCTCTCTCCTTTCAACTGCCCTATCTTAAATCTATTCACTTGAATGCAATCAGTTACATTTCTAAAACAGAGACCTTTCTTTATATCTCTCATATTTATAACTTTTGGTGATTTTCCCATTGACCATATCATACAAAATCCATTATATGTAGAACATGAAAGTCTATTCGTGGACTGTTTGGTACCTAACACACTTCATCCTATCTGCAAGCACTCCTTCACAATCTGGGGTTGGATTGTACACCTGGGTCCACCTCTTACTATTTATAATCATTTTCAGATGTTTCTTCTTCTGTGAATACTCCCTTGCCTCAAGAGATGACATTAAGTACTTTTACTTTTGTGTCTGTCTAGTATCCACCTGTATTTTAGCACCCAAGACACTATATTTTAATGAATATTTGCATAGTAATATTTGGATAAGGGTCTCTATTAATCTTCCATTGCTACCTTAAGGAATTCACAAACTCAGTGGCTGAAAACAGCATCCCTTTATGTTTTCTCTCTCTACAGTGGTATTTTGGAGAGTAGATGTTATAACCTTTGCAAATATTTACCTTCCCCAACCCATCATCTAGTAGAGTTTTTAGCCCATGATAGGCACTGGAGGAGTGTTCAGTGACTGAAAAAAATAAATGAATGAAAATTGAAAGTCATATACTGATGATATTAAGGATGATGGAAATAGAATACATTGTTTCTGAGAATTGATTACTTGCATTCAAATCAACGTCCTAGATTCTGAAATTCTTAATGTTTCATAGGGAGCGACTTGTGTGATAGTTTAAGATAGTTGTCTATTTTCCTGTCCTAGAGGTAACTGGGTTTTCATGATATAAGAATTATGATTGAATTTTTCTTGGACTAGGCTCTTGAAATTTTTCTGAGAACAAACTATACAGCTAAAATGTAGCCATAGAAGTCTTTAAACCATTACTGAAATTACCATTAAAATTCAACTATAGAAAATGATATTTTAAAGAGTGACAAAGAATATATTTCTCAGTTACATAACTAGGGCTTATCACATTGAGAAACAAATGAAACCATTCAAATTCTTTCCTCATCGCTTCTGGGTAGAAGAATTACTTTCACATCAGCTGTTTTATATTGGCTACATGTACAGAATCAACACATTGAAGACAAAGTTTAATTTGTTCATCCTCAGGAGGAGCATAAAGGCTGTATATTAAGAGATTGAATTCAAAAGTATATTCCAATCAAAGATAGTTTGGCTTTATCTTTAATGCATAAGTATAACATCATGATATATATTCAACAAAGACATATTACTGTGTCTGCCACAGCCTAGGATATAAAACACAGAAAATAGTTGCTCCAGCAATGATGTCTTTTTGTTCTCTCTGTAATGTAACATATGTATGAGTTCATGGGCAGATTGCACTTGAAAATCTCACATTCTGTCATTTTCAGTGTAAAACAGATTCGATGCCAAACACAGCAAAGCTTGTCACAACATTATAAAACTTTGGGTAAAGGTCTCTATTAGACTCTTCCATTGCTACCTTAAGTAATTCACGAACTCAGTAGCTTAAAACATCATTCCTTTATTATCTCATATTTCCCTGGGTTAGAAGTGTAAGCACAATTGAATCCTCAGTGCAGGGTCTTGCAGGGTCTAAGGTGCCTCTTCATCGGAGGCTCTAGGAAAGACAGCTTTTATGCTTCCTCAAGTTTTTGGAAGAATTCACTTCTTTCAAATTGCAAGACTGAGGATCCTTTCATTTCTAAGCAAACAATGGCATGTTGAATCCACATTCTACAAATCTCTGACTTCTGCTTCAGCTAAAGGAAAATCTTTTAAGCGCTCATGTGATTATCTTAGGCCCACTTAGATAACCCAGGACAATCTTTCAATTTGAAGGTCAGGTAATTAGTAATCTTAATTACATCTGCCATGTCCCCTTTGTTATGTATTCATGTGAGTAGCACCAGGAGGTCAAGATTATGAGGGCCAACATTCTTCCTATTATGGTCTCCTGCTCTTAATTTGAAATGAATGTAAGAAATTATATTGAGCATAAAAGTTCTCCTTTTGTTATTTTTTTTGAATTATTGCCCCTGTAGCCAGGTGATCTCAAGAATTGAGATAAATGAAGCTTAAATTTGCTGTGATTGTTTTTTGGCCCATTTTCTTCACCATGAAACCTCCATCAAAACATCTCTAATCCTATAAAGAATTCAAATGGAGATATTAGGTTTGATGTTTTATTTTTTTTTTAAATTAACTTTGTACGTACGTACTTGTTTAAGAAAATCATCCATAGCCTTTTTTAATCACTGGGTTTTGGAAGTTATTACTCCCTTTGCTGATGACTTCAGGCCATATTTTTAGTGCAAATTAATCTTTAAAAGGCTTGCCAGTTAAAAAAGCATAGTAAGAACTCTCTGAATTCCTCTTTCCAAGTGCATTTAAACTTATGCATATACAGGTAAGTGTGCTTTGCTAAAGTGAAAATGAGATAATAAGAACTTGATTATAACAATGATTGTAAGAAGGATCAGAGAATAATAATTACTTTAGCATAAATTTATTTAATATTATGTCTTAGCATCTTAAAAGTCCTTTCATAGATATCATATATATTTTGCACAAAGCATTATTGCTTTGTCCATTTACTCTTGTCTATCCTTCCATCTAAAACTGACTTTAGGCCATCAGAAAACCAGGCACTAACCCAGAGAGGCTCAGGTAGCCATGTACTTCATCTCTGCTGCCATTTGGATGAGGACAGTCCTTTCTCTGCTCCACATTTCTGAGCTTTGGCATTTGTACCCTAAGCTGACTTTAACCAAGAAATCGTGGTACTGGCTTGACATTTTCCCAACCAATCCCAAGGGGAATGATATGGAAAGAAGAATAAGATCTTAATCTTCACTATTACTAAGATAAAAAATATTTTAAAAATTAAACAGGTCATCTTAAAGACCTAAAAGCAGATTTAGATTACTGACTTGTCTGTTTGTCTCATATTTGCATAATCTGAACATTTCTCACAGGGTGTTCTCATAGGAGGAGCCAGAGACCTCACAGAGCTATCACCTCTGCCTGGACCTTATTTTATTTTGACTCTTGGCATCTCCTGGATTACATTAAAACTTCCCTTTAGTCCTTCAGGATCATGACACCAGTTCAGGATTATATTGAAGGTCTGCAAGCTGGTGCAGAACGCCTTGTATAATCTTGCTCTTCTTTACTTCTGTTCCCAACACTCTGTACCATACTTCCATTAATACAGGGATGTGCCATGCCCATGAACTCTGGGCCTTGTTCTCATCCTCTCCATGTCCTGGGCATGCTTTGCTGCATCTCTCAGGAATACCCATCCTGGGTTTTAAGCAACATATTGATAGGGATATTCCCAATTTGGAAAGAAAGAAATTCTTGTGGTATATAGTCTTTTAATTCAGATTTGCACTTATTGATATAAGATAGGAATAAGTGACCTGTCGAATACAATGGCAGCTGCGTAGGGTATGAAGTGCAGGTTGTGGCAAGGGATCCTCATTAGCACTTCCACTGTACCCTGTGACTTGTCCTGGTTAGACAGCCTCCCAGTTGTCCTGTTCTCTAGTGACTTGCCTGGTCCCCCTATCACTCATCTGCCTTCTTCCTATTGTTACTTTCTTCCTATATGCAGGCATGGGGGAAGGGGGGCTGCATCCCACTTAAAATCCTTCCATTGGCTTCCATTGGCTCATGGTAAAAATCCCAAACTCGTCAAAGCCTCCCTACTCCTTCTGATCTTCCTGTGACATTCCCCCACCATGTCTTTTATGAAGCCCCCACATGCATGATGAATTTTAGCCATACTGAACCCAACATAGTTTCTCATGACTCTGTCTTCGCACATTCTTCTTTCTAGAATTCACCCACATAATTTTCTAAACAGAAGTAAGTAAAACAAAGAACCCAGTTAACCTGTTTTACTGTTATTTCTTTTATTTGGGGAGGGGCTGAATTCTAATTAATTCTGATAATTAGGATTATCTTCTGATACCTGAATCCACTACAGGATCTTACGCTGTATGCTCATATTGTTTGGATCTCTGATAAGACTTATTGCTTTTTGATTCTGTACACGGATCCTCTCCTCCTCCCCCTCTCCTTCCTCCTCCTCCTCCTTCTTCTTCTTCCTCCTCCACCACACATTTATGTTTGTTGACAAAAACTTGTCATTCATTTGTTCCCAAAGCTCTTGGTAAACTTTATCGCTGGTTTCATTTTAACCACAGATGTTTAAAAATGCATTTAACCCCTGAACTAATTACGGAAAAGTCACCAATGCCACTTCTTCTGGGAAAGTATTAAAGGGTGTTTGAAGAGTCCTGATGCACCTGACATAGAAAAGAAATAATCTTTACCTGCTGTCTTTCTTATAATTGCTTTTTGGTTTGTCTTGTCTAAGGTCAAGGTACATGGGAAGCGTTGGTGTCCACCTTTATCTACAGTGATTCGGCAGAGAGAGCTCCAGCACTTTCCAACTCGACCATCTTTATTCTGCAGAAAGATGCTACGGTTGAGGTAGGTGGAGAGATAGGAGCCTGGAAATGACTTAAAACACATACTATCTGTTGTAACATTCTATTTTAATTAAATGGACCACAAGGGCTGCAGAAGAGCAGGTCAGTTGGCAATATAAACACGAGAAAATACTTAGGGCAGAGTACAGGGTGGACTATGACAGAGATTTGTTTTCTCACAGAAAAAAAATGTGGTATGATCTTTGTAACACAGGACTGTGTCCTTCTTTGGGGTAAGGTTGTTGCTTTGCAGAAAATAAATTGTGTGATTCAGGAGTGAGGAATCAGAATGAGAATCCACGTGCTACTTCATAAATCACTGTGCAAACCAAAGTCATCTCCCAAGCCCCCGAATGTAAGAAATGTGACCACTTCCCTTTGGGAAATGAGAGAAATGAGGCACCCCTTTAAGTGTTTCTGAGGTCTTAATAAAGGTCTTCAGCTACATTCTTAATTTGTTCTAAACATACCCTTAGGCTGCATCATTACAATCTACCATAAAGTGAGCAGAAGATTTCTGGCTTTTGTTCTGATTGATATTGGAAGTCCAATCAAGTTTTAGACTGAAGACCCTTTTTAAAGGATAGCTCTGTTGGTGAGGAATTGTTGGGGTCACGAGATTTCTGGGATCCAGACGAGGAGTGAGAAAGGGATGTAGTTATAACAACCCAAGCAGAAGAAAATGGTGGCTGGTACTAGAATAGTAGATGTTTATGTGGTAAGGAATACATCTTGGATGGATTTTACATTTTAATTCAGTGGAATTTGCTGGTGACTTAAATGTACAGGGGAAAAAATAGGAGTTGAAGATGATATCAAGGATTATTATCTGTGAAAGCGAAACCACCAATAGGAGCTATTTTTATGTTTGCAGTTAATAAGTGGGTACATTGGTGAACTTTGAGAGTTACTTATTAGGTACGTGGAGTTTGAGAGGACTCTCAGATATCCCAGTGGAGATGGTACCAGACAGTTGACTGAGTCTGTAGGTCAGGAATGACGTCAGGATTCTCTCTGATCACTCTTACATGATTTTGTCAAAGCAGAAAATTGCACAGGGAAAAATCTGAATGGACAACTAAGATATTACTCCAGCCTCTTGCAATAGGGAGAAGGAACAGAACCTAACTCCACTAGTACCAAGAGATGAGGAATTTTTAAGAGCTGAGGTATTATGTTGGGGGCCCAGCAAATGTGTGTGTGTGGGTGCACACACCCTAAGTGACCTTATGCAAAGGGAAAAATCGACTTTCTCATATTTTAACCACAAATAGTTTTATAACATGGAACAAGGTGCCCACTGAAAGGAAGTTAGGCTCCTGCCCTCCCCAGAGAATGGGGGATAAGGTCACCATCTTCCTGGATATGACATTTCAAGGGGTGTTGCTCAGAGTCTAGAGAAAGACATGCCTGGCTTTGGCTTGTAAAACTGACAAGAAAGAAATTACAAAAAAAGATTCACATCTCAAAGTGGCAGAGAAAGAATTTACAGCTACAAATTTTTGAAAGTAGATGCTCAAAGAAAAGGGAGAGGAGGGACTCTTTTAGTTATACCATCCAGATTCTCTAAGGATAGGGTATGATCAGGAAGTTAGAGGACAGGTCTAGACACAGGGAAAAAGCCCAACTAAAATTTAATCAAGCTGGGAGAAACCCAAAGTTCATCTTGGCCAGTATTTATTAGAACATGGAATTTATGGTGTAAGCCAAAACTATGCTAAGGTTGGATAAGAAGTATAGATCAGGATTTTCCCATCAAACTCACAGGGATAATTTCTCTACTGTTAACATTCTTCATGCCACTCTAATGAAGCTTGGAAGAGCATCACAAAATATAATATTTCTGTGAAGATACATAAAACTTACCTTAATAACTGGGGCCCTGTGCACTGGCACACACCTGTAATCCCAGTGGCTCAGGAGGCTGAGACAGGAGGATTGTGAGTCCAAAGGCAGCCTCAGTCATGGTGAGGTGCTAAGCAACTCAGTGAGACCCTGTCTCTAAATAAAATACAAAATAGGGCTGGAGATGTGGCTTAGTGATTGAGTGCCCCCGAGTTCAATCACCAATACCCCCCCCAAAAAAATAATAATAACTTGGCAAATTTCCAAGACAAAGTGTACCAACTCCAAATATTTCTGAAAGGTCAATTACAAAGATGGTTTGACCTGGCTTCCTCCTGCAAAAGGTAGCTCCAGTAACATTTTTGGTATCTGTAGATTATCCTTTGTCTTTTTCAAAAGTAGAACTTAAAATTTTTCAAACGTTTCTCAAAGCAAAACTTGGGCACATTGAGAGTATGAGTACTGCTACTTCAGCACATGACTGTGCACCTCATATGTATTAATTAGATCCTCAACAAATATAGACTGATTAAAGTAGGGGCTTTAAAAAGGGTCAAAGCTGGCACAAAAATTTTAGTCTTCAAAGACTGCAAGAACAGTTGAAAACAGAAGGTGTGAAGCACTAGTTTTTTTTTTTTTTTTTCCATATGGGATTCTGATTGTAGTACACAGGCAGGGGGAGAGGAGAGACCAATATATTTGCCTAATGGTATCTACAATGCTATTTGTTATATTCTGTTCTGTATTTTCTTCCTGTGGAATGTGTTTGTTTCCCATTAGTGCTTCATGAATTAACCATAACTGCCACCAATGTAATTAAAATATTGATTGCCAAGAGGAAGTGAAGATTCAGCATTAATTCATTCAGCAAAAACTTATTGAGTCCTATTATATGTCATTCTTGCAATAGGTTCCAGGAATATATATAATAGCAAGTAATTATCTCGGCTGCACCAACTTGGGGGTAGAATTGAATTATGAAGTACTGCAAAACCTCATTTTATGGCTCTGAACCCACCAGATATATTCTTTTGTATGGCCAATTCTATGTGGTAAGGACTCCCCAGGATATTTCACAGTGGCATCTAGTACCAGGTCAGTGTTTGTGGCTGACTCTCAGTGGGATTCCCAGGAGCCCTGCCATGCCCAAAGAATCCAAGAACTCAGGACTATGTTTAGTGAATATACTGTGCCTATGCCTATTCTATGAATCTCTTTTTTAATAAACATTATTTGTCTTTCCTTAATCCTCCTAATATATTTTTATACACCTGACTCTATCTTAGCAGGGTGAGTCCTTCCCACAACTGTACAATGGTGAACCTGGTTTATAATATTCATATGAGCTAACATATTGAGAACATATGATATGAAAATCACTGCATTAATCTTTGCGATAAATGAATAAGTTTGACATTTTTCTTATCCTTAGTTGGCATAGAGGCATTTAAGTCACTTCCTCTGAATCAAACAGTCTGACTCTAGAGCTCATATTCTTAAACAGGCTCTACACCAAGGGATTTGCTGTCAGTCACACATGCTCAATTCTTGTTCATTATCATCAAGCACCTTGGTGCTTCTGTTAGAATTATATAGGTATTCTCACCACATTTCTCTCCAGGAATGTCTAGAACCCACCTAATAATTTGGATATGCAGCATAGAGTCACAGGAAGTAAACACTCTTGTGACAAATAGGAACAAGAGGTGGACACAGAATCCAATGCCTACAGAGTATCATATGTTACAGTAAAGTACTAAATGCCATTGGAGAATGATCGTACTGAGGCCTGATATTGAAAAAAAGTCATTAGTCAATTCAGATGAGGTACTCGTAGGCTGCTGCAGATGTAGGAAAGAAAGCTGGGGATGAGGGCATCACCTGCCGATAAAGTTAAAAATTAAATTGAGATGAAATTTTTCCATGTCCTGAATACTGTGCTAACATTTGAGCTTCTTTGTGCTTCAGTGAAATGTGTTTAAAGTGCTTTTGTGTTTGGGAGTTGGGTATGAGAAATACATCTCTGGTGTGAATGCAAAGGATGGAAAAAATCATGGTGCTCAATTTGACAACTATGGTTACTGTAAAAGCAAGGGATGCTGAGAACTTGTATACTTCAGCAATGGTGAAAAGTGAAGAGAAGTGAGAGAAATTAGACAGACATGCCTGGAGTAGCTCCGTAGAATTTAATTAACTATTGAATGGCAGGGATGAGGAGAGGAAAAGGTCAACAATGCTTTCAAGTCCTTAGAAGGATTCCCTATGATGACTGTAATCCCCTACCCAGTCACCTCCCTCAACTCACACTGCTCACATCCTCCACCTACCATGACCTTCTGACTCTTCCTGGAATCTATCAGACAGGACAGGTTTTCATTGGAAGTCACGTGACTTTTCCCAGGAAGTATTTTTCTCCCAGTGATCTCCATGTCTTAGGTCCTCAAATCCTTTAGCTTTTTCTTTACAAGAAAAGCCCAAACTGATCACATATGTAGAATTGTGTACATCCACGCACTAACACACATTCACACTCACACATCCTGCTGGGCAAAGTCTGAATACTTGCTTGTATCAATCTTAACCTGTTTTGCCATTTGACCTCCTACTTTTTGTTTTAGTTAGTGTTTTTTTTTTTTTTGATTTATTTATTTCTCTTTTCTTCCACTCTAAAGACAAGTTTGTTAAGATAGAATTTTTATCCTTTTTTTTTTTTTTTTTTTTTTTTTTTGCTCACTGTTGCAACTCTGGTGTCTCTAAGTGTCTCTAAATATTAATTTAAGACAATAAATTAATTCATAGATCAGCCAAGTCAGTGAGTGGTCCCCACTTTTAAAATGCTGTTTTCACAAAGTTAGATGATTTCTGACTACCTTACAAAAGTACTTGTGTATTTGAAACAGGAAAATATACAAAAGGACTCTTAGCCCTACATACCCTTATATACATAAAATGTTTCCCTTCTCTTGAAGTCTTCTCTTGGGACTGAATATGGATTTGGGGTTATGGCATCAAAATATGCATCATTGTCAGTATGAATCTTTGAAGTTGCATTGAACACCTGCCTTATGCCAAACCTTAGCAGACACTTGGCCCTTCCAGTTTTTGAAACAAGCTATGGAAGCAACAAGATTTTGAAAGGGTCATAGTTATGATCTGTGGATTGTGAGAGTTCTGACAAAAGTTGGTGATTGAATCAAAATGGGAACAGAGCTAAAAATTGGGCAATCCCATTTGGAAGCAAGAAATTTTTAGTTCTCTGGAACTTGAATAGTTTTCAACAACAACAATAATAATAAAAATGAAGGAGTAATGTGCTAAATTAACATTAGGGATTATCTGAGGTGTCATCTACCCTTGGCATGATGTGGGACCTCTGTGTTGGAGACACCCACGAGAATTCAAATTGTCCCCCATCCATCTATGAAACCAACCCAGTTTGCTAAAAATAAAATAACCAAATCAAATTACTGAAATTCAGTTTGCAATGTAGTAACTCTGCCAAAAACCAATCTTCCTGATGAATACTTTGCTAAATGACTGATTTAACAAATTTATGAAATTTGGTAATTATAATTTTTAACAAATAAACAGAATGATTTGAGAACTTCAAAAGGAACATTTGTGAAAGTTCAACAAGAGTATACAATTTAAGTTGCTACTATTGAACCATGATTTTACGAACATTGCAATTCGAAGTATTACGTTAAAATTCTAAATATGTGTATATATTCTTTTCCAAATGGAAATTGTATGTCTATAACCCAAATTTTATTACTCTATATGGGAAATGTTCAGTTTCATGTAATTAAAAAAAAACTTTATTTTGGTTTGTAATCTCTAACAGCTTTAGGAATCATTTGACATTTTCAGGTGGAGTTACAATTCATTTGCACTGTCTGGAAATTAGTAGCTGTGATTTATGATGTGATGTGGTTGCTCCTGTCACTTCCTAGTTTATTTCTATTCATAGAGTCAATTATAGTTTCCCCTTGAGGGCATCCTCACCCCGCTTCCTCACTTGGACACTTTTAACCTTTGATATTGAATCTTTCTCCTTACAGCTAACAAGTTGATGCTTCTCATTGCTTCTTGTTAGAAACCAAACATTCAGCAATTCATTAATGATGTGATCCTTTCAGCTTCTTTAGATTGCTTTGAGAGGTTTTTGGATGTTATTTCTTTTACTCTCCAAATTTAAGGCACATCAGCTATAATGTATTACTTTTAGCAACTACCTTAAAGATAAATTTAACATCATTATTAAAAGTAAATATTTATGTACCTATATATGCATACTAGAGTTGTGTGTAAATAGATGTGTATATATATCATATTCTGTATATTTAGAAGTGTGTATATATGCATGCACATGTATATATATACATATATTTATATATACATATATATATATATTTCTGTATCAATAGAGATCAGGACTGTATATTCTAACAGAACTATTAAGAAATCATCAAATCTGTGAAATATGTGGCAATATTTTTGATAATAAGTATATTTGGTAATATTGACAAAATGGCTTTTCATTCATTTTGTCTGAATTAACCACTCATCCAATTGATTAATCTGTAACCTTTACTTCTATGAATGTTTACAATAATAGCATTCCACATCAAAGCATATCCATGACTCTCCACAGAGAAAATTTGTTCAGGTCTAGACACCTGATTCTAGCTGAGAGCATCAGTATCTTTCCCAGAACTTTGGTTACTGCAACCATAAAATGAAGCCAATCTGTCATTTGGGTCCTATGATTGCTTGGCTATTGATGGAAGCCAGGTAGACAAAGAAGACACAGGGACACTGGAGGTGAAGAAATCCAATTTGAAGAAAATAAAGAAGATAGTCAGATAGACAGAAAAGAGCAGAAATAAGGCTAAAACAATCTTGAATGGAGAGTGGGTTCTAATTGTTCCTGAGACTTAACTGCATTTACATTTCTGAGTGTCTTGAGTCAGGGAGATTCTTCCATGTGCTAAAATTGGTCTTCCTTTTGGGTAAACTGAATAATTTTGAGTTTCTGCCACTGCTATAATTTGGATATTGAATGTCCCCCAAAGGCCAATATGTTAAAGACTTGAGATTATTAGAAGGTGGTAGAATCTTCATGAAGTAGGACCTGGTAGGAAGTATTTAAATCACTGGGACTGTGCCCTCTAAGAAGACTGTGGGATTCAACTTTAGTAATTAGTTTATAATAATAATTTTTTTATTTTGTTAGATGAATTAAAATTTGTTTGTAAATAGTAGCCTCAAATTTCAGTGTGAATATACCCCTAAAAGTTTCACCCATTGAAATAATCAAGTTACACATTCTGTATACCATAAGTTCTATAGATTTTAAGAGAACTAGAAAATTATTAATGAATGACATTGTAGAGCATCATGGATATATGTTCATAACAGATTTACTGAATGATGTTAAGTACCTTCAAGCTCCAATTATGCAGCCATATATATTAACTTCATTCTATGTAGGTAAAATCAAAGAACAAAGCCAATGCAGACTTTGTGTGCAACAGAGGGCTGACTCTTACCAAGTCCTTGCAGTAGGTAGGTGGGATGTTTGCCAAACATGAACAAATCTTTCCTTCTGAAGACATCCATAAAACCATAGTTTCAGTATTTTTTTTTCTATACCAGGGATTGAACCCAGAGGTATTTAACCATTGAGCCACATCTCTAGCCATTTTTATATTTTGAGACAGGGTCTCACTAAATTTCATAAGGCGTTGCTAAGTTACTAAGGCTAGCCTTGAACTTGTGATATTCCTGCCTCAGCCTCCTGAGCCATTAGGATTGCAGGCATGCACCACTGTACCTAGCTAGTTTCTATATTTCTTTCCTGTATGATTGTGTCTTTTATATTTCAGTGAGTACATGCAATCCTGGACTCTTAAGTTTGAGTTTTGATTTTCTTAATATCAATCTCACAGCCATAAGATATTATTATTCTCAATAAATATAAATACATATAAATTTTATGAATGTGGAGGTATTCATTCCCTAGAAACTGAAAAAGAATTTTAAAAAGTCTGCTGTGTTCTAAGGTATAAAGAAATGGCTACTAATGCACTCATGCAGGAATGTTCACCGGTAGAACTAGAACATTTGTGTAGAGCAAGTAGGGCATATCATAGCAAGTATCACGAAGCAACAACAAAAACAAAATCTTCATTTATCTTAACCTTGAAATTTCTCATGAGGAATTTATCCTTAGAAAATAATCATGAATGTGGACATCAATTTGTATTCATCACATAATTTGTCATAGCAAATAACAAAGCATGTTCATCATATCATTTGCAGTAGCCAATTGTTAGTACCAGCCTAAACATCAAACAAGAGAGAAATAATGCAGAAGAAAAGAAACATAATAGTAGATTATGTTGTAGTTAGTAAACAAAAATTTGTGAAGATTGCTTAATAGTTGCTTACTTAATAGAATTCTCTTAGAATAGAATATTTGGTTATAAATATTCCACATTAAATATAATAAGATTTAATAAATAGCCATACAATTATAGTTATAAATATAAGCTTGTCTATGTATACATATATGCAAATTGTATTCTAATTTTGTCTACTCCATTTCTGTATATTCTGGGAGATAACTCTAAGGTCTCTGGAGAGTCAGAGCGGTAGCATCAGCAGAGGTTGCCAGAGGTCACCACCAGTCACACAGCCAGACTACATATGCCTATATGTAGTCCTTAGTAGTCAAATGATGTTTGACATCTCTTACTCTCCCTCTTACGTGTCTTTGTGAAGTGTTAAAGGACAATTTTGTGAGTTTGAACTCCTGCTGATATGTCCACCCCCATATCATTCCCCTGTTTGTTCCTCTTCTGTCAACTTGGATTCTGTGTCCTGTGGTATCATCTCAAGACTGGCTGAACCCTGGACAGGAACTTCAGTGGGTTAGTTTTGAGAGTTCACTGGGTCCCAGCCAATCTTCTGAACATATTTGAACTACTTGAACTCAGCTTCACAAGCCCTGGCCAGCTCTGTCTGTTAGTCTCAGGTCACACTCCTGCAATTTCCAGTGAGGACTCCAGGCTGTGTTGGGTCTGTCTGGATGATGTGTCATCAGGGGTCCCCAGGACTCTCTTCATTTCCGGCTGCACAGCCACGGGTATCATGCAGGTCTTGTTGCCTTTGGTGGTTGGCTTTCAGTCACCCATGTTTGGGAGTTCATGGGACTACCTTGCTATCTAGCATTTTTATACATCTAGGACTTTGACTTTGCTCTCCTAGTTTGTGTTTCAGTTTTATAGGGGAATATGGAAAAAATTAAAGAACAACGAAGATTTAAAAATGATATCAGAGTCACCATAATCACATAATTGGGAACAGTTCTTCTAGTATAAAGCACCAGGATTGAACTTGTCATGATAGAGGAATTAAGAATGTAAATAAAAATAATGATATTAATGATAATATATAGGATTATAAGACATAATTCATAGCATTGAATAGGAAATGGAAAGGATATTAATATATCATGATATCTGAATTTTTATTTTAGAATAACACCTGGCTATTTATATACTCTTTGGTGAAGGATCTGTGATCTTAGATACAGATTTCCCATGTATAAAATAGTTGGATTGTGATACACATTCGCTTAGACGTCTTATAGTTTTATATGAGAGGGACACATACCTTTACATTTACATGGCCATCCATCCAGCCCTATTCAAAAACTTAAAGGTTTTTCTTTCCAGAATAAAATCTGATTTCTTTATCATGATACACAGTATCTATTGTCCACATTCAGCCTCTCCTTTATCCTGCCCATTTCCAAACCTTCCCTATGATCCTGAAGCTGCAATTCATACATACACCCACCCACACACTACACACACGCACAGACACACACACACACACACACACACACATATTCACTCCTCTGTTCTTGCTCATATGATCTTGTAATCTGTTCAGATATAAACAAAAATGTATTTGCCTCCAGCTCTGCATATTGAGAATCTACCTCTTCATTGCACCACCTGCTTCCATTAGGACATCCAGTGTTCTTTCTGAGATAGAACTTTAGCCATATCATGCCTTAAATTATAACCAATATATGTTTATTTCTCATTACCATGTAGGTAGAATAGAGCAGAGTGACACAAACCAATCATATTAGCGTAGGAGTCAGACCAGGATTAGAACTGTGATTTTTGTCAATTAATACTTGTAACAGTGTAACTGTGTTATTTTAATGTAGGGACAATAATATAAAACATTTCATAAATATTTAAGATAATCTGTAACCATCTATTTCACATTCAGGATCAGTTACAAAGATGTCCACTTGACATCTTAGAGTCATGTTTACATGTCTCCAAACCAGGTGTCAATCAACCCTGTCTTGCCCATTGGGGGAATTACACAGGCATTCAGTTTCTTAAGCCAAATGCCTTGGAATTTTTGCTTACATTTTTGTTGTTTTCTATTTCTACCTTTCCTCCTCCTAATTTATCAGCCAGCGTATTCTCTCTAGTTTCAAAATGTATCTCCATTTCTATTGCTGTCTGAGCCAGAGTCCATCAATGGGCAAAAGCAGGCTTGGAATGTTTCACTTTTGCTCCTAAGAACTATTCTCTGCTCATTAGAACAAGCAGATGCCCTCTGAAATATTTAAATTAAATAATATAACCTTCTTTATCAAACCATTGTTTCACTACTCTTTGAACCAATCCAGACTCAGTATACTCTACAATGTCCTACAGAAATAGTGCTCTGTATCTGTCTGAGCCCAGCTGGTAAAAATCATCCACCTGCACTTTGCTTTAGCCACCGTTGCCATGTTGTCCTTTCTCAAACACTCCAAGATTGTTCTCATTGCAGAGCATTAATATTTCTGTTTCTTCTCCCCAGAGCACTCTGTCCTCAGGCTTCTTTAAATTCCTTGTGAATTTCTGTACATCAGTTATGCCTCTGTGAATTCAATTCACATCAACAGATTTTTATGATGCCATGTACATTTCATTTAAGCTATATATGCTATTTTTTTCAGATATTTACTTCAAAGGGTCATCAATAATAAAAAAAGACCCTGCTTTCATGCAGAGGATGCAATGGGAGAGTTAGGAATTGAATATCACAATAGCAAACATGAAATTCCAAACCACAGTCTACTATTTTAAAAAGGAACTTCCGATCTTCACACCAAAATCCCTTGTGACTTCCATGATATCAACAACTGGAGCAGGAGCTACCTCTGCCACAGGTAGAAGAGGGAGCGGTGGCAAACAAATTTTATGTCATAAGACATTGTCATGATTTAAATCATATCTATCTAAAGGGCATTGTGACATATCAATGCATATCTCATAGCCCTCATCCAATTTAAACTTTATTTATGTCATTTCTGCATTTGAAATGCCATACTTATCCTGCCATATTCCAGGTTCCTTAGGATATTTCTAATTTTTTTACCTAGGTATTATCTGTGTGTTGTGAAATTACTCTAGAAGCTTTTATAATGTATTGTCAGACCAATTATATAGCATTTTATTGTCCCTTTTTTATGCAACATATTCCTAGATGGGAGTATCTGGCATATTTATTTTATATGTGGCTAAAATATTTTAAGTGTTTAAGTATTTTAAAGAATAAATAAAAAATAAAAAATAAGCTTGACAGTTTAAAAATCACCCTATACTCTTATTCAAAAATTAAAATTAAAATTAATAGATATTTTTCTAATTTCTATCTTATAAAGAATTTAATTTTTGATTCTCAAATAATTTATGCTCCATTTACAGGAATCAGGTATTAGTAAAGATCCAGAAGAACATGTTAATGTTTCCAACAATCTGGACTTGGGAGGCTGGCTACCTCTAATCCATCCATCGAAAAAGTTCTGAGGCTGAATTTCTGCTTTATACATCATGTGTGCCCATCATCTGGGACAATCACTAAAGCCTTTTTGAATATCTTTGCTTTAAACAGTAGCTATAATTAAATGGGAAAAAGACAAAATTGCCTGTTTTTATGTTAAGCAAATTTTTTTTTTTTTTTGCATGCACAGTTATCACAATTGCTCTCTTCTTTGAAAAATGAGGAATTTCTAAGAGGTAGCTGTAACTTCTAAAGAACAGAGCACAACATTTGTTCATATTTTATATTGAAAAGTGACATTAGGTGTTTATTTTCTAGTTTGTTCATATATTCACTTATTCTTTGTTTTTGTACAATCTAGTGGTTATCTTCTAACTTCTTATGCTGAACTTAATAATTTTAGCTTTGATGTTTCAATGTAGCTCCTTAATGCTTTAAAATTTTCTTTAATGGAACATTAGCTTATCAGGTACTTTATTAATTTTATTGCTCAATTATAAATCACACTGTGATTTTCAAGAATGGAACATTCCCATACAACTGCCATCCAGATTATGAAAACACATATCAGTAATCATACAAAAGTTACCTTCTTCCAGGTTCCAGAGGTAACCACTACCCTGACTTATATTACCAAAGATTTGTTTTACCTATTTTTCAACTTTTTGTAATTGCAGTGATGTGGTATTTAAAAAAATGTTAAGAAAAAAGCTGTAGAAGGAAAATGGATTCTGGGGTTAAGGGAGGGAGTCTGAATTTATTAAAGAATAAAGTGAAGAAGCCAAAGAAACAATACACAGAAAGTGAGCCAATCTCAAAAATAAAGAGAAAGTCCAAGAAATGACAACTCTTGTGGATTTGCAGTAAGAGCTTACAAAACACACACAACATTGGATTTTAGATAGTAGATATTGACTACTATCATCTTGTAAGAAAAGTGAAGGAGTTGTTACAGTATGAACTGTCAAATCTGATGAGCTTTGCTCAAATTTTGGTTTCAGAAGCTACTAAATGTGTGGATTTGGTCAGAGTGGGTAAGTTTGTTGAGCCTCAGTTTCTTTACCTTTAAAAATAAAAATGGTGATACTACTTTGTACTGTTTGAGCATTGAATAAGATAATGGATATATCTTGGCATTTATTTATATCTATTCAAAATAGTAAACACTTTTTAAAAGTACCTATTATCCACTAGGCATTATTTTTAGTGTTTTCTTGTGTTTTAATTCCAACCATATGAGCGTAGTCCTATTGATGTCATCATTTTAAAGATGAAGAAAAAGACACACAGAAACAACAGGCCCAAGATCACAGATTTTATGCCCAGCTTTGTTAGCACTGGGCCAAGAACCAAGTGGTTCTTGCTTTTGTGCAATAAAACCCAGTACTGTACTACTTCTCAAATTATGTTGGTTCCCTAAATATTTCTCCTTAAAAAAATTGTTTACAGAAATAATTGGATGGAGTATGTTTAATTAATTCTGTGTGTTCAATTAAAAATATGTCTAGATTTTTCCCCCATAGTGCTCCATTTGGGTTATTCCAATAAATATTATCTTCCCCAAATCCCCTAACAAGGAGCTGGTTTTTGCATCTCAAAATCTCAATGTAATGGCAGTGTTACCAATGATGTCCCTGCTAGAGCTCTGGCATGAACATGTAGTTCCTGATTGGCCTTATTTCTGCTCTGTTGATTAAGAGACACGTGCAAGCAGAGATGTACGATATTTGAATTGCAATTAGCACTACAACCTAGAAGCATGTGAAAGATTCAGCACAATTTTTAAGCTTTACACAACTTTATTTCATTGTTTATTCTTATATTAAAAATAATATAATTCTACAAATACAAATTTAAAGAGGACATGTTCTTTTCTCCTGAAGAAGGTGTTTCTAAACTGAACAGAGTTCTAATTTGTGGAGATATGGGTAATTGAGCACTAGTCCCAACTTCACATCTTAATAAAAAAATAAGAACAGCTTGCTTATTATTTCTGTATTTTATAAGCATGGCCAGAGGCTTATCCCTACCAATTAGTAGACCCATGCATACAGATTGTAAAAAAAATAAACACACTTCAATCTCTTGTGCTGAGAGACAGGAAGCACATCTATCCCAGGTTACTCTGATACTTGCTTTCCCCATCACTGCAGTTCAAATCAGCAAATATATTTTGAGCACAAACATCAGTTACGGGAAAAGCAGATCTAAAGCGTACTATGTCGGTAGATGGCAGACGATGTAAGAAGACCTCATGCAACATTAATGTTTTTAACAAACTCAACTGGACCACCACCGTATCTCCAGCACTATTTTAGGTACAAGTTCTTAGCCACAAGGACCTTACATTGTAGGAGGGGAGAGAAATAACATGACTTCAACAGATACATAATTAAAACCATCACAGATAGTCACATAGGCTCTGAAAATAAAAAGCTAAATGGGAAATGGGCAAGGAAATAGAAATTGATAATCATGTATTTATGATTGGTATTATTTTCAATGGCTCACGTGACCTGTAAGTAGTAAGTTTGGCTGTACCTTCAACTTTTCCTTCCCACCCATATCTTCACTCCTCTTCAACCACAAGGCTCCTGTCTATTCTTCAGACATACTTGGCACTTTCTCCAGGTATGGTCCTGCACTGAAAGTCCCCTTTTTCTGGATCTTTCTTTACCCAAAGTTAAGATTCTGTCTTCTCCATTCCATCATTGTTGATAAGGCAGCTTATCTATGAGCTCCTTTCTGACCACTCTTTAAATTTCAGTTGCTATTATTTCTCTGGCCCCGATGTGGTTTTTCTTCTCATTTTGAGATTACTTTCAAAAATACCATCTAATTATCCTATCTAGTGTTTATTGTTTATTTTAATTACCTTCCTATCCCTATTAGAATATAAGATAATTGTGGGCAGAGGTCATTGTCTATTTTATTCATTGATGTATTCCAAATTTATAGAACTGTACCTGGTTAATAGGCTTTCATTGAGCTATGGGAGTTTCAAATAACCATGTAATAGCCATAAAAAGAAGGGAGCTCCGAAAGGAGAGCTTGAGGGAGCATTGTATTGGCATCAAGAAGTGAGACAGCTATACACACATATGGTTTGCTTAGAATTAAATAGAACACTTGTAGAGGAGAAGTGAAAATGAAGAGCATAGTCAACAGTGCTTGGAATGAAGAATAATGTGACATTTGCAATTAGGTATAGAGATAGAAGAGCATATCCAGAGAAGATCCACTGCTATACTAATGAAAAGAGAGAATGCCACATAGTCATGCTTTGCAGGAAAAAGTCTGTTTATGTCCATTGAATGCAGAAGACACAGAATGGTTTGATAAAGTATATAAGTGACACAAACAGTAATGAAATGGCCATGGCGAAAGTAGGTAATACATTTTGGAAAGTATAGGAGTTTAATCGGCCATATTATGGAGTGTCTTTAGAGTGATATTATAGAACCTGGATACCCACTTGCAAAAAATTTAGAGTTAACTGTTTTAAGGAGTAGATTCCTATGATGAAATCACACTGGTGTCACTTTGAGAAGCTGATGTTGTACTTAATATTTTATTAGACTCTAGATGCAAAAATGAGTATCACAGAGACCCTAAAGTACCGAGGCTCATATTTCACATGTGGAATTATGTATGTGTAAAAAGTAATAGGAGATGTTTTGAGCTGAACTGTATTTCCCTTAAAAAAGGCATGTTGGACTCCTCACTAGCCGTAGTTTCTGCAGAACATGATGTTGATTGGAAATATAGTCTTTCCAGAGATAATCAACTTAAAATGAAATTATTAATTGGCACCTGATTCAATGACTGGTGTGCTTTATTCAAAGGCAATTTTTTTCCACAGAAACTTTCTTATGGAGAGAGTGCCATTTGCAAATGAAAGCAGATGTGTTGCTGATGCTTCTGTAATTCGGGGAATGCCAGAGGTTGCTAGCAAACTACCAGAAGCTAGGTCACAGGCATGAAGCTAGTTTTCCTTCTTAGCTCTGGAAAGGAAACAACCCTGAAAACATATTGAGTTCACATTTTTGGTCTCCAGAACCATGGGACAATAAACTTCACTCATTTAATTCATCCGGTTTGTGGCACCTCCTTGTAGCAGCTCCAGTAAACTCACATGGGAAGTAGGGCTGGAAGTTACAGAAGACAAAGATGAAAAGGTGTGGAGGGGACATGTGATTATCAAGATTGTTAGGATGTCAAGTTTGGATTTTGGTGGCTCATAAATACCATCAGGAATGAGAGTGGAATGATGAGTTTTGCATTTTACAAAGAAATTCTGGCATCCTTGAGACCAATGCATATAAGCCAGATGAGATGTCAGGAAGCTAGAAAATAGGGTATTGTAATTATGCAAGTGAGAGCCAAAGAAGGACTGAACTTGGAAAGAGTGGTTAGAATGAAGATGCATAGATGGTTTGCAAAGACATTGAGAGGAGAAAATCGATAAGATTCAAATATTGATGAACTATGTTGAGGAAGATAAGAGAGCCATTGAGTATGACTTTGTCATACCCAAATGGGAGAATGGGAGAATAGTAACACTAGGTTTATAAAATGGTAAAACTAGGTTTATAAAAAGGTAATAATCATGATCTAAGGTTGGGTAAAGAGATGGATTATAGACAATGTTATGATCAATCTATGTATAAGATGGTTTCCAGTGTACAAATGGGCTTGTGGGTGGTCTTCTGTGAGTTTTTTTTTTTTTTAATTATTATTTTGAGACAGGGTCTCCTTAAATCGCTTAGGTCCTCAATAAGTTGGTGAGGCTGGTTTTGAACTTTTGATCCTCCTGCCTCAGCCTCCTGAACTGCTGGGATTATAAATAAGTGTGTGCTACACGCCCAGTGAGTTTTGAATTAGATAAAAAATATGATAAAATTAAAATTTTATCAATAATATTTTTGTACAATTTGAAGGCTTAATAATGAGGATACAAACTCTAGGGTGTATGTATTTGGGTGTAATTTTGGCAATTATGACAGTAGTTCAGGAAAGATCAGCTTCCAGTAACCAAAAGAAAGCAATAATGACTTGCAATGAAATAGAAAGTTTCATTTTATCAAAAACAAAACAAAACAAAAATACAATGAGAGCAGTACAGAAGAATGACGGCTTTAATAAGAGAGCTAACCTTGCCATGACCTTCTAAATAATAAATTTGATTTAAATTTCCAATGGATGTTTACTATATAAATAAATACAAACATGCTAAGAAGAATTAACTTCAATATTTTCATCTAATATAAAGGTATGAACTTTCTGGGTGATCTTTTATTGATACACATAAAGATAAAATAGCTGTCAAAAATTTCTTAAATTATGAAGAGTAAAATGCAAAATGAGAGAGATTTGACCCATACCATTTACTCCTTTAATGTGATATTTATAACAGGAAAAATCATGTACCACAATGCTACAGAGAATTACCATTTGCATATTTCTCTGCAGGAAGAAAAACAAAACCAATAAATTTTTTTTTGTGCAATTTATGGCTAGAAATCCTATTGATTTATTATGCTTGTGACTGATATTGAACTTTAATTGTAATCCAAAGAAACTTACTAGCCTAAAACAAAAATGTAAACAAATCAAGCATTTAAAAAAATAGATAGCAAGTGGAAAGGGGTGAAGAATAGTAAATAGAAAAGAAATTAGTAGCTTGAGTCAGAAAGCCTGCCTTCAAAATCTATTTTAAGAAATAACTAGTTGTGTGATTTTGAGGAATTTATATGACTGAATTTTCTCACTTGGAATGTAGTCTAGAGATTTGCCACTACAATATGGTGTTTACAGAGGGAGAAATTTTATTTATGTGAGTTTTTATGAGAAATCATAAAAACTCACATAAATAAAATTGGTGATTGATTGCAATAATGGCACCAATTTTAAGACTTCCTCATATCCATTATTTTGCTAATATGCTCCTTCATTGATTTGAAGCCTATCCTTATGACTTTCTTTAGCCAACTGACTATTAGAAAATTTGACACAAGCAGAAATTTGAAAATACACAAGCATATTGCCATTTCTACTCTAGTGCTTTTGTTACTAATACTGAAACATGTGCAGGCCAGACTAAAAGAAATATGTGAGAAAGAAACACAAAGACTGGCCCACATATACCTAGCCAACCAGGCACACATGAGAAACCTAAGCCAATATTAGCAGGGCCAGCTTCACACTTTTCACTAGACTGCAGAGGAATGCGTGAGTCCAGAAAAACTAGGAGATCTACCTGCCACCCTTTTAGTTATATAACAAGTAAGACATGGTGATTGCTCTCAGACCCTGAATGTCTTGGCAGTTTGTTACACAGTATTATTATGATAGATAATTTTAACATCAAGGAAGAGAGAACAGTAAGGACAGAAAGTAATAAAAGTTTGGCTTTATTGTGGTAGAACTATGGAGGAAATCCTTGCCATATCTGTATATCAGTGTAAATGATTCCATCTGTACCCATTTCATTCTTAAAATACACGCTTTTAAAAAAAACTCATGTACTCCCAGGCCTTAAGTAGTCAATCAATCAATATTCTTTAAATATGATGACAAAGAAGTTATTCCCTATGTTCTCATAACCAGTTACACTAACAGAGCAAGTCAGGTCTAGATATCTAATACAAAAATGGCCTTCATCTGTTCTTCTACAAATAAACTAATACTGTATTTGTATAACATTGTAATAAATAACTATGAGGTTATAATTTATTCTAATTGCCTTTTTAAATTACCACAATTAGATAGATGATCCAATTTTTCATTGGCCAGAACAGTAGAATGATATTTCAATGTATTTGATAATTTTTCCAATTTATTTAAAATGTTGTCAGGGGAGAGCTTTAAAACACAGTTTAATTATTACTGATGATGGAAAGGGGAAATATATTTTCGTTTGGAGAGCGTCAGCACTATTTTAATAGAGATATATCTGAGAGAATCTATAAATTATTCTTAAGACATGTTATGAACCCAAAGGATCATAGATATGCTCAGCCAATTATTTTTCACAAGTATTCTTGTACAAATAAATGGGTAAATATGTTTGTAATTAATAAATAAGCACTGGGACATGAATAATACAAAATACAAATAGTTTATTGATACTAAGGCAAGACATATATTAACATATCAGGTAAAATAATGTTGAAAGAAGTTAAAGGAGATCAAAATTAAAGTTAAGATCTGCTATTCTTTCAGTATTATTGAGATAAATAATTTTATCCTTTATTACATATGTGAATTAGAATTTAAGCATCAGCACTTGAAAATAAAAGAATTAGAATATCTACTTTTGAAACCAATAACAAAAATAAAAGATAAGGGAGAAAACCAAACCAAACTAAACAAAAATAAAGAAACCAAGTTTGGTAGATTGAAGTCAAAATTTCAGGGGATTGTAAAAACAAAACAAGATCAATAATCACCTATTAATATAGATGGAATAAAGTTACACCTTGAAAACAAGGAGTCTGAAATGGGATATGAAGCCATCAGTCAAAAGAATACTTATAGATAAAGTGACTCAAATATATAAGGACCCAAACAATAATGAATGAGGAAAGTGACACCAGGAAAATATTAACCCCAAATATCTGGTGTTCACCTGTCCTTGAAGACATTTTTAAGGATGGTGAATCCTTATTAAGGACACAATGATGAAATGAAATGTTTTCCAGAAAGACGTAACCACTCAGGTCCAGGATTCATCCAAGAGCTTTAATGAAAAACAAAAGGAAAATTGCAAAGAGTTCTTGATAAATTCATAGAGACAGATTTTAATATCTCTCAGCAATTAACACATTTTTAATAACCAATGATACTTTTATTTTATAAATATATAGAATCTTATATTTAACAATTAGAGCAAATGTTGGGACCATATAGTAAAGATTTGTGTTTCAATCTCTGTATCTGAAACATCATCCCATTCCGTTTAAAAGACATGCAAGTTTTTTAAGAATTAGCCATATAAAAATCCACTTAAGTAAAATGGAGAATACCTTAAAAAGAAAACTAACTTGTAAAAGTGGACTCAAGTAGGAAGGATATCACAAGCTAATAATTATAAGAATATAAAAGATACATTAAAATCCACCCAGTTTTCCCCTCCTCACCTACATATACCAGACACAGATGGTTTGACAGGATATTTCTACTAAAATTTCAATAACCCAGTAAACCTCATGTTACAAAATTATTTCACAGGATAGAGACAGAAAACATGTTCCAGACACAGCTAGTATAACTTGATATAAAAAGGAGATGCAAAGATTAAACAAAATTGCATTATACACTGATTTTACTTACAGAGGTAAAAATACTCTACATAAGATTTTTATCTGATATGGCAATACTCTAAAAGTTATTCCAATATCATAGTAATTTCTTATTTCTACCATAATTTTTAGGCTCTTGACCTCAATCTATCAACAAGTTAGAAATTTTATAAACAGTCATGTTAGTATTACTCTTAACTTTTTATATGATCCTATCAACTTCGTGTGTATTCATAATTTTGAAGAGTTTGGCAATAGGGACTGGTTTTAATGATTATAGATTATCAGTTGATAGTTTTTCTAAGTATCTTTCTATGATTTCCTCAAAAACCACCTCTGCAGTAAATAAACGAAGAAATTAAGGCTCTGTAAAATTAAATGAAAATTAGAAGAATGGTTTTGAGGAGTTATTCCATGACAATTAGAAAACCCCTTAAGGAGCAGAATATTTTACTGTTTCATTTAGGTTTCACATTTACATTTTCCCTTTAACATACTAATCCATTCATATCTTGGGTGGTTTCATATTATGCAATGTCACTGCCTGTTATAGTTCATGAACACACATTAAGATGTATTTACTAAAGTGCAGTTCCAGAGTCAGAATTTCAATAATACCTTTAATGTTATGAATATGCTAATTTTGCTATAAAATCAAGCGAGGAAACCTAATTTTATGTTTAAAAATAAATGTGCAAAACAAATCTGTTGAAACATACAAATACAACTGGATAACTAGTGGAATATTTTGCATAGTAAGGATACCTTCTGAGACCAAGGTTCATATTCCTGTAAAATGCATACTATAAATTGTATTAGGTAACTGCATTAAGTAACTGTATAAGGAAGATCAGGTCATAAGTTTTCAGCTGATGTACATTAATCTCTGCATACCCCAGTGTTACATTTCTGAATTCTAAGTAATTTGACACTCCATCACACACACACACACACACAAATTCCTAAATCCTTATACTTGAGTTTTACTCTTCAACCTTTCTCTGGATGAGAAGGAAAACCCAAGTAGTATAGTAACTTCAAAGTTATTATGCTTGAAATAGCATAATTAAGTGATGAAATATTTGAGGAAGTATATAAAGCTGTGAATAACCTCACATTGTGACTTGCTATAATATAGTGATATAAAGTATTATTTTGTAACTATGTATGCTTGCTTAACAGCACATAGTCTTGATTTGGATAGAATAGGGACCTTTTTAGTGTATTTGCCACAGTATTTATTAAGTCATCTGTTACATGTTGTGTGACTCATTTTCCTTTCAGAATGTTAGGAATTAACTCTTATTTTCTTCTCTCTAGTCATATTTAATCCCTTAGTCTCCCTCTTCTTACCTTCCATTTTATGTCCTTCTATTGATGTTATCTGTGTGTGTGTGTGTGTGTGTGTGTGTCCAAACTACTTTGCTCTGATTGGATCCTTCAGGTCTCACAGGGAATTGTTGGTCTCACAGGGAATTGTTGGTATCAGTGATATATTTCACTCTCTGATCATGGGAGTCAGGTTTGATTTCCCTATGTTTTCTTCTTCCAAGTGCCAATTGAGTTTCCTTAAAGCTGGAAGATAATGATACTGCAAGATGAAAGTATTCTTGTCCTTGAGTCCCAAGTTGTAGGAAAGATTCTTATAGGATAGTTAGAAGTAAGAGCTCCATAACCTGCACTCAATATAAAGTGACATATAGACATGTGTTGGTTGAATACAATGAAACACTTTTTTTGTTAGAGCAAATTACCCATTTAATAATCTCCTTCTCTCTCTTTTTCTCACCTTTTTATTGGATCATGTTAGTTATACTTAACATTAGGATTTATTTTGACATAATTACAAATGCATGGAATATGACTTTCTCCAAGTAAGTCCCAGTACTTTCCCTTCCTCTTTCTTTTCTACCTCCCTCTATTTTCTTTCCTCTACTGATTTTTCTATTTTCTCTATTTTTTTTTATAAAGTTAGTGTCTTGTGGATATACGTAATGTTGAGATTCACTGTAGCATATGAATACATGTAGATTGGAAGTTAGCTCAGATTCATACCACTGATTTTACCTTATCCTGTCCTTTCTCCCTCCCACTTAATTTCCTTGTTCTACTTCCCGTTTATTCTTTTAGTTTGATAGAATCCTTCCACCCCCCTGCAATTTATTTAGGAAGGAACATTGTCAAATTCATTTTGTGAATCCAGTATAACCCTGATACCAAACCCAAGGCATCAAGGAAAGAAAACTTTAGGCCAATATTCTTGATGAACACAGATGTAAAAATTCATAATAAAACATTGGCAAACCATGTATAAAATCACATTTAAAAAGAGTACATTATGATCAAGTGGGATTCATCCCAGAGATCCAAGTTTGGTTCAACATACACAAATCAACAAATGTAATTCATCACATAAATAGAGTTAAGGACAAGAATCACATGATTAGATCAATAGACATAGAAAAGAGTTTGACAAAACGTAGCACCCATTTATGTTTAAAAGGCTAGGGAAGCTAAGAACAGAAGGAACTTAACCTCAACATTGTAAAGGCTATATATGATAAACCCGAGGACAACTTTTAAACTATTGATTATTCTTTTGGTGGATTAGGTACTACATCAGAGCCACAGAGGTAAGACTCTGTCAACAAGAAGCTCACAAGATAATATGGAGTAAAGGATAAAAGTCAACAATTACAATGCGTTTTGATGAATGCTGTTCTGGGGTTATCTTTAAAGACCCCATGACATGAAGGACTCTAGGAGAGCCATCCTAAGATCAGAAATAGCAAGTGTTCCTCAGGGTTTCCACTGATATACCTCAGAGATCACGTGAATGTGTGAGTCAGTTTATCTTCACTGTGCACACAACAATTGACAAGAACGACTTTGAGGGGGAAAGTTTGACTTTGGCTCATTGGTTCAGAGGGTCGGTCCTGGTCTGGAGGCTCTGAGGCAGAGCCTCTCAAGTTGAGAGAAGAAAGCTGCTAAGATCATGATAACTGGGAAGCAGAGGGGAAGACACAGGAAGGGGCCAGGGACACATACAGTACCCTCGACCTTACCACAGTTGATCTACTCCCTCTAGCCAAGCCCCATCTGCCCATAGTGTTCACCATCTTCTTGTTGATCCACTCAAATTATTAATTCAACAAATGGATTAATACACCCATGAGGTCAGAACCCTCATGATGGAATCATTTCACCTCTGAGCATTGCTGCATTGCCCAATGTGTGAGCTTTCGTGGGGCATTCCAGATGCAAACCCTAACAGAGATCTTCCAGTCATTCAACTCTCTACATTGAATGAATCATTCCATCCTTTCATTTTTATCTTCTTAATGCCTGTTGGATCCATCCATCATTTTTCATTCCACCTCCTTAGAACTTAAGGAGGATCACCAACATCTCCCATCTCCATGACAATGACAGCTTGTACCTGGACTTGAAGTTCATTACCCCCCCACAACCATCTTCCATACAGTAGATAGAGCTATCTTACTATAATAATCTCCCTTCCATGGATAAAACTCTTTGATGATTGATCATTTCTGTGAAGTTTTAAAAAGAAGTCCAGACTCCTCAGTGTGGTATATAGTGTGGTGTGCTGTGACATTGGCTCACCTCACAGATGCCAATGGCCACCTCACAATGTATGGTTGAAACATACTAATTCTCTGCCTAATCCTGAAATACCAGTTATGATAACATATTGTCTGTAATTTGTCTATGTATCTGATGCAAATAAAATACAACCACAAAGAACTTCCAAATAGATGGTGTGCAGAGAAAATGAATGCAGTTGAGATCTATGCCATGGAAGGCCTTGCAAACCATATTACAGAGTCTAGACATCTGAGTCAATTTTCAGAATAATCCCTAGGATTGTTACACGTCAGCATTAATCCCAAGTGAATTATTGATTGTTATAGACAATTCTGTCAAAATGCGTCCTTGGGTTTTTGATTCAGTTATCTTCAGGCCTAGTCTTTAGAAACTGATTTTTTTTATTATTATAAATCCTAAAGAAAATGTAATAAAGGAAATTGGAAATTCATACCTATTTCTCTCTAACTCCTGCCTAACTTCTTATTCCCTAAGAGAGAGGGAGCTGCTAACAAATTAGTGGGGATCTAAGATGCTGACTGTGTCTTATTGGCAAGAGGGCAGTTTTGCTGTGTCTTAATGGTGGAGGTCCTCTCTTGGACTTGCCCTTGGTTGTGCTGGGTGAGTGCATTGGCAGCTGCATTCTCTGTAGTCTTTGCTGAGTTGAGCCCCTTCCCTCCTGTATTTATTTTCTCAGTGTTGCTATTTAGACTACCAAGTTTCTCGTGGGCATGATGGTATGGCAGGTGGTATAATATATACTTGATTTTTTTTTCTTTTAAATGCTGTCTTGACCTAGTTTTGAGGTTTTAGTTTCTTGTTTGAACAGCTAATTAAATCCACATCCCAGCTACTTCCTTTCTTGGGTTCCAACACACTAGGGCTACTATGTACCTGCCTGCCCTAGTGGCTGCAGGGCCATGTACTAGAGAGGGACAGACCCTAGGCACCAGAAACCCCCACTCCCAAAATTTTTCAAATTAGCCACTCTGCAGGGAGCTCATGAACTCTAACTGTACCCCAGTTGCTATAAAAAAAAAATCGTCTTCTACAGCTGCAGCTTGCTGCTATTTTGTCCCTGAGAGAACCTTCTGTGTCCCTGTCTGGCAGCCTTCTCACATTCAGAACTGTAAGTAGCAAAATAGTCTGACTTTCATCTATCAGTGTCCTTGAGTTGTATCTTTCAATCAGAAAAAAAAGAAATTGAATTTTATAAAACAGATGGTAAGAGAATAGAAGGTGTGATTATCTTATATTCAAGATTAATGTTCTAACTCAACTTTTACAAAGTCTACACAGGCATTCCTGAGGGTTCGTGAGGTTTATATTTTGTGTTTTTTGTTTCTTGTATGATTTTCCTTCCTTATATATAGTTTCTACAATAATCTCAACAGAGATTTAAAAAGCAAAGTCACCATAAAAAGGCAGAAAAGTATTCTAGTTTTTCTGTTTCCTTAGTGATAACATTATTAAGTATCAAGAGGTTTACCATCCGCCCTGGGACAGGAATATAGGGCGGGTGGCTTAGTAGGTGTATGCCTTAGCATAAACAATTGGGGACAAAGCAGGATGCAGAAAAATTAAGACACTGTAGGATTCTGGTAGCTAGTGTAGACATGGGATTATGAGGCATTTTTTGCTTTTATAGTTTATCACTTTGTTCAGCTGAGTCTAAAAAAAGGATATATGGTTCTGTTACAGCAGAAATAGGTAATTAGTTAAGACTATCATTGGAATACAGAAGGTTAGGCAAAACCCATGGAGTTTCAGGTAATATTTGGAAGTAACTATATAAAGGTTCATGTTGCTTCACTTTGGGGCTCGGAGACAATTCCAGAAACATGTATGCAGTGTGAAATAAGCACTGAGTTTCTTTAACATCTGAATGGTAACTCAGTCACTAACTGAAAATGGTTCACGATGTATTGGTATTATCTCAATTATATGTGATGAGTGGATAATGTGATTGATTTCTACAGTATCCTAGGTACTAAATGATGGTATACCATATCTACGTCAGTGAGTGAGGAGCCAGAAAATTCTCCAGAGAAGAACAATAAGTATTTTGCTTTGAATTATGGCTTTACAATGTCATTAGCTCAGGTCTGGAAAGAAATTGAACTGTGAAATAGAAATGTAAAGATCAGAAGCTGAATGGAAGAATTCTATAGAGTTCTGAGGAATGTTTTATCCTAGAAGGTCAATTTCTGTAGCACAATGTTAATAGAGTCTTTCATATGTAAAAAACTGGAGAGAGAAAATTAGGGAAAAAGTCTCTTGAGTATAGGTAATAGTGTTTTTCTCCTTTTTAAACATTTATTGAACTTTAATTTCATACTGTATCCCATTTGAAAATTATAATAATCCTACTTATTTTTTTTTTGCTATTTTTCAAGAAGAAAAATGTTTATTCAGTGAGGTTAAAGAACTTTGTTAGATTTGTTCTGTGTGGACTGTTCATGAGACAGAATCAAAACTGAATTCTCCCAAGCCAGTGCAGTTTCTATGACATCATGCTATCATTAAAGATATGAGGTTATTTCACAACAATTTTACTTAGAGAAGGAACTGAAAGTAACAGGAGGAACAGAGAAGTGTGGAAGTTTATTCTACATGAGTTCCCATTTCTATACTACGATATTCAGGATCCGAACTATGACCCAGTGGGTTGTGTTATATTGGCTGCCATTTGTAACCCTTTAACTTTTACAAAAGTTGTGCCTGTCATGTTCTATAAGAGAAACCCAGGAGAGGAGACTTTGCTGTGAGTCAGGAGTTTACATTTGTGATCCCAGAAGTGGAAGTTTTCCAAAGAACTACCAAGGATGGTAACATTCAGAAGCAAAGCCTGAGGCGGCTGATCCAGTCTTTCCAATTGGCAAATCTCTTCTCAATCCGCCTTCCTCAGGACTCTGGATAATGAACCTATTTTAAAAATAAAGATTTCTCCACATGGGACTCTTATAGGCCTTCTCCATTTTCATCTTTCATTCTTGTCTGCCTTTCTAGAATAGCATTCATAATTTTGTGACTGAACTTTGGGAGCTTTAGTAAAATTATGACAGTTCTTCGAGTTTTATCAAATCAAAGTGGCCGGAAGAGGATGTGTTGGACATGACTAAGGAAGGTAAATTTAGTGATTCAGAAATACAAACAAATTTAGTCTCTACAGCATTTTAATTAAATCATACTTCTAATGAGACTTTTTCTTGACTTTAAGAAGCAGTTTAATGACTTTATTTAAATATTTTGAGTGAAAGTAGAAGTGATATCAATGAATTAAATATTAACTTTCACTTAAAATGAATTCTTCAAAATGATGCTTAGAATATTTTAATAAAATGCTATATTCAAATAATTGAAATGAGCTTCAGGTAGGTCTTAATGTACTTATGAGCTAAGAACATAAGTCTATAATTGACTTATAAATGCTAACAAAACTGTGGAAAATTCATGTCTGAGGAATATCAATTTAAAAATTTTTCATAATTTCACTCCCTATCAATCATAATTTTGATAATTCTACAAATCTCATAAAAATAGAACTATTATTTAAATGTTTACAAAAACACAAAGGTGGATCAAGCAAGACCCATAGATGTTCAATGACTGTTATACTGTACATCTCAGTGTTATAATAGTGGCTGGTGGCATTTTAATTTGTTAGATGAAGACTTAGTAATCACACCACCATGGAACTAATAACAATAATAATAATGATGAAAATGCAAACAACAACTACAATAAAAAATAACCTTGCACCTATTAGAATAACAACTTTAAGAAAATCTAGAGATAAACACAACACGTTATTAAGACTGTGGAGAGCTGGCACAGTGGTGCATGCCTGTAACCTCAGTGGCTCAGGAGGATCACAAATTCAAAGCCAGCCTCAGCAACATAGTGAGGTCCTAAGCAACTTAGCAAGATGCTGCCTCTAAACAAAATATAAAAAGGGCTGAGGATGTGGCTTAGTGGATAAGTGTCACTGGATTCAATCCTGAGTACCCCAAAAAAAAGAAGAAAAAGGAGGAGGAGGAGTAGGGTAGGGGGAAGAAGGAGAAGGAGGAGGAGAAGAAGAAGAAGAAACCTTTGAACATTGTTGAAGGGAACATATATTGTTAATAACCATTATGGAAAACAGAATAGATATTCCTCAGCAAATGAAAAATATAACTGCTAGTGAGATCCAATAATCCACTTCTGGGTATATATGTAAAGAAATTGAAAGCAGTATCTCAAAGGCATAAATGTACTTCCATGTTGATTGCAGCATTATTTATAGTAGGAAACATAGAAACCATTTAAGAACAAATAAGATAAGATACAAATAGGATAATAACAAATTAAGGAAATGCACACACATACACACAATAGCATATTAGTCAGTCTTTAAAAAGAAGGTGATTCTGCATTTACAACAATATGGGTGAACCTAAAGGACTTCATTCTATGCAAAATAAAGCAGACCCAGCAAGGTAAATACTGCATAGCATCACTTATATTTGGAATCTAAGTGAAAAAAGATGAACTTAGAGTAACAAACAGTAGAATAGTGGTTCTGGAGATGAAGCAGTGGGAAAAGGGGGGATTACTTCTCAAAGGGTATAGACTTTCAGTTATAAGATGAATAATTATTTATTATTTAGTCACCATGCTATACATGAGAACTTATTATTAATTAAAAGTTAATAGCAATGTATTGTGTATTGGAAATTTGCTGAGAGTTGATCTCAAGTATTCTTAACACACACAAATGATGAAAAAAACACACAAAAAACATAAACTATGTGAGATGATATTATATTAATTAGCTTGATTTTGGCGATTTTCTCACAAAGTGTGTGAGTGTGTTTATGTGTGTATATAAAAAAAAAACATGAGTTGATCACCTTAAATGAATTCCATATAACTTATACCTCATTAAAACTGAGAAAAAATGGAGCATTACCTTTACAAAACTTCTTTGTCTATACAAGATTGGCATGAATGCTTTCATTTATTCCGTTAACGTGTCCATCTGTTGTTTACATTTCAATTATAGTCATCATAAAAATGAAATAATGTTTCGCATTTCCAAATGGATGTGCCTTAGATTAGGCAAGTAGGATGTATAAAGAACACCATGTAGAGATTTAGAGTCAAAAACATTTCCAAAATTTTGTCCATGTATTTTCCAGCTCGACATCTTTGTCCGTATGAATTCTGTGTTCCTATTCTAGGCAGGTGTATCCAAGAACATGTATTCCTAGTCTCCTCCACAAATGTAAATAGGTTAACAAATGTTCCCAAGACATGACCTCACTGATTGTCTCAGTGCTTTTGCCTGGAAAATTCTTCTTTACTGGAGAGACTACTCAATCATTATCTTTACCAGGTGTCACTATCTTTTATTTTATTTATTTTTTTTCAGTTATTGAATTTTAATTATACAAAATCCTGGGTTTCATTGTAGCATATTTCTACATGTAAATAACATAGTTCAATCTCATCTACCTCACCTCTTACCTTCCCTGATCCTCCACTCTTTGTTCTCCCTATTTTCCCATCCTTTTCTTTAATAGTCTCCCTGCTAAATTCATGTGGCCCCCTTCCCCAGTGACCACATATGAGGAAAGACTGCAACACTGTCTTTCTGTGTCCTGCTTATTTCTCATAACACCATTCCATTCATTTGACCTCAAAGGACATGATTATTTTTGTGTGTGTGGTTGAATAATACTCCATTGTGTACACACACCACATATTGTTTATCCATTCATTGGCTGACAGGCAACTAAGCTAATTGGATAACTGCTTTTGTGAACTGGGCTGCAATAAGCTTGTGTAGGAAAATCTCCCTACAGCATGCTGTCTTCATTGCCATTAGGAAGGTATCAAGGATTGGAACAGCTGGAGGACATGGTAAGTTCTATCTTCTTTTTGAGAAACCTCCATCCTATTTCCATACTGACTGTTCTAATTTACATTCCTACCAACAGGATTTAAGGGTTCCTCTTCTCTGCAGTCTCACCATCATTTATTGTTTTTTTCTATTCTTGATGATATCCTGGGGGGTCAGAATCTCAGTGTAGTTTTGATTTGCATTTCCCTAATGGCTAAATATGTTGAACATTTTTTGCATATATTTATTGACCATTTGTACTACTTCTTCAAGAAGTGTCTGTTCAATTAATTTGTCCATTTATTGATTCCATTGTTTGTTTTTTAAGGTGTTCACATTTTTGAGTTCCTTGTATAGTCTAGCTATTTATTCTGTCAGAAAAGTAGCAGGCAAAAATATTTAAAATTACATAGGCTGCCTTCACTCTTAATTGTTTTCTTTGCTAGGCAAATGTTTTGTTTTTCACTTTTTAAATTTGTTCTTTTTAGATATACATGACAGTGGAATGTATTTTGACATACTATACATGCATGGAGCATAACTGATTCTAATTAGGATCCCATTCTTGTGATTGTATGTGATATGGAGTTTCACTGGTTGTGTATTCATATGTGAACATAAAAAAAGTTAAGATCATTCTACTGTCTTTCATATTTCCATCACCCCTCCCTTCCTTTCATTCCCCTTTGTCTAATTCAGTGAACCTGTATTCTTCACTCCCTGCCCCTTATTGTGTGTTAGCATCCATATGTCAGAAAGAACCTTCGGCCTTTGGTTTTTTGGATTGGCTTATTTCACTTCCAATGATAGTCTCAAGTTCCAACCATTTACTGGCAAATGGCCTAATTTCATTCTTCTTTATGGCTGACTAACCTTCCCTTGTGTATATATACCACATTTCCTTTATCCATTCATCTGTTGAAGGGCACCTAGTTTAGTTCCAAAACTAAGCTATTGTGAATTGAGTTGCTATAAACATTGATGTGGCTATGCAGACGACTTTTAATTTGATGCAGTCCCTTTTGTCTATTCTTACTATTTTATTAGCTATTACAGTTCTACTCAGGAACTTATAGCCTGTGCCAATGTCTTCAAGTGTTTTTCATATTTTCTTTTTTTTTTCACTTTTTATTTTTTTATTGGTTGTTCAAAACATTACAAAGCTCTTGACATATCATATTTCATACATTTGATTCAAGTGGGTTTTGAACTCCCAATTTTACCCCAAATACAGATTGCAGAATCACATCGGTTACACATCTACATTTTTACATAATGCCCTATTAGTAACTGTTGTATTCTGCTACCTTTCCTATCCTCTAC
>NW_025999880.1:8869640-8905828 GCF_001458135.2 Marmota marmota marmota | reverse complement strand
GGGAAAAAAAAAATATATATATATATATATATATATATATATATATATATATATGTGTGTGTGTGTGTATATTTATATATAATATATGAATATATAATATAATGATATATTATGATATACATAAACTATATAAAATGTATATTAATTATATAAAAATATATATTTTAATTCCTTGGATAGGTGTATTTTTATTTTTTGCAGCTATTGTGAATGAATTTTTCCTTATTTCTTCTTTATAGGGTTCATTATTGGTGTACAAAAAAACCTATTCAGTTTTGAATATTTATTCTATATCCTGCTATTTTGCTATATTTGTTGATCAAATCTTATTGTCTTCAGGAATCTTTAGTTTTCAGAGGCTTTGGGATCATATTATCTGCAAATAGGGAAAATTTTATTTGTTCCTTTCCTGTTTGCTTTCCTTTTCTTTCATTCTCTTCCCTAATTGTTCTGACTTAAATTTCAGATACTATATTGAATAGGAGCACTGAAAGTGAGCATTCTTATCTCATTCCTAATTTTAGAGAAAATGCTTTTAGTTTTTCTCCATTCAGTATGAAGTTGGATGTAAGTTTTTAGTAGACAGCTTTCATTATATTGAGTTAGGATCATGCTATATATAGTCCCTTTAGGACTTTTATCGTAATAATGTTGAATTTTGTCAAAGGCTTTTTCTGCATCTATTGAGATGATCATGTAACTTTTATCCTTGATTCTATTTATATGGTGTTTTATGTTTATTGATTTGCATATGTCCAAACATTCTTGAATCTCTAGAACAAAACCAACTTGATCATGCTGTACGAACTTCTCAATGTGCTGCTGATTTCAATTTGCAAATATTTTATTGAGAATTTTTGAATGTATGTTCATCGTGGATATTGAGCTGTAATTTTTTGTTGATGTGACCTTATCCATTTTGGGTACCAGAATGACACTGGCTTTATTCAAGAATTTGGAAGTGTTCCTTTACTTTCTTTTTCATCGAATGGGTTGGGGAACATTGATTTTTTGATTGTAAAAGATCTTTTAACATGTATCAGTGAATTCATCCAGTCTTGGGCTTTTCTGTGTTTGGAGACTCTTTATTACTATTTCAATCTCATTGCTTATCATCTCTGTGTCTTGCTTCAGTGGTATTCTTCCGGGGCCATACTGAGCCACAGGGTAGTTTCCAACAAAATTGGTGTGGCAATATGTGCTGTGGTCTCCAGAGTACCCAAAGCAACAAGTTCAAGCATGACTTCCATAAGATGGCTCTTTGCTTCCTTATAAGCACTTCATTTATAAGTTGAGAAGCTCAGTACTTCTCAAGCTGTGCCATTACCAGATCAGCTAAGTTCAACTGCCTTTCCATGATGATTTTGTCCACTCTGTGTCTGGCTCTCCCTTACCCCTCTCCTTCGATGGACCACAATTGCAGCCAGTCTTGGTGCTGATGTATTCTTTCTTGACCTCTGTTCTACTGACTAGAATTTCTGGGTCTCTGATTGTTCGGTGTTCAAGATTAGTGAATCCCCTCAGTCATCCACCTTTCTAAATAGGCATTCTCCAGTTGCCTTGATTCCTAGATATAGAGAAGCTACAAGGTGCTGCTTCCCTCTACGCCACTATCTTGGATCCTTGGAATAATGCCTTTTTGTAAATGGGGAGGCTCTTCTTCTTTTTCTCCCTCTTATCCTTTTCTTTCGTTCTGGGGATTAAACTCAGGGTCTAGGGGTGCTAGGCAAGTACTCTACCACTGAACCATCTTCCCAGCTCCAGTGGATGCATTTCTTTAGTGAACACACCAAACCAGATTTTGTGTCCATGCCCAGGCAAGCCTCTATGTTGATTGAAGTTTTTCTTTGTATATTTCTCTCACTGGATTATGATACTTTTAACTCTACCTTTTTTACTGTATTATACCCAGGCATCAGCCAGCATCTAACACATTGAGTATTTGATGTCTGTCTGTTCATTGAATGAAATTAATGATTTAAGAAAAGAAGATATGGAATTCCTGTCACTCAAATCCTAAGCAGGTGACCATATGTCTCTATGGCCAGGTCATTTATTACAGAAGTTAATATCAACAAGTCACTTAAGATGTTATGACAATACATTACAAGCATCACTTATCTATTCCTTTTGGTTTGAATAATCCTAGTATTATCAATGCTACACTGGAGACAAATGAAATCAAGTTCAGCAATGTTGAATATGTTGTCTGAGCCTACATTGTTTGGGACACAAGTTTCCTTGGCTTCAAATCTTGGGCACTTTCTATCATGTTATGTCTTCCTTCATTTATTGATGGCCCATAAATTCTGAGTGCATAATTTGGACATTCACATGTTGATGAAACATGAAGGACATGATAGTTTTCTTGTGTTTTGAACCATATAACTTTTCCAAAGAGAGAATCTCACTCCAATAAGAAAACAACAAACACAAAGTCTCCTGAATAACAAAGACAAGTTTTCAACCATATTATTTCATCTACTGTGTTTTCATTTTTTAGTTAAATAGTAACCCAATTAGTAAAATTAGGTGTGTTATTTTCATTTGCTTGTTTTTAATGTTGGGGATGGAATCTAGGACTTCTCATATGCTCCTCATGCTCTCTCACTGAGCTGCCCTGCCAGCCCTAAAAATCATTTGGTGATTTGTAGTTAAAAAAAAAATCACTCTATGCCCAAATGACAGTAGACAACAGATAGAGAAAAATTGTGTGCAATAATTTCAAAATATGCTCAGAGACTCAGAATCTTACAATGTTTCAAAACATTCATGATAACTTTATTTACACTGTAATGTCATGAAGGAGACAGGTAAATGAATTTATTAATTATAATTGCTGTTAGCAACCCAATCTTGCTACGTTCGCCCTTAAAAAATGACCCAAGCTCAGGATTCTCATAATTATTTAAATACATGTCCTCCAACACACATGTGTTTGTATACAGATGAACATCTTTATCATATTTCAAAAATATATAGTTATTTGAAGAGATGACATCTTCTTTTTGATATTTTTCAATCTTATTGAGTAGTACTCACAGAAGGGAATCCACAGGCATTTGTCTTCAATACAGTCATTTGTAACCTGTTTGGATAATTGAACTGTCAACTTGGCTCCAGCCAGAATCCCCTGGCTATTCGACATTTGTTTGCTTTGCGGTAGTCAGTACTTCTGTTTTAATATGCCTTGTTAGTGCAAATAGCACTGCCTCAAAACTACTATTAAGGAGAAAAAAAATAGGGTTACACATGAGAACTAACTGCCAAAATAATGTATATATAATTGAAATGATAAGTAATCTGTCATCAAATCCAATGTATCAGTTTTATTTTTCTTACCAGAAATCTCCAGCCTGTCTCTCTTATGCTTCAGCTGTCTTTGTTAAGCATAAATATTTTAAATTTTAATTTTTTCATGTGTAGTAGATTGATGTTTTATAGCCTTATTTGTTCCAGAATAGTACCAGAAAGCATTCACAGTTGGATGAATTTGTGCAATTCTAAGAATTATTTATGTTTTCTTTTTTTTTTTTAATTTTTTTTTAAATTTTTTTTATTGGTTGTTCAAAACATTATAAAGCTCTTGACATATCATACTTCATACATTAGATTCAAGGTAGATACATTCTTTAAAAAAACAGCTAAACATATTCCATTAAAAAAGCATATTCTATCTCTTGACAAGTCTTTCAAAAATGAGTTCTGGGTTCAGTTTGACCATAGATGACTCTAGTAGGCCAAGATGTCAAGAACTTCAGGGATCACAAATAGCTAATACTACCTCAGGTTGACCAGGAATACAGACTTGGTTTCAATGCAGAAAGGCGACAATATAGTTGCTACTTCCATCAACCCACAAGCAATAAAAATTGAACTAAAATTTATTATAAGAAACACTTTCCTTCCAAAGTTTAAAAGAAGAGTTGCTGTTTGAACAGCCTCCATCTGTCTTAGATACTTGCTCAACACTACACTCATGCAAACTTTTGTGTTGGAAATTGCTAAAGTTGCAAATACATGATTGATCTTATCAGAATTAGAAAGCAAAGAAAGTGAAATATAACCTGATTCTGTAATTTAGGACAATTGTTTTCCTTTTTATGACCCTCTACAGGAATGTTAAAAGGAAGTTTCTTGCTTTGATTACACATTAAACTGCTCAATGCATTCTTCAATAAACAGTTAATAAAATATAGGACTTGAAATAACTAGTTTTTCTTTCCACTTATTTAACATTTATACCTTACTTAAAGATTTATGTATATATTGACCTCTAAATAGCATTCTTAGACCTCTTAGGTGATGTGATCTTTAGATTTTCAGGAAGCCACTGTTTCCAGCCCTCACCAAATAATCTCACCGTAGTTTATTGGGATAGGTGTGATCATGATACTTTGATTACTCTTAATTCTTAAACTGTGCTTAGATTTACAAGGCCATGGATGGCTTTTACACATTAGCAGGGAATGAGGAATCCAAGAGCAGGCTTGGGAAAGTACAATTTAGAGCCTAGAATTTCTAGGACTGAACTTCTCATTTGGAAATATAAATACAAAACCTGACTTTGATTATCTTCCTGGAGAAATGTTTGCAATTGTCATGTTAAAAATATAATCAGAGATGGCCACAGGCCCTCTGGAAAACTTGGTCCTGGGTTGCATTAGGTAGCAAATGTGACTCTGAGTAATCAGAAATTAAGTATTTGGAAGCATTTATTCAGGTGGAAAGAAGAGAACTATCTCAAGAAGGCACATGTAGTTCTGGTGGTCTTTGCTGAAGTTCTACACCATTCCTTCATTTATTCATTTATTCTGACACTTGTTTGGTAAGGACCTACCTGTCACTAGATAATGGAGATCAAGAGAGGGACATGGAAGCACCAACCCAAGCACTGACCCACCAAGAAATTAAGGACTGAGGAAAGTGATCAATAATAGGCTCCAAGTGAGAAATAATTTTGGAGTCTTGGAACGAAGAAGTCCAAGAATTTATGCAAAAAAAAAGTATTTGGGTGGGCATGACTAGAGAGAAGAGAGGTATAAAGTTGGCATACAGATATGTATCCTTTCATGGGAGAGTGAGTAGTTATTCCCAAATAATTCCTGATTCAAAGTCATGATAAAGTCAGTGCCAAAGGGTTTTTTTAAATATTCAACAAATATTTACTAAACCAAGAGCATGAAAATCAGAAACAAGAGCCATATAGTTAAGTAGAACCTAAAGTTGAAGTTGGTTGTTCAAGCAGGGGTCAGATGTCAAGAGTTTGAGCTCATTAGTTTTAATAACCAGATGGAAAAGTCAGAGAGAGCATTGTATGTGGTAGGTGTGAGCTTGCCCTGGGGCGTGCCTATCTTCATATTTGCTATAGACACATTCTCTCCACTTTGGGTAAAAAGGGCATAATCCATGTTTGCTGGCTAAAATTTCCTAAATTCTAAAGAGTATAGACAATCCAACCCCAGAGTTAGTCATTGCTCATAAGGCTGCCTTCCTTCAAGTGCATGTTACAAAGTAGAACAAGTCCTGCATAACCATTTGGTCACTTTATTCATGGGACATGACCAATATCTCCTTAAATATTATACTTTCATTCACTACTCAAGAAAAGTTCACTTTTAGCTGTGAAGGCATTTTCTCTGTTTCCAATAATATCTCTGAAAAGTTCATGGTCTGTGATCTTAATTATCATCATCATAATAAACTATCGTCTTTATTTTTGCTTCTGATTCCATATCCTGTTTCTCACTGAACATAATTTGTATCAGCCACAGTTCTACCTAGAACAATTCATCAAGGGTAAGAATCTTGAGGTCTTATATCCTCAGGTCCTTGTTCTCCAAACTCCAAATCTATCTAGATATAAGAAGAAAATAAACAAAATGTTTATTACAAAATAAAAATTTACTAAAAATGCACGTGCATTCGGGAGTACCTAATGCTCAAGGAGCTGTATATGGAATTCTGTATGCAATCCACGTCTTCTGTATATCTAAAAGCTACATTTCTCTATTGTACATATTACATAAAATAAAAATCTTCTCACCAATAAGCCTTCTCGCTAATCAACTATAAATAGCCACACACCCATTCTTGCTAAAATTTTGTGCCAAGCTCTTAGTTGCCATTTCAAGAATAATTGTCCTAAATAGCATACTTTATTTTTTTTCAGAATAGATGCTTTATAGATATAAAATCTATCCAGTATTGGATACTTTATAATATTAGTATTAATAGTTATGCTACTAACACTAATATGGTACATTCAACTGACATCTTTGAGAAATGCTATTTTTACACTTGTACACAACATAACTATTAAAATTGCATTAGTTGGAAATACAAAATAATGGAAACACAGTTCAGTTTTTCTAGAGTTAGTATAAAAACCTTAATGAATATATCTTTGTGATTTAGCTACCCAGAACCACCTTCAAGGAAAGTGATATTCCTCTGTGCTACTCAAGAGCATATATGAGTTTTAGGTTGCAAAACTTTCATTAAAATTTTATGTAACCATTCTCTGGAGCATGGACCTTGCATAATACCTTTCTATCAATGAATTATGCATGTCAGTTTCTATACTCACCCTATTTTTATGTTTAGTCTTTAAACATATTTATAGCAGGGTTCCCATAAACTCATTATGCTGTAAATGTGTTAAAATAAGTATACTGTGTCCCTGATTGAAAACAACAAAAAAGTATTATGGAGGGTCAAATTTACATGCATTAATATATAATCAGAAGCCCCCAACTGTGACTCACCATCAAAAATTGAAGACATTCAGAGACATAATCTGAAGATTTACAGAAATTTCTAGAGTGCCTAATGCCCAGATGCTATAAATTAAAGTTTAGGGTCTAGGGACTAAATTTTTAAAGGTAAAATACGTGAGATGATGTATGTATCAATTAGTTCAATTGTGGCAATCATTCCCGAATGTAGACATGTCAAAACATCACATCGTACACCTTAAATATATGTGATTTTTATTTGCCAGTTATACACTTCAATAAAGCTGAAAAATAAAATTTTAAATATTGGTAGTATCAAATAGGAATAGGTCCTAAACTTGAGGGCCAGACTCAAGAAATCTAAGGTAAGAATTTTCTATGACAAAGTCACCTTTATGTCCATATATTCTTTTGACTAGCTAAGCTTATATAATGCTATCTTTGGAGGTGCAATACCACCCTGAGTTTCAGTCACTTTCTAGAAACACTAAAATCATCATGAGACACAGCAAATTATACAAAGTAAACCCAGAAAAGAGCAAAGGTATAGGAATCAATGTCCAGAAAAAAAACAGGTGTAAGCTTCTATGGATCTTCTTCCTGTGGCATCACACATAGGATATACTTAATTCCCTCCATGATTAAATATAACAAAAAAGTGGTGTTATCTACCACTGAAACTCATTTGCATTTAATGCCCAAGATGTTTATGGGGTTCAGTTAAGTCACATACCTTTTGCCTTAGCCACTATTCCTAGTTCTGGGAATCATGGGAAGCTTCCTCAAGTCCAAGTTCTCAGACACTAATCAAGGTGCAGCCTAGAAACAGGCTTTCCTATGTAACTAGTTTCTGCACAGATGCTATATTTGGAAATGACTTGTTTCAATTTACATATATTTATTTCACATTGTTTATATGATTTTCATCTTCATATTGCCAACTGTGTGCTCAAATGTAAAACTGGAAAGAGATGTACACTCTTACACAGAACTCACACCCAGGTAGACTTAATGAATGCAAATAACCTGAGAGCATAGATAACAGTAAAAGGTAATAACATAGTTATGAAACAGTGAGTTTTTAGAATGTATTACCATTGCTACTAATTTTACTGATTTTTAATGATGGTTTCCTTGGAACCTGGTTTGCCAAATTCCTGAAAATTTAGATTCAGTGTGAGTTGGCTTTGGCACAGCCAAGAACACAAGCACCTATAAATCTTCTGTTCCCATAATGTCTACTAATACCTTATTGGCCAGTTCTTTATATTGAGGGCTGGGGCTGTGGAGTCCACATGTGGAAGTGAAGTAGAAGGACAGAAGGTTAACTAAAAAAAAAAAAAAAACTCTTATCTGCCACACAATCTTCTATTCTGAGTGTCATTATACAAGTATTACAGTGTTTTCACCTCCCATATCTTATTTAATCCCAACTTAATTTTATGGAAAAGGAAATTAAAGTCCCAGTTTTATTCATTTTAAATAGTTTGATTGACAGTGTTTCCTTAACCAATGCCTTTCACAGGAAGAGACTACAGACAAGGCAGAGAGGCCGTCTGTACTCAGGTTTTGATTTATTTAGGGGGTCCCAAATTTAAACTTAGAGCAGTGTTTCTCAGCAAAGAATAAAGCTAACCTTGCCAAGAGGCTGGTAACTTTTCACAGGATTTTTTAGTTTATGGTTCTGGCAATTTCTATACTTCTTTCCATGATTCTCTTTAAGGTCTCTTCTAACGTGGTCTGTGTATTGAAATGGAAGAAGTTCCATGTCGTTAGTCCATAGAGTTTGCTTACAATTTCCAAGTACCTCACAGACTCCAAAGGCTCTGCTATGTATGTGTATTTGTACAGCTGGGTCATTTAAAGCAACAGTCCAGAGCACTGCTACTTTCATTTTTATTCTGAAGAAACATAGCCTACTCCTAAGGTCAGTGAATATATGCTCTACTATGCCGGAGAAACCCTGTTGCTTTCATAACATTATGCCCACACTGGTAATGAAATAGAAACTGGGAGTCACCCCTTAACAGAGAAATCCTTGTGTGATTTATATATACTTCCCCACCATCCACAGAACCTCTCTTAAAAATAAACTAATTGCCTCTGAGCTGAAGTCTTTGAAAAGTATGGAGGCTCAAAGAAATGACCAGTCCCTGTGTTCTAGTGCTGAAGAAGGTCTCCAGGTGATGCTTCATTAGGAAGCACCCCACTGGTGCCACATCTGTCTCTTCCCCATCTTCTCTTTGCCTGCAGGTACTTTTCATGTATCCCACCTTGCATTAGGAGTCCCTTCAGGATAAGAACTTTATCTTTGCTGCCCATTTTATTTTTTTAGACCTTAAAGCCTGTAGTGAGAATAAGGACAGAAAAACAGGACTAGCAACCACTGTTTACAATTCACTTGTTAGAACCATTAGAGTATTTTTCTCACAGATCCATCACTCATGAAATCATTAATTCCATATCTGCAATTACTCCATGCCAACAAATGTTCTGGGGTGCTATCCCAGGAAACCCTCTTCATTCTTGCAGTAAGTATACAAACCTGTTCCCCTACCACCACTTACTTGGCTGCTTTGAAATTACCCCACCAAACCACTTTCCTGTCCATCACCTCCCAGTTCATGCCTTCGTGTAGTGGATTTAGTGCCTAGAGTTGCCATCCTTAACCTGCTACTACTTCAAATCTCAACTTTATTAGGATTTTCCTAGAAGACTATCCTTGATCCCACAGCCTGGGCTAGAAACCTATTAGCATTTCTACCATGTTCTATGGGCTGTGCCATTCTTAAATATATACCACACCATAATTGCTGATTAATTTGCACATCTCTACCAAATTTAAGCCCCTCAAACAGAAGAGACCTACTATTACTAGATTGTTGTTACCAGAACAAGATAGGATCTATCACCCAACAGGCCTTCATTCCTGCTTATTGAGTAAATCAATGGACATTTAAAAAGCTGCAGAGAGGCTGGGCACCATGATGCATGCCTGTAATCCCAGCAGCTCAGGAGGCTGAGATAAGAGGATTGCAAATTCAAAGCCAGCCTCCGCAAAAGCAAGGTGCTAAGCAACTCAGTGAGACCTCGTCTCTAAATAAAATACAAAATAGGGATGGGGATGTGGCTCAGTGATTGAGTGCCCTTGAATTCAATCCCTGATACCCCCCAAAAAAAATAAATGCTGCAGAGACATATTTCCCCACTTGAAACTGTCACTGTCAGTACCATATTTGCATATTAGAAATTTTGGCAACCATCTCCACTTGAAGTCCCAGTGGAAATCTACAAAGATAATTAATAATGGAAAAAAGCTTTATTCTTTTTGAAATATAATCCTTTAGTACAGTTAACTCTAATGTTTTCAAAGGATAATTCCATGAATCCTATAAACACCAAAGGGAAACTCCAAAATATACTGGAACCGTCTGAAATAGATACCCATTGATACTAAAAGTTTAGATTAAGATAAACTCTTCCATTTGTAGCCTCTTGAATAGGGAGAATTTACCAATGTGGTCTGTCTGTCCCTCTCAAGCAATGATAGGATTTTGTTGCTGAGGTCACTATATTCTTTTCGATTTTATCACATTGTCAAGGGCATCCCTCTGGCTTTCTATTTCAGATGCGTTATCTATATTTGACAAAATCATGATTATAATATGGCTCAAGTAAATGTATTTCATTGTGAGCTTTGGTTTTTCAATGCCTTCTCTTCTCACTAACTTTTGAATATTCCACAAGTTCTGATTGCTTAATATGTAACATGTTACATTCATTACACAGTGTATAAAAGAGATTCTATATGATTCCCAGCTGACAGGTGTCTTGCTAGGATTTTTCATAGTAAGAAAAATATACAATAAGAAGGCTTGGCAATACATTCCAAAAATTTTATACAAGTAGGTTTTTGATAAGTTGAACAAATAAGTCCATGAATAAATAGGCGTAAAGAGGTAAGATTAATGACTTCATGGAATAACTGTGTTAAAAAATAAATGAGTGTGAAATTATTCTAATTGTCCATATTAAGCTGTAGCAGTGTATCAACTAATGGATGCCCAGCTATTGAACATTGAAAGTTTTTTTAGAAACCTATTTTAATTAAAAAATATGATTACCAATATATACTATATACTTGAATCATCATACTTATTTTATGAGAGATTGTGTATACACTTGCTACTGCAAGATCCATTGTTCTCCCCATGTGAGTGATAGTCTACTAACCTAAACTGGCAGTATTTCTCAGAAATTCCTTCTGTACTCTGGGGTGAGCTGACTACAGAAGGAATCAGCATGGGTTTTGATCACTAATGTGAGAAAGAAGCCCTTATGTGCTGAAGGCTAGAATAAGAGACCACACACTATGGCTGAGATCATCTCTGCCCCGCTGATTTAATTTGTTGGGATGGTGTCACAGCTGTGTCACTTTTTCTCCTGTCTCCTGATAGCTCCTTCAACTTCTGAGTTCTATGATGGGTAGTGGATATGTCTATGGAGCTCACAAGGAGCTCACTGCTGCTATTCATCACTTCATCACATGTAATAGAGACCATAAGGACAAATGTGGCTTTAGTTTGTCCCCACAGATACCAGTTTGTATGCATTCACCCTTGGTTCACATCCACTACCTCTTTCTGATGACTGGTCTTCCTGATCTATGGGAACAACAGGTCCTCCATTTGACAAAGAGGCAATGGTTTTAATAGACTTATTCACAATTCCATATGGACTAAGCTCTATAATCAATCTCTTATTTCATGTAGATCATGGTGATCTTGATTCTTTGAACAAAACCTATTATATCCCCTTTTATATTCTGACTCATATAGGTTTTTATATGGCCTTCATGGCACACGTGCATTACCACTGACATGATTGATTATAATGATCCAAAGATCCTATAATATGCATTCTATAGTGTGAGGACTTGGAAGTGCATGTAGCATGAATGGTGAAATTTGGGGCATGTTGTCACTCTAGTATTCACTTATAGGCACTTATTTATATGGTTACTAAGAAACTAGGAAAAAAATATGCAATTTTAACAGGAAATTTCAGCACTTGGTAATTGGTAGAATAAATAGAAAGTCAGTGAAGTTATGCGGACATGAGTAACACTGTCAACCCATTTATTTTACCAACCTAACGTTACTATGACAATGATAGTGTGCTCCAAGAGCCTAAGACACATTCTTTTTAAGTGCACATAGAACATTCACTAAGGCTGCATTTTGAGCCTTAAAACAAGTCTTAAAAAATTTATAAGTAGTTGCTACTTTTGTAGCATTGGTAGATTTTGGAAGAAATGAAAATTGTTGAAATCAAAATTCAAATTCAGATTTGTGTGACTCCAAATCCCTCTTTCTTCCACTAAAAAACAAATAGAAATTGTTTGTGCACACATGTGAATGCCTGTGTGTGTGTGTGTGTTACATAAGACAAATATAGACTGCCGTGGAAGATTGCACAAGGAAGCATTTAATTACTAGGGTCAATAATTAAATGGTGGGGATGAAAGAAGTCCTTAAGTAGGAATTAATCTGAGAATAGAGTTTTGAGATATCAAAGGCAATTCATTGAAATAATTTTAAACATGAGGTTTACTATGTGTAATATTGAAGGGCATAAAAAGTCATGCTTGAGAACAGCTCAGTGTGACAGGCTATTTGAAGCTGTCCAAGAAGATGTAGCTACATGAGGATTTTGTAGCTGTCCTGTGAAAGGCCTCAAAAGCTATATAGAGAAGGTGACATTTTATCATGTAAGATATGGGAGCTATGAGTTATTTTTTATGGTTTGGCTATCTAATATGAGATTCATGTTCTAAAGTGATCATTGATAATAATGTAGGAAACAGTTTGGAGCAGGGAAAGAATGGCATGACCTCAAGATAGTGGGGAGATGACATAGAAAGTTGTGGTCCACAGACCAGCAGCATCAGTATCACCTTGGAGGTACTGTGAAATGCGGAGTGCCATCTCTTCCAAAACTTCAATGGACATGCAAATCACCTTAGCATATTTTTGAATTAGATAACAATTTAGAATTGGAGGGTTAGAAGCAAAGATAATATTTTTATGCAATTTTCAGGTGATGAGACTGTTATATGAATGCAAAATATGCTAATAAAGTTTTTGTCTATTAGAAAAGCAATATATGCTTGTTATTGTAAGTCTGCACAACACAGAAATGTGGAAAGGAGCAAAACCAATTTTTATCCATTTTTTTTTAATACCACAAAAAGAGCCACTATTAACAGTCTGGTCATTCAAGTCTTTTTTTTTTTTTTGCTCCATATTATAGAATCTTAGAAACATCAAAAATGGAACTTGAACTGAATGGTGATCAAATACAGTTAGATTTAGGGAACTTCAGGAAGAAAGCACATTTTTATACCGTTTTATACATGCCAGATATCAAAATACAAGTTTTGTTTTTCTAAAATGTCTCCCTTGAGCCTGGAGGAGTCTGTTATCCTGTGCCACTGTCATATAAATAATGTGGTACTTCAGATGTCTGTGTAGAGCCATCGGGAAGCAAGTATCCTCCATCATTCTCAGTGGGTTTACACAGAAAACATCACGGCATAGTCACTTCAAAGTTAACAAGAGCACTGTTGATCTGCTTAGGGACAGAGCTCAAGAGCACAGTTTGGTGACAATTCTGAGAGAGACATGGCTGTGGAGTTGGGTATAACTTGATGATGAACTAACTTTTCGATCATGATGTTGTAAAGCAAACAACAACAACAACCACAACAACAACAACAAAAACAAAAACAAATAAAAAAACACTTACACAGGGCTACATGCTTGCCCAGCCCTTTTTATGGCTTAGACAATAAACTCTGTTCTCACTCCTGGAAAGCATCCATTTCCTTTTTTTTTTTCCGTTCAAAGGAGCCAGGCAAACTGACAACCTTCCTGTCCTTGCAATGTAGGACTCAGGGCTCCACTTGTCTTTCACCTTGATCATGATTCAGCTCCATAAACTCCAATTAAAAACAAACAAACAAATAAATAAATAAATAAATAAATAACCATGAAAGTGGAAGACAATGGAGAAATGCCACATTCACATCATTGCCCCATCTCCCAACCTTTTCAGTCCTACTTTCTCTAATGGTATTTTTGTGTTGCATCTAGGATTTTATATGTCTTGGTTTGCATATTTTACTATATTATTTTTAAATATGAGGATGTTTCCAAAATAGGTTGTATTTGTGACCACATTATTTTTTAAGGAGAAGCCAGGGCATTATCCTGGCAAGTGAAAAATATTTCTGGCTCGCAAACAAACCCCTGTAAGAATCAGGAGTTTCTATGTCTCTATTAAGTAGTTTATTCTGTTTCAGTTGACAGAAATGAGTAGCTATAAGTGAGGTTGTCAAGTTTAACAACAACAACAACAAAAAAACACATAAAACACAGGTATACTTGAATTTCAGATAAACAACAAAGAGCCTTTGTGGTTTACATATGTCTTGTGAAATATTTAGGACATACTTACACTAAAAGGATATTCCTTTATTTTAAATCTGAAATTCAAATTTAACTGGGTATTGTGTATTGTTTTTTTCTGAAGATCCTATCTACAAGGCAACTTGTCCCCGAAAAATATCCTAGGCAATGGTGACAATTTTGTCCAAAGAACATTCCAGAAATCTCCCAGTTTGCTTGTTCCTCCTTCAGTGCATCTTTGCTTTGGGACCAAGGGGGAACAGGGAGCCCAGTGCCACTGGGCAGCTTGCTGGCTTCATGAGCACCATGGGGCTCTGCCTCCCCATAGGTTCTGCCTGCTGCTTTAGAAGTATCTGTTCTCTTAAAGAAACTTCATCCCCCCCTTTCCCCTTCCTCCATTCTATTGAAATTCCTTCTGTTTTTATGATATGCACCCTGCCTTCTGCCTTTGCTTTCCCTAGCTTCCACATGTAATAGAAAACATAGGACCCTTGACTTTCTGAGTTTGGCTTATTTCACTTAATGCTCTCAAGTTCCACCCATTTTCGTGAAAATAATTTCATTCTTCTTTATGTTTGAATAAAACTCCATTGTGTGTATGTGTGTGTGTGTATGTGTGTGTGTGTGTGTGAGAGAGAGAGAGAGTGTGTGTGTGTATCAGATTTTCTTTGTCTATTCATTTGTCCATTAACACCTAGGCTGGTTCTATAATTTGGCTGTTGTGAATTGTGCTGCTATAAACATAGATATTCATGTATCCCTTTAGTATTAGCTGATTTTAATTCTTTTGGAAAAAGTACTGAGGAGGGACTTAGCCTAGGACTGATGGTGGTTATATTCTTAGTCTTTTGAGGAAGGTCCATACTACTTAGTGATTGTCCTAATATGCAATTCCACCAACAGTGTAAAACTGTTCCTTTTCCCCCATATCCTCACCAGCATTTGATCCCAGTATCCTTGATGACTACCATTCTAATTGGAGTGAGAGGAAATCTCTTTTTTTTTCTTTTTTTTTACCTAGGGGTCTATGTATTCCATTTAATTGCTCCATCAGTAGCTTTTCAATTTAATCTTTCTTAGAATTTCTACTTTCTTTTTATTTATTTATTTATTTATTTATTTATTTATTTATTTGTTTTACTTAGTTACACATGACAGTACTGTGATCTTGACATATCACACATTTGAATCAGATGGGATATAATATCTAATTTTTCTGAGTATACAGGTTGCAGAATCACATTGGTCATGCAGTCACATACATACACACAGTAATAATAAGAATTTCTACTTTCAATCTTTGTATTTATTCTTTTTTTCTATTTTATAGTCCTTAATGTTGGGAAAAGTATAAACGGCAGCCATACCCCAGAGAAAAAACCCCAACGTGGCGCCTAAGCACCTCTTCTTCCTACCTTCTTCTTTTCTGCAGTGGCGCGAAAAGTTCCCGCCCGTGTGAACTCTCCCACCAGCGCCAATTTTAAATCTCGCTGGCGGGGAACCTTAGCCCCAATGAGAACTAATTCCTGGGCTCCGGAGCTGATATCTGGAAGAACTTGCCAATAAACGGGTTGCCTGCCATTTATCTAAGCCCTACCATCTCCCCCTTAGTTCTATATAAGCACACAGCTTTTTGCAATAAAATTGGAATTCTCCCGGCGAAGTGTCTTTGCGTGGGGAATTCTTTCATTCTGGTGCCCCGTGTGAGGATACGGGTGAGCTCTTTCCAACAAGAGCCCCGTCCCCCGCCCCGCCGAGACACTCCGCCCTGGTCCACTCTTTTCAGACCCCGGCTTCCTGCACTCACCACTGATGTAGCGTAGGTAAGCATCCCCTGACCCCGGCTCGCCAACTCCCTTCGGGCTAACGCTGGGTTTGTGACCGTGATCGTCCGGCACACTCCAGATGCCCGGTAGGGGGGTGGGAATTCCTCCCACTAAGACCTTTACTGGCCAAAGTGGACCCTCTGGTGATCCGTTTCCCTTTGGGGCGTGAGGCTTCTGAGTTTACACGAGAGGCTCTGTAGTGTTTTTCCCTCCTCTGCTGCCGCTGCCGCCGCTGCTGCCAGCTAGAGTTGCTGTTTCCTGCGGGGCTGCTGTGTCTGGCTGAAGCTGCCTCTCTGCTCGGGGAAAATTGAACTCCCGGCCTGGAACTGCGTTCTGCCGGAGCCAGAGTTCTGTTTTCATTACTGACTTCTTCTGCTGCGGTTGAAAACTTTCCTGACGTCAGGTTGCCCATGGCTCCGACCCCATTGGGTCTCACAGATCGCACTTCCCTGGTGACGACCAGGTAGTGCCCTCTGTATTTCCTCACGACAGCTGATCATTTTGGGGACGCCCACCTGACCCCCGTTCGCCATGAGCTTTCTGGAAGCCGTTCCAGCCCGGGTTTTCTCTTTGTCTCTCTTGCTTACTCTTATTCTCTCTCTCTCTCTCTCTCTCTCTTCCATCTCTCCCTGTGACTATGGGCACCTCTTCGTCTATACCTGAAGCCTCACCTCTAAAATGTTTAATAAAAAATCTGGCCACACTCTCCCTCACACCAGACATCAAGCCCAAACTTCTAATCAAATTCTGTACCCAAGATTGACCTACATATCTACTGGATAATGGCAATCATTGGCCTCCAGAAGGCTCCTTAGATCCAATCCTCCTCCGGGACCTTTTTAACTATTGCCAGCATCTGAAAAAGTGGAAGGAGATTCCCTGCGTTGAAGGTTTTAGCCTTCTCGCACAGCACCCTGCTCTCTGCTCCTCCTGCCCTCCCTCTCAGGTCCTCCTTGCTTGCAAACCCCTCTCTTCCCCTACTTCTACTCCTGACTTCGCAGATTCTTCCTCATTTGACCCAGCAGATGAACCCCCACCTTATCCCCCAGCCCCATCTGCCCCTTCTCTCCCACTATACCCTCCTCTTCCTCTGCCTGATTCCACAGATCCTCAGCCTTCCGTTTCATCCCCCTCCTCTCCGCCCTATTCTGCCTGCTCCACCTCCTCCTCCTCCACAGAGACACTCCCTTCCCCTCCCTCTCCTTCCTGTCCGCCGCCTGCCTCTTTCAGTCCTCCTGTTACCAGGTCTAAGGGACTCCTTCCCACCCCCAAGACAATCGCACCCCTTCGTGAGGTAGCTGGTCCCGAGGGTGTCATCAGAGTCCACGTGCCCTTCTCCATGTCGGACATTACTCAGCTAGAGAGGAAGTTAGGCTCATTCACCACTGACCCCACCACTTACATTCGGGAGTTTCAATGGGTCCTACAAGCATATAGCCTCACTCATCATGACATCTACATGCTCTTGGCCAATACACTTCTCCCCGAGGAAAGGCGACGGGTCTGGGAGCTAGCCCAAGCCCATGCTGATGAAAATCATAGGACCAATCCTAACCACCCCACGGGCCCTCATGCTGTCCCAGAGCAGGATCCCCTATGGGATTACAACACCCCTGAAGGCTTACAGTCTCGTGACCTTTTTACATCCTGCCTCTTGGCGGGCCTAAAAAAGGCCACCCGCAAGGCTGTTAACTTTCAAAAGGTGCAGGAGGTCATTCAAAGGAAGGAGGAAACACCTTCAGAATTCCTGGATAGACTAACCAAGGCCCTTCAACAGTACACAAACCTCGACCCAGAAACCCCTGATGGCCGTCATGTCTTAATGACATATTTTCTGGCCCAAAGCTACCCTGACATTAAAGCCAAGCTTAAAAAGCTTGAACAGGGCCCTGCTACTCCTCAGACCGAAATCCTCGCTGTCGCTTTCAAGGTCTTTCATGGTAGAGAAGATGAAAGTGAACGCCGTAGGCAGAGGGCTGAAAATGCCAAATTCCAAATGTTGGCCCAGGTCATTCAGAGAAGGTCATCACCACGCCGTCCTAATAAGACACCCCCTGGAGCTTGCTTCAAATGTGGTAAGGAGGGACATTGGGCCAGGGATTGTCCTTCGCCGAGGACACCCTCCAACCCCTGCCCAAAATGCCATCAAAGGGGACACTGGGGGGCAGACTGCCCAACAACCCGGAAGGGAGGTTGGTCAGCTGCCCGGCAACCCCAGCCTCTCCTGGGCTTGGCAGAGGAGGATTGACGGAGCCCTGGGCCTTCCCTCCCGACTATTACCATCAAAAAGCAAGAGCCTAGGGTCACCTTCCTGGTGGATGGACGCTTCATTACCTTCCTCTTGGATACTGGTGCCGCTTTTTCGGTCTTGAGGGAGTATTGGGGTCCTACCACACCCTCAAAAACTCCTATTGTCGGGGTAGGAGGTAAACAGATTTTCCCTCAAAACCCCCCCCCTTATCATGTTATATGCAGGGATCCCTTTTGTCCTTCACACACTCCTTTCTCGTTATGAGCCATTGCCCCATTCCCCTTCTGGGAAGGGACATACTCTCACTATTGAAAGTCACCATTCACATATCACCCCACACCTCTCCTACCTCTCATTTCCTCATGATGTTCCTAGGGGCAGATACACCTCCTTCACGCACTCTTCCACAACTATCTAAACCAGTTAACCCTGAGGTTTGGGACACAACTACACCCTCTATGGCTAAATGCAGTCCTATTCATATTGTCTTACGGGACCCTTCAAGATATATTAGTCAACCACAATATCCACTCACAACCACAGCCCTCCTCGGATTAGAACCCATCATCCAGGATTTATTACGAAAGGGGTATCTTAGGCCTACACACTCTCCTTTCAACACCCCCATTCTGGCAGTTAAGAAACCTAACGGGTCCTACAGGCTGGTTCAAGACCTTCGCCTTGTCAACTCCTCTGTGGTCCCCATCCACCCGCTAGTGCCCAACCCTTACACCCTCCTCTCTCAGATCCCTGCTACTACTACCCACTTCTCGGTCCTAGATTTAAAAGATGCATTCTTTTCTATTCCCTTGTCCTCAGAATCTCAGGATATCTTTGCTTTTACGTGGACTGACCCTCACACCCGCCATTCTCGTCAGCTTACCTGGACTGTCCTCCCACAGGGATTCAGGGATAGCCCCCATCTCTTTGGCCAAGTTCTTGCCCAGGACCTCACATCCTTTCACCCCACCTGTCCTGACTCTACTCTCCTTCAATATGTCGATGACCTTCTTCTATGTAGTCCCTCTTGGGAACACTCTCAATCCCACACCGCCCAGCTTCTCAATTTCCTAGCAGATAAGGGATATAGGGTGTCTCCCCACAAGGCCCAGGTTTCCCAGTCTTCTGTCACCTATCTTGGTTTTCGTCTTACACCTGGGAAAAAGGAAATAACACTGGATAGGAGGCAACTCCTCTCTAATCTTCCAGTGCCCCATACGAAAGCCGAAATACTATCATTCCTAGGACTAGCAGGTTATTTTAGGGCCTGGATCCCAAATTATTCTCTTCTAGCCAAACCCCTGTATGACCTAGCAAAGGGACCCCCTAGTGAATCTCTTGCCTCCTCCCCCAACTACCACTTCCGCAGGCTTCAGCAACTCCTCCTAAAGGCACCCGCCCTTCACCTTCCTGATCTTTCAAGACCATTTCATCTATATGTCCATGAAAAAGGGGGACAAGCACTTGGGGTCTTAGGTCAAAACTATGGGCCTACATTTGCACCTGTGGCATATTTGTCCAAACAACTAGACCCTACCATCCGTGGGTGGGCCCCTTGCTTAAGAGCTCTGGCTGCTGGACAAATTTTACACAAAGAAGCCTCTAAGCTGACTTTTGGGGCCCCTTTAACTATCCACTCCCCACATCACTTGAAGGATCTTTTAGCTTATAAGGGCCTTCAAACCCTTCCTCCATCCAGAGTTCTGTCGCTCCTCACTTCCTTTCTGGAAAACCCTAATATTACTTTCCTCCCCTGCTCTGCACTGAACCCTGCCTCACTGCTCCCAATGACTCCCACGTCTAACACACCAACTCATAATTGCTTGGAAACCTTAGATGATTTCCTCCCCTGTCATTCTTCCATTTCTGAGGGACCACTCACCAAGCCTGACCTTATCTGGTTCACTGACGGCAGTTCCTTTAGGCAGAACGGCACTCATTACTCTGGATATGCTGTAGTTTCAGCCACTGAGATTATAGAGGCCAAAGCTCTGCCTTCAGGAACTACCAACCAGCAGGCTGAACTTATAGCAGCCACTCGTGCCTGCCTTCTAGCACAAGGCAAATCCCTCACCCTTTATACTGACTCAAAATATGTCTTCCATATCTTATTATCCCATGCTGCAATATGGAAGGAGCGAGGCCTACTTACCACCAAAGGTAATGCGATCACTAATTCGGCTCTTATAACCAATCTGATAGAGGCCTCCCACTTACCCACCCAGTTGGGAGTTGTCCATTGTAGGTCCCATCAGAAGGACGGCTCTCTCATCACTGAGGGCAATGCCAAAGCTGACCAGGCGGCACGAATAGCTGCTACCACTTCCAATTATGGCCCCCCTGGAGGACATATAATGGCCACTTTAGACAGCTCATCTGAAGCCCCTACTTCTTCCAGTAAGAACAAGGATCTTTTCAAGTTCCTTCATACTCTATTCCATTCCAATTCTCAGTCTTTAACCCTCTTTTTACAGAGCTTCTTCTCCCTCACCCCCTCTGACAAAGCCATGCTCCAAAATATAGCCTCTAATTGTCAGATCTGTCAGCAGACCAACCCTCATACTCCTTTAAGGCCCAAACCTTTCCCTTCCCACCAAGCCCGGGGACACATTCCCGCTGCTGACTGGCAGGTAGACTTCACCAACATGCCCACAGTACGGCGCACTAAATACCTCCTTGTCTTTGTGGACACTTTCTCTGGTTGGGTTGAGGCATTTCCCACTTCCAATAAAAAGGCTTCCACTGTAGCTTCAATCTTACTGACAGACATCATCCCCAGGTTTGGTATGCCCACTTCCTTACAATCTGACAATGGCCCTGAGTTTATTTCTAGGATCACACAAAAGGTCTCTCAAGCCCTCTCCTTCAAGTGGCATTTCCACTGTCCATATCGCCCCCAGGCTTCAGGGAAAGTGGAAAGGGTAAATCGTACTCTAAAGGAAGTCCTTACCAAATTGACAATGGAATTAAACTTAGACTGGGTCAAACTCCTTCCCTTGGCTTTGCTTCGAATCAGAGCTCTCCCTAAGAAACCATCTTTACTGTCTCCCTTTGAGATAATGTATGGAAGACCTCTTATACCCCCTGGGCTGGTCGTTTCACAAGGACCTCTCACCCGAGATTTGTCTTTGCCTCTCTTGTTTCATCTCCGCTCGGAACTCTGGAAATATCAGGACTGGCTTCTTCCGGACCCAGTCTCCTCTCCAAACACTCCTCCCTTAACACCTGGGAGTCTAGTCTATTATAACACCCCAGAGGAGAAAGGGCCTCTTGCCCCAAAATGGGAAGGCCCCTATCCTGTCATTCTCTGTACCCCCACCGCCGCCAAACTCTCCTTACCAGACAACCGTCTCACTCCCTGGATTCACATTTCTAGGTTGAAGCCATATCACCAGGAGGCCCCACCTGCTGACGACAGGACCACCCCAGAGGAACTCCAAGAATCACCTCCTGAACCTCCCCTTTACTCCTGCTCTCCACACCCATCTCACCCCTTTAAGTTGCGGCTCACACGGTGTTCTCCACAGCCCAATTCCTCTTAAAGAAGGCACAATGAGCTCTCCCAACACCCTAGTCTTCTCTCTCTGCTTGTTTTTTGTGCTCTGCTTATTTTCTGTGCTCTGTCGGGACTGGCCTTTACCCTCCTCTCCTACCATGTATTTATTCACTCTTCGGGAACGATACTCAGAACATGGCATGCAGAAGGTCCGCGCAGTGGATGCAACTACTTGCTTCATCCACAACTGCACCTCTATTTCCCTAAAATTGTCACCTTCAAGGACCTTCGTCCCTGGTAGCTGGAACTGGCCTTTCATTTGCTTCCTTTTTGATCAAACCAAAGACTATTGTCATTGGTGGCCTGAGATATATAATGGGTGCCCCTATTGGTCATGCAGGTTCCATGATGAACGTGGTAGCTATTCTTACCACTCACTTGGTTACCCTGAAGGGTGGACTTCTAGTTACCTAAAGTGGCATAAAGGCTCTTCATCCGATAACAATGGATGGTATACTTTAGATATACCTGACCCCAAGGCCAAACGTTGGGACTATGTTGAGTTTGCTGTCTATGCTCGGACAACCTCAGCCAGACCCACAGGGTGGATGACTGTTGGCCGCACCCTGATTACGCCACCTAAAGCAACCATCCAGGTAGTCGAACACATCAAGGAGTCAGAATCAAAACTTCGAGATCTTATCCATAGCCCATCCAAAGAAGATTCAGAGCCTTCAACCCCCTTAGGCCCCCCTCCCACATGGCTCAATTTGCTACACCAAACTCTTCGATTATTAAACTCCACCCCTCTTTCTGTGCCTACTTCTCAGTGCTTTCTCTGTGCTTCACTTAGTCGTCCACTTCTAGCAGCGGTCCCATTAGCGGCAGGAAATATTTCAGCAAAAACCTACAATTTCTCTAAGAAAGGACAACCCCTACATGTGACACGTATCCCACTGTGGGAAAGTTATTCCACCAATACTTCATTTCCTTTCATCTGTTTCCACCTGCCAACAATGAATCCTTTACCCATTTGTTCCTTGAGCTATAGCACCCCATTGAGCCCTGCGTTTATGCAACCTGGACATTTCCTCTGGTGTAACGGGTCTTTAAGTACCTCAACAATCAATGTCTCTGGCACCTGTTTCTTGGTTACTGTAGTTCCTCAGCTGTCTTTGTATACTCCCACCGAATTCCGGCAGCTGGCCCTACCTTCCCGCACCCGTAGGGCAGTCTTTCTGCCGGTTCTGGTAGGCCTCACTTTAACAACCTCAGTGGCAAGTCTCGGACTCTCTGGTGGAGCTATAGGTCATGCTCTATGGGCATCCAATGACCTGCAACAAAAACTGCAGGAAGCACTCGATACCACTGCTGAGTCTCTGGGCTCCTTGCAGCGGCAGGTTACTTCATTGGCACAAGTGGCTTTACAAAACCGAAGGGCGATTGATCTTCTCACTGCAGAAAAAGGGGGTACATGCCTGTTCCTCAGAGAGGAATGTTGCTACTATGTTAATGAGTCTGGGCTAATAGAAAAAAATGTTGTTAAATTGCAGGAATTATCGACCCAACTGCTCAAACCCACCTCCTCTAATCCCATAACGGGGTTCTTCCAATCCTCTCTTGCCACATACTTACTACCTATCTTGGGGCCCCTTATTGGGATGCTCCTTTTTTGTGCTCTCTTGCCCTGCATAATGAAGTTCCTTCAAACCCAATTGCAAAAAATTTCTAATCAAACTTTCAACCAGCTTCTGCTTAGGCACTACCAGCCTCTGATGACCGATGAACCCCCAACATCTCCAAGAGAACAGTTCACTCAGTGCTGAAGCTCACTACCAGGCACGATGGAATGCAACGGACATCAGACAGCGGGAGACAACGAGCTCGGAGAACCTCTTAATCTGCCATCCTGGATTCATGAGTCTTTATGTCCTTCTAAGCTTCCTCATGGCCCTTGGCCTCTTCTCTGTCAGTCCCCCAACATGGAACTTCTGCCAAAAATTGACCTTTGCTTTAATTTTTATCTTCATTCTGTTTTTATTCGCTCTGATCTTCTTCAGGTGCTGGTGACGCCATGTCCAGGCAACGCTTCCAGTATTTTCTAGAGTCTCTGTTACAGGACCAGTGGCTGATACCAACAATCTCCTCCATCCAGGACTGGTTCGACGCCATCGACAACTTGTGGCTTCAGGGAACTTTCATAGACTTCACCCCTATGGAAGTAGCTGTCTATAGCCACTGGGTTTTATTTCTGGCTGCCATGATATCCCCAGACCTGCCCCCCGAGCATTCCTCCACTTCCCTTTCTAGGCCCCACAGCACCCCCACACAGCAGGAAGCAGCCGGATCTGACCAACGACGCCCCACTTCCTAAGAAAACAAAAAGGGAGGAATGTTGGGAAAAGTATAAACAGCAGCCATACCCCAGAGAAAAAAAACCCAACACTTAATATCATAGCTATTATTTTTCAGTGTTCCTGGTCTTGGAATTATTTCAACATTTCCCTTTGTTTTGTTGACCCCTCACTCCATACTACTGTATTTTTTTTATTAACTTCAGTTTTTAATTTTCAATATTTTCCATTATTTCAATGCCATTAGATTTCATTTTTACTTTTCTATCTTCTTTGATTAAATGCTGACTTTATTTTAACCCATCTTTTTAAAAAACAAAAATACATAACACTAATAATTATTTCTGAGCGATAGGACTCATATCCTATTCATTTGAATGTACAGTGTTATTACTCCCTGATCAAACTATTTTTTCATGATTTAAATCTGTGTTTAACAAAATAATGATAAATCAACATTTCCCCTCACTAAATGCTAGGGAACTAAATATTTTTAACTTAAATACTATTAACCTATGGCTGACTTATTTCTTGCTTTTTGAATTGTGTCTAAAAAATATGAACTCTTAAGTATTTTTTAAATTAGTGGCTTTTTTTTTTGGTAGGGAAATAGTAAGAATGAAGCTTTAATATAATACTATAGAAAAGAAGTGGCTATACATTTTCTCCTGGATCATTTGCTCTTGGTTGGTGGGGGAGGATAATCTTCCTAATATTTTAGACCAGCAATGTACTATTGGTATCAGATACTCTCCCCCAGCATCTCATGTTTCAGAAGATAAACATCTAAATCAAGATGAACTAATTTGGGGACAGAGGAAATCAATGAGTCTTACCCCTAGTAGTTTAAAATTGGGACATTAAATAATTATTCCTGTAAGCTGTGGTTTCTGGGAATAAAAAAAATTGTAATAAGGTACAATTTTGGACTGTCTCTATTGGGAATTGCTGAAAACAAGCCATCAAAACACTCAATATCTTCCACAACATCCATGTCTTAGCTTATGATGGTTTAGGGTCAGCAAATTAGGTGCTTTTTGATTGGCTCCCTCTTAAAACTTTGATCATCTGCAAAGTAGATGGGCATCTCTCTTTCTGGAATATGGCTGGGTGTCAGCTCTATTGCCTTGGTTCACCTTCCTTTGTCATCATCTTGTGCATGTCTTGTAACCATCTAGCAGTCTATCCTGTCAAGGTTACTCTAAATACAAGAAAGCCTTAAAGTGGAAGAAAACATGTAAAGAGTGTTGAGGGCCACAGCCAAGTCGGGATGAGGCATGGCATTTTTGCCAGAAGTAGTGGTTGAGAGGCGACGCCAGTGAGTTCTCGCGGAGTTCCCGTTGAGTTCCAGTTGAGCTCTCTAGGGGATTCCCCGAGAGTTCCCATTGGTTGGGGAAGTGCCGGAGGAAGGATATTTCCGGCTGCTGGTTCCTGGATGAGCCGCTGGTTCGGGGAGAATTCCCGGGGAGCATGTGTGGACTGTGCTGGTGGAGTTCAGAAATAAAGTTTGTTCCTGCTTCAGTGGCTCGTGATTTGTGCCCAGCCAGACTGCGGCAAAAGAGTATAAAACCTTTTGAGGTCTAGACTCAGAAGTTGCTTATGTAGAAAGGCTATCTGAGAGCTTTGGAGAATGCAACAGGTACAGATCTAGGGAGATCATTAATTCCTATCATCATCATGGTTACCATAGTCTTTGTTTACAATCATTCATTAATGTGCATCTTTGCATGTAAAATACTCTCAATTTCTCTCCAAAGGACCAAAGTCTCAACATTTCGAGCCAGGCTTCAGGCATAAAGACCAGCAATTTGAAGCCTATGTTAACTGTAGATATGGATCTCCTAATAGAGAAAGGTATAAATTGAAAAAATATGTTATTCAATGACCCCTAACCTACCCAGAGTAGTAAAACATGGAAAGACAAGAAACCAGCAATAAATATTTTCATTTGCAAGAAGTATGAATAGGGAGCACAGAGCAGTCACTAATCCTTAACCATTCTGAAACTTACCAAGCAAATATTTCCAACTCTTGTGATTCAGAGGATGAATAGCACTTTTGATCGGGCTCCAGTTCTTCATCTTGCCTCATACTACATCATAGCTCCATTCAATTTGATTTTTATGCTGAATCCATTTATTTCCTGGTGGTAATATTTCACTTGCTTAAGATGCTAGATAGGTGAGAAACAGCGGACAGAAATTAAGAAGTTGGAGGGCAAAGGTCCCAGATAATGTGAGGCTTTAATACATAGTACCATGAAAAGATAAATTCACACAATATTCGAGTGGAGTTTTTGCTAACCCTGAGAAGAAGCCAGTCAACATAACAAAGAAATAAGTAAGAAAGAGTATTGCAGAAAGAAAACAGTTACAGAAGTGGGACTTAAGGGCAATAATGTTTGTATGGTGTGTGTTCAGAAATTCTAATTCCTGGTTAAAGCCTCCTATGAAGCTTCATTACATTCTTGGGTTTCAAAAGAAAATTGTGGTCCTTTTGTTTACCCTTCATTCTTTTCTGGAAGCTAATTTGGGCAGCATCTTAATCTAAAGTAGCAGGCACCTAAACTCTTTGTTGAAAGAGAAATTTGGTCTTCTATTTTAATCTTTGTTATGTTGCTGGTTTACTCTTTTCTCCTTTTATATTGATGTCCTTGGGTATATAAATGAAATATGCCAGCATGCAACCATGTTAACAATTCCACAAGACTATTTATATCATTATAATGCAATATGAATCTATTAAAAGAAGCAAATACAAAAGAAAGGTTTAACTGTGGTAGTTCCCAGGTGGTCATACTATAAATTATTTTTCTTGCTGCTATTTGCTTATTTTTTAACTGAGGATTACCCACAGATTCTTTTTGTTCAGTTTAATTATTTTCATCAATTCTACATGTAGTTGAAACTTCACAACAAACAAACAAAAAACAACAAAAAAAAACCAGAATGTTTTGATCATACGAGCAAATAAATACCAATATTTGGAAAGCTTTCAGTTCATTTATAAAATACATAACTCCAGAATCTCACAGGTTTTTAGATTCCAAGCCATACAGAACAGAGGGACTTAAATTAGTTAGGAAATAAATTAGTCCTACCTGTTTCTAGAGGTTATATGAATGGAATAATACAATTAATCCTGTGTGTGTATGCCTGTGTGTGTGTGTGTATGTGTGTGTGCGCGCGCGCGCTCACGTATGTGACTTATTTTGTTCAAAATAATAAATTGGGAATTTAGCATAGCTATTGTCTTAACTGTTTTCACTTTCCATCTATGAACCCACTTGTACTCATGCTAGATGATTTGATCTATGGATCTTAGACCCTCTGTTTATACCTTTCTTTCTCTTTATGTTTCCCTTTTATATTCTACTGTTGTGTGTTCAAATTCTGTTTTATATACTTAGTCTAATCTATTAAACCCAACTAATGGTTTTTTTATTTTAGATAATTTTCATTTGTAATATTCTCATTTTAATTTTTAAGTTTCTCTGCTGCTTCTAAGATTATCTATGTATTTATACATGTCATCCACATTTTCAATTAGAGCATTTACCTTTTTATCACAGTGTTTAAGTTCCTGAATGATAATTAGAATATTTGAGCCATGTCTACATCTAATTCTATTATCTATTTCATCTCTTGATGATGACTCCCATTCTCTCTCTTCTGTAAATTTCATATTGTACATTGATCACCTGTATAAAAGAAACAAAGATTTGTATCTATATTTATAAAAGGGAGTACACCTTTAAGTGATAGGCAGTGATAATTGGGGGCCATTTCATCTGTATCAAACTAGCCTGAGTTTTGTGGCTTTCTTTGCATTACTTCACTGATGATTTCACCTGTTAGACACTGAGCTGAAGTCTCCCTGTTCTGTATGGCTTGGAATCTAAAAACCTGTGAGATTCTGGAGGTTATGTATTTTATAAATGAACTAAAAGCTTTCCAAATAGTGTGATTCTTCTCTTTGCTTTCTACCAACACAAAGCCTTTTTTTTTTAGTTTCTGGAGAACTTCATTTGCTCTCCAAACCTCCTTCAGATTTTTCACACCTAGGAGAAAGGCCTCCACCTAATTTGCAATCTCTGCTTTGTTTCCAGCCCTTGCCAAGTGAATCACAGCTTGTTTTGGCCTTATTACCTCCACTATCCTCTGTATCCATATTCAGTTTCCTGGTAGTTGTGAGAGACCACAGGAAACAAGAGATCTTTATGAGCTCTCAGTTCTGCCTTTGTCCTTCTACCACCACAACTGGTGAAGGTCCATGAGACAGCTGGCGAGAGACTGCAAACTTGTTCAGTATCTGGGGCTCCTTGGAATTGTAATTGGTTGTACAAGCCAGGATGTAGCTCTTAAAAGTTATTAAGCAGTTTCAATATTTTAGCTTGTTTCTTCCTAATCCTATTAGCCACAAATTCTTCATTCTCTGATCATTCTGCCAAAGATGTGTCTAGATTCCCTATTATAAAAGACTCATTGCTTTCTAGAGTTTAGATAATGGTTTATTTGCATCTAGAACTCTGATAGGCTCAGATAAACTATAATTTTATAGTTTATTTAGCTTGTTTTTGTTTTTATGAAAAGAAGGATAATCTCTTCTGACTTTCTATATACTAGTAATATGTTACTGTTTGTATTTCATTTATTTCCAAATTTTATTCCAAATTAGCGTATTGCTTCATTTATCACAATAACATAGAGATGAAAAAATAGGATAAACTCATTAGGTGGATCCCCTTGTTCAAAGGACCTAGTTGAAAATCTGTAATATTAAATGTTAGAGCTTAAAAGAGATATTTCCATCATATTAAGAGGTAATTTACTTGTTGGAAGAAAGCATGTCCTATAGTCTTGCCTTTTTTTGTCACTTTAATGAATGTTGAATTTATAACAGAACTTTGGGTTTTTCCTCCTCTGTGATTGTAGATACTTGGCAAAAACATTAGTGTGTTAGACACAACAGCTAAAAGATACTCTTTCATTCCAATATACATAACTAACTTAGAGAATCAACTAAATTCCAGATTTTCAGTAATGTGTGATATATTGTGATTCAAAAAATAAAAATTTTAGCATAGTAAAAACAGAATCAAAGCAAAGTAAAATAAAGCTATCAAACCACCACAAAATTACATACATTGAAGTTGTAATTTGCATATAACAGATCTATCAGTACCGTATTCATCTCTAGACAAGCATACAGTTCTACCTCATTCTTCTGGAAGAAATACAGACTCATGTGCTTTATAAAAATTGCTATGATGTACAGTGAATTGAAAAATTAATGCAGAATCAATATCACTACCAAAGAGTCTATCTGATTTATCTTATACTCATCATGGGAAGACCATTTTGATGTTATGACTCAGCAGATGTCAAGACCTAAACAAATCCAAAATGATTCCAAGGCAGGAATTTACTTGCTGACTCTGCAGAAACAGGTTAAGAGAGAAAATGTTGGGAGAAGCTTGCCCAAGGATGTACCTCAAATGTATGAAGTGTGCTCTCCTTCTTCCTCCCTTCCTCTCCTCTCTCCTCCCCCCCCCCCGCCCNNNCTGACCACAAATGATGCTGCCTGCAATAAATTGAACAGAATTCCAGTGCCCTAGAGAAATTATTTAAATGTGAAAGGTCTAAGTGAAACCACTTAACCAAAACTTGCCTGGAATGAATCAAAGCTACCAAATGAGATGTAGAGACTATTACAGCTATTTAAAATTTACAAATACAGTTTTCTCTCTGAAAGTCGTCCTTCTGGACTTGGACTATTGGAGCCCACCACACTACCCACACCTCAAAAACAAAGGACCTACTGAAGTGTGTCAACAGTAGGTTAGCCAAAGCTGCAGAAATTTTAATCCAGCCAATAAAAATTCAACAGGCTGAAATAAGTTGCTCAGGGTTCTGGAAAACAAAATATAGCCTGAATTCTAAAGTACCCCACAAATTTTATAACATAAAATTATTTCAACTGCAGTAAAATCCTTTGCATCTCGTTTGCTATAAACATTTGCACCCTACCACCATGCACATTCATAGAAGTACTCCCTCTCTTTACTATAGTTTTTGCATGGACAGTTCCTTCATATCCTTTAGCTGGAGTATAAATACCACACAGAGAAAGTCTACCCATATTTCCCATTCTTAGCATCCTGTTTGTTTCCTTCATAACCCTTGTCTGAATATGATACTTAAAAAGATTTTTTTATGATTGTCTCTGCCATGACTATGTATTGATGAAGACAGGGGTATGTATCATGCTTTGATGTATTAGACATTTCGCATCTTATACATTATAATGCACAGAAAAGGAACTGATAGTTGTTGCATAAGTAAATGCACTAATAAATACATCCTTCCTGGGGTATCCTTTGTTTCTTTCTTGTAGTGGTATCCTCTTTCTTCCTCTCTATCTTCTTTCTTCTTCTTCTTCTCTGAGTCTTCTCTAATAGACATTGGTTGCAAGTAAAGCAAACCCCTCCAGGAACTAAATTAAGCCCAGAAAAGATATGGATTCTGGCAATAAATATGTGGAGATTGTCATTCAGAAGTGGCATGAACCAGGGTTTAGAAATTGTGTTGGGATCTCAGATACTGCTTTCCTCTTCAACTTCCAATTATGTTTTCCACTGTATCAGCTTCATTCTCAGGAAAATTCTGTGCTGGTAGGAAATGTAGTTTCTAGCAGCTCGAGTCCAAGGTTCAATCAGCTTAGCAACCACAGAACAACTTCTTCCTTGTTTCCAGAGTAAATGACCACCAAGGACACCATTCAGTCTGCTTTGGATGAATTGTCCAATTTTCCATCGCTAAAACAATGAAGACATTGATTCAGCAAACCTGATTCATTGTCCAAAGTCAATCACTCCACATCCAATCCCTGGAAGCTTCTTGGGATTTTTCTTTTTTAACACATGAAAGAAAGGTCATTTTACTGAAATTAGAAGGCAAGATCATAAGGTACCATGAAGACTAAAAGTACAGCTAATCTGATTTTGTTTGTAACTGTTCTAGAACAGCTGAGATTTTACACCCTTTTTATAGTAGCAGATATGCAAGTTCAAGAGGACTAGCAGCTTTTACCTGGATGTATTTGAGTTTCCTTTGTATTAGACAGAGCCCCTTGCTTCCCACCATCTTGCATTTTTTTTCCATTTTTTTTAATTTAAAAGGAGCCAAATTTTCAGTTAAATTTAAACTATAACATTGTCTTATGAGAATCACCATTTTGCTGGATAGATATACTGGGTGAGAAAAGGTGCAAAATACACAACACAGAGACTCACACACACACACACACACACACACACACACACAAACACATACTCAGATTCATGTGTTACAGGACAACATTTGGGTCAACAATGAACTGAATGTACAACATGCATCCCATAAGATTATAATGAAGCTGAAAAACTCCTATCCCCTAGTGATGACATAGCTACCATAACATCAAAACACAATGCTTTACTCACATGGTTGCTGATGTAAACATACCCAGGGTGCTCACAGTTCTATAAAAGTATAGCACAAACCAGACACAGTGGAGCACTTCTGTAATACCATCTACTTAGATGCTGAGGTAGAAGAATCACAAGTTCAAGACCAGCCTGAGAAACGTAGTGAGATTCTGTATCAAAATCAAAATAAAAAGAGCTGGGCATGTAGCTCATAAAATTATGTACAGATAATGATGATCAGCAAGTATGTTACTGACTTATGTATTGAGTAAACTATAATTTTTGTTGTTATTTCAGTGTGCACCTCTCTTATTTGTTAAAAAAAAAAAAGAATTGTAAAACAGCCTCATGCAGGTTCTCCACGTGGTGTTCCAGAAGAAGGTAACGCTATCATAAAAAATAATAGTTCCATTCATGCTGTTATCGCTGAAGAACTTCTAGTAGGACAAAACAGAGGTGGAAGTCAGCCATGTTGATAAGCCTATGATCGAGACCCTGTGCTTATCATGCCATCAAAAAGTTTTAAAAGTACTACATACAAAACTAAAATTTAAAAATAATTTAAAGTAGTTTTGTGGAGTATGGTTCAGTAGTAGAATACATGTACAGGGCCCTGGATTCAACCATGGAACTGCAAAAAAGAAAAAAAAAATCACAAAAGATTATAAAATAAGGATAAGAACTTCATGAAGTAAAAACTTATTGAATAAGGATACAAAGCTTATGAAATAAAAATCAATGTAAGCTATAGTTAATTTATTATTGAAGAAATAAAAATTTTTAATAAATGTTGTGTAGCCTCGGTGTGCAGTGTTTGTAAAGTCTGTAGCAGTATTCAGTAGTGTTCTATGCCTGCATATTCATGCACCACCCATTGATTGACTCACCCATGCCCAGATGAATTTATCATTTTTTTTTAATTTTAAATCATATTTTAGTACATTTTCTACTTATATACAAAAATACTTGCCACTGTGCTACCATTGCCTGTGACATTCAGTACAGTAACATGCTATAAGGGTTGTAGCCTTGGAGCAATAGGCAACAGCATATAGCCTAGAAGTGTTTGGGTTATTCGTTTTCACTTGTGTGAATACCCTCTGTGAGGTTAACATGACATCATCTATCAAGGCATTTCTTAGGATGCATCCCTGAGGTTAAGCAATTCATGAGTACATATAACATTTGCAAAGTTCATAAATATCAAATCATCTACAATTTGAGCATGTCCGAAATGATGTCGTGATACTTACTACTTTTTGTAATTTTCTAAGGCCTCCGAATGAAACAAACATCAAAGAGCTCATAGGATCTTTGTTAATAAAAAAGCAATCAAATCAGCAATTTTCAATTACTTATCATTTTTGCTTCCTCTATTAAATACTATAAAGGGAGCAATATCCAAAACCAATTAGAATATACATTTCAGAACCACATGGAAAGTTTATTTATTCCTCCAAATGATTCTTGTGAGAGATGGTTAATGCAGTTATGGAGGAATCTAGATCTATGAAAAATTTCTGCAAAACCATAATTCTAGTGTCCAGGTCTTATCATTTAATTACTGTAACTGCTATCTCATTTTAACAAACACTTTCAAATGGAATTTTCATAACACATGGATTTCAACAATCACAGAAAAGTATAAATAAGCAGATGTAGACAAAAATTTTTAAATTAAAAATTTTAAATTAAAATATTAATATAAGAGACTCACATGTCATCAGCCATCAAAATATATTTTAAAGACATTTTTAAAAATTTTTTAATTCTTTTAATGTTATACATGACAGTAGAATTCATATTTGTACTTTGATATATCATACATAGACGGGATATAATTTCTCATTTTTCTGAGTGTACGTGGTCATGTAGTCACACACACACACACACACACACACACACACACACATATATATATATATATATATATATACATATATACATATATATGATGTCTGTTTCATTCTTCTACCTTTCCTATTCCCACATCCCTTCCCCTTCCCTCCCATCAATTCCCTCTACCTAATCTAAGGTAATGCAATAGTGCCCCCCACCTTATTTTGAATTAGCATCTGTATATTAGAGAAAACATTTGGCCTTTGGTTTTTGTGGGATTGGCTTATTTTGCTTAGCATGATATTCTCCAACTCCAACCATTTACTGGCAAATGCCATAATTTCATTCTTCTTTAAAGTTGAGTATTAGTCCATTGAGTGTACATACTACATTTTCTTTATCCATTCACCTATGGAGGGACACCTAGGTTGGTTCCATAGTCTAGCTATTGTGAATTGAGCTCCTATAAACATTTATGTGGCTGTGTCTCTATAGTATGCTGATTTTAAGTCTTTTGGGTATAAACCAAGGAGTGGAACAGCTGGGTGAAATGACAGTTCCATTCCCAATTTACTGAGGAATCTCCATACTGCTTTCCATAGTGGTTGCACCATTAAAGATACATTATTATAGATATTTTAATGACATGTGTAGCACATTTTTTTTCTTTGTCATTGTGTCCTTCTATTACTTTCCCCAGCCAAAAATAAAACATCCATATGCTTTGACTGTGACTGAATTGGTCCCATATCAGTATTATGTTGTGGGTGTTGGTACTGGTATCTTCCTGTGTTTAACTTTATAACAGAAGGTCTGGAAGTGTACAGTTATGTGACTACCAGGAGGAGAGTGACTCTAATAAAATCAACAGAAAGGAGTTAAGATATTTGCTGAAAATTGGACCAATTCCCATTTACCCAATAAAATCATCTTCATGCGGACTGCCATTGTTTAAACCATTTTAAATTACATGTTCTGTAATGTGAAAGAAAATACCTTGTTATGTCATATAAATAGCACATACAAAAATAGAGCCCTAATATCCAGAGTATACAAAGAACTCAAAAAATTAGACAATAAGAGAACAAACAACCCAATCAACAAATGGGCCAAGGACCTGAACAGACACTTCTCAGAGGAGGACATACAGTCAATCAACAAGTACATGAAAAAATGCTCAACATCTCTAGCTGTCAGAGAAATGCAAATCAAAACCACCCTAAGATACCATCTCACTCCAGTAAGATTGGCAGCCATTAGGAAGTCAAACAACAACAAGTGCTGGCGAGGATGTGGGGAAAAGGGTACACTTGTACATTGCTGGTGGGACTGCAGATTGGTGCAGCCAATTTGGAAAGCAGTATGGAGATTTCTTGGAAAGCTGGGAATGGAGCCACCATTTGACCCAGCTATTCCCCTTCTTGGTCTATTCCCTAAAGACCTAAAAAGAGCATGCTACAGGGACACTGCTACATCGATGTTCATAGCAGCACAGTTCACAATAGCAAGACTGTGGAACCAACCTAGATGCCCTTCAATAGACGAATGGATAAAAAAAATGTGGCATTTATACACAATGGAGTATTACTCTGCATTAAAAAATGACAAAATCATAGAATTTACAGGGAAATGGATGGCATTAGAGCAGATTATGCTAAGTGAAGCTAGCCAATCCCTAAAAAACAAATGCCAAATGTCTTCTTTGATATAAGGAGAGTAACTAAGAACAGAGTAGGGACGAAGAGCAGGAGAAGAAGATTAACATTTAACAGGGATGAGAGGTGGGAGGGAAAGGGAGAGAGAAGGGAAATTGCATGGTAATGGAAGGAGACCCTCAGGGTTATACAGTGGAGGAGGTAGAGAGAGAGGAGGGGAGGGGAGGGGAGAGGTGGGGAGGGGGGATGGTGGAGGATGGGAAAGGCAGCGGAGCACAACAGACACTAGTATGGCAATATGTAAATCAATGGATGTGTAACTGATGTGATTCTGCAATCTGTGTATGGGGTGAAGGTGGGAGTTCATAACCCACTTGAATCAAAGTGTGGAATATGATATGTCAAGAAATTTGTAATGTTTTGAACAACCAACAATAAAAAATTAAAAAAAAAACTGAAACAGTATGTTCTATGGAAAATAATCTTTAAAAATGGTGAGTAAAATAGAAAAGAGCTCAAAAACCTGTCTAAAATCCATAGAAGAACTTTAAAAAATAAAGATATGTTGAAAGAGAACCACTTAAGAAATCCGAAAAAATTAAAAATCCAGGACTGATGTTTTTCTTTTGTACTAAAATATTTTATACCACCCACAAAAGTAGAACATTTTAAAATTGATTCTATAATGCCAGCATAATGTTGATTTTAAAAGGAGAAAATGATGGCCCAGAAAAATTAATTATGAATATAATGAAGTTGAATTTAAAAGAAATAGCCAGTAAAAGAAATTCCTGTGAAATATATGCCATAATTAAATATATAGGATCCATTTTAGAAAATTGAGGATGGTTTGATGGTTTTAAAATGCTAATCTTTTACTTCAATTCACCACAATAATACATTAAAAAATACACAAGCCAGGCTTGGTGGCTCATGCCTATAATCCCAGGGGCCCTGGAGGCTGAGGCAAGAGGATCGTGAGTTCAAAGCCAACCTTAGCAGTTTAGCGAGGCCTAATCAACTTACAAGACTTTGTCTATAAATAAAATATTAAAAGAAGATTGGGGATGTGGTTCAGTGGTTAAGCACCTCT
>NW_025999880.1:8857140-8864640 GCF_001458135.2 Marmota marmota marmota | reverse complement strand
TTCATTAGAGCATGTCTAAACTATCATCCCAACTGCTCAAAAGCATGAAATTAAAGAACATATATAAAAACATACTTGCATATAAATCACATGCTAACCCTGGCCCATTTGTGCATTAAATTTTGACAAATTGCCCACTGTTTTTTTTTTAAAGGTCTGATACTTTATTGGGTGTTTAAAATGTCATTGGAGACAGGGTTGAAAGTTTAGCAAGAGGGTCTTTCAGCAGCTTCTCCAAGACCACAGAACAAATTTAAAATCATACTTCATAAAACACATCTGAAGGGAGAGAAAATTCACAGCCCCAGGAGCTTAGTGCATCATTGAGTGGACAGCTCTGAGTCAAGGGTCCTCCATCCCTATAGGTGTCCCTAAGAGCTGGTGGCGAGTCCAGGTGGCAGGGACTGGAGTTGCAGCTTCGCTCCTGGTTGATGCTGCATCAGCCCTCCATGGGGATCAGGCAGGAAGACCTGATCTCTGCTATCAGAACCCTCCAAGGAGTGTCCTCACAAGCACCACCCTTAAACTTTTTGAAAAATGGGTTATTTAAAAATTTTGTCACAGTGCCTCTGGTGTGGGGTAAGAATAATAAGCAATTTCAGCCAGTTATATGAAAACCCATTCAGCAATGTTTCTTCATATTTTAGCAGTTACATTTCCAAACCCTAATTCCTAACCAGTGCCTTTTAAAAGGATACAACATTTCCATTTATTTGCTTTGCAAAATTACATACAACTCTCCAACTTCCCTTTTAATAGGTCTTATTCAAAGTATGTTTTATTTTAAAAATTAATTTGTTTTGATTGATTTTCATCACCAAAGGACAGAAGCAGTATCTGAAAGGTCAATTTCTTCACTAAAGTATTATTGTACCTAATGCATAACCATAGAAGCAGGTTAATACTCAGATTAACCCCATAAATGTAGCTAAAGTCAGGTGCTACCCCCCCTCTGGCTCACAAAGATAGGTCATTTCTAACCAAAGACAAAGTCTGGTCTGTGATTGGAGCCTTGCATCAGGCACCTCAGGGAATAGCCAGACCTATTAAATACCCATAGATTTAAAATGAGCAAAGACCAACTGTAAGGCTCATTTATTTTTAGAGTATTAGTCCTGTAGGTGATTCACAGATTCATTTTTTAAAACCTTTGCATAATCCTGACTTTCCTTCTGAAGGTTGACACTCTACATTAGAAACAATGTATTTATTTAAATTTAAATGAATCTTTGCTTCTAATTTTATTCAGATTGTTTGTTAATGGTAGATGATAAGCAACCAGAACAAAGATTATGATGATGGAATTAATGAAAACAATAGTTACCTTTTCCTTATTAGATTAGCTTATTGATCTTTTACTTACATATATTTATATTAACTATCCCTGATGGTAGATAATAATAAACCTGTGTTACAGCTGAGCAATCTGGTTTCAGAGTGATAGTGACTTTACTCAAAGTCCCAAGCTAACTAAATTCAAGGTTCAAGCTCCTTAAACTATATTGCAATCCCTTTTATTGTTTTAGAAAGCCTCATGCTGCAAATTTGAAGCTCCTGAAGACAATATACATTCAAAATGTTGAGTAAGCTTTTTCCAGGTGCCCATGTGTGACTAAGATGATGCTAAGCACAGAGGGGAGAATTGATGAAATATTAGATAGAATAATCTTTTTCTTTTTAGCTAAATGCAGATGGTCTTGCTTTGAAACAAATGGAGAAGCCATGTAAACAAGATATTATGAAAATATCTCAGATGAAAGAGTTCATTTTCTACGTTCCACATTCCTTGAAGACAGAGATTAGGCCTAACCCCTCACTTTTATCTCAGGGAATGCAGTCGGTTTTCTGTAAAGGGAATACTTAGCTGAAATTGATGTATGAGTGAATGAAGGCTACTCTTTGGTTCTGATGACAGTCTTTTTATTTATTTTTTATGTGTTCTAATTAGTTATACATGACAACAGAATGCATTTCAATTCATTGTGTACAAATGGAGCACAACTTTTCATTTCTCTGGTTATACACAATGTAGAGTTTCACCATATGTACCGTCATGTATGTACTTAGGATAATGATGTTCACCTCATTCCGCCAAATTTCCTGCCCCATTTCCCCTCCCCTACTTTGCAATCAAAGTCCCCCCTCCCATTATGGATCAGCATTCACTTATCAGAGAGAATATTCGGCCTTTATTTTTGGGGGATTGGCTTACTTCGCTTAGCATGATGTTCTCCAACTCCATCCATTTACCTGCAAAATGCCATAACTTTATTCTCTTTTAATGCTGAGAAATTTCTATTGTATATGTATGCCACAGTTTCTTTATCCATTCATCTGTTGATGACAGTCTTTTTAAATCTCTCTTGAGCATGCCCCTTTTCCATTTCTTCTGTCACTGATGGGCTCATACAATGCCAAACTCAAGCAGACATATAGAAACAAATAAAATGCCTCCTATCAGTAAACAAAATTCATTCAAAAATGTATTTTTCAGGAATTTCCAGGACTTATTATAAGCTCATGTTGCATATTAACTCTTTAGTTTTCACCAGTCAATGAAGCTTACCAAAGGAAAAATAAATAAATAAATCATGAGATAATTGGTGGGGAAAGTATGGTTCTTGGAGTTTTAAGACTGAAACAAAGGTAGACTGAGAGTCAACAATGATCAAAGTATATGTCAGCTACAATCCACAGGTTCTGATGTTTTACTTGATGTTGGGAGACACGTAGTAAAGGAGAAGAGGGAGTTGAAGATGGCTCTGTGGCTTTAAATTCAGACATGTTGATGGGTGTAGATGTCATTCATCAATGTCAATATGGAGAAGAATGAATTCAGTACAAAAGTTTCATGGAAGTTACGTAAATTCAGATATGAACACACTGGATTTAAAGTGCTATGGGACAATGAAATGCAAATGTCCAATATTATTCTTGGTGGCTGATTGCCTATGTAAGAAGAAATCAGTTTCTTCACATAAAATGCTCTAGATTGATTAAACTAGAATTTCTGGGAATATTTGAAATGGGCTGTCCAAGTATAAAACTAGTGGCACAGTCCATGCTTTTACCCTGGTTGGGACCACTTTTTCTAAAAAAAACCAAACAAACAAACAAACAAAAAAAAACAATTCATGAAGTTGTCCATATGCCTTAACTTTATTAGTGGTCAGACTTTGCATAATTTTGTATCTCAATATTTATAGCTAGTAATTTCAGGTTTCCTTCTAGAAACAAAATTATTCTTAAAAATAAATAATACTTAGCATTATGATATTTGAATCTGATGTCTAATTTCAGTTCTATTTTCCCAGGTTTTAAGAAACAGAACTTCATTTCTGTTTTTCCCATATTGACTCAACCCATGACTTGTAATAAAATACACGCAGGCAAAGAACTTCCAAGAAAGACAGGAAGGGAAAGATGGGCTAGCAAATGGTTTCTTTGACAAGGAAGATTGAAGACTCCTTTTAGGTTTAGTAGAATAAAGGGAGAAGAGTTGCCCTGGCCTTCAATAGATTTTTAACTACTTTGTGGCCTCTAATTCAGCAGGTCTCATGCCACTTTAGTTTGCAAATTTAAAATAATGACACTTTTGCTAAGTAACCTTATTTAGAGCAAAAGTGGTATAATTTTATGCTGCCTTATAAAAGAATTTAAAGATTTTTTGATATGCAGCCTTTACAAATTTCCCAATTATGCCTTTATGTAATATTCATTTGTTTGAGAAGCTTGAATAACTTGCTACATTGTGTGTTCTGTGCTTTATTCAGTTAACAAAAGATAAAGATTGAATCTATATATTTGACATGTATCTCACAATTAGTATTTTGTCATTTTGTTAAAATTCTTAATGCTGAACAACAATTCCAAAATCTCATGCTGCGATAGATTTTATAAAGATCAGAAACTTTTTTCTAAGATTTCCCATGAAGCATTGGTGACAAATACATGGGTAAGCCAAGTTAGACTGCATCCAGTATTCAAGCCTTAATTCTCCACCATGACTGCACAGTAGAATTCATCCTCACTACCACCACTTGGGATACTATTTCACTTTACCACTGCTTAAACCTTACCTCAGAACTCATATATCTGGGATGAGTCCCAGACAACAGTTTGTTTTACAGGTAATTAAAATGTGCATTAGGTTTGAGAATTCCTGAGGCAGATCAAGATGTATAATAACAATAAAGAGGGATGGGGGCAGATACATATGAACTGAAATATCTAGTAAGAAAATGAAGGCCAGAATCCTGGGAACACAATTATGGTATCAAAATATGGTATAATTAGTGAGGTTTCAATAGAAAGGTGTCATGGCTTAGAGGTGAAATGTCCTCCCAAAGCTCATGTGTGAGATAGTGCAAGAAGATTCAGAAGAGAAATGATTGGTTTGTAAGAGTATTAACCCAATCAGTGATTTAACTGAGTGGTAACTGAAGTGGTGAAGGGTGGCTGAAGGAATTGGGAATTGGGGTGTGGCTTTGGGTATATATTTGTATCTGGTGAGTAGAGTCTCTCTGCTTTCTGATTTATCACCATATGAGCAACTTTCCTCTGCCACATTCTTCTGCCATGATGTGCTGCCTCACATCTAACCCAACGAGTGGAGCCAGCCTTCTATGGACTAAGACCTCTAAAACTGTAAGCCCTCAAATAAACAAATTTAAAATTGTTTTGTCACATCCTTAAGTCACAACAGTAAAAAAGCCAACTAAAACAAAAAGGTATTTCTTTAGGGAGTCTATTATGCATGGCTAGTGAATCCTGCCAAGGAGTGGGCTTAAAATAATCATTTAAAACTTATGGCATATAGTCATATTTCACACATGAAATTGAGAGACTTCTGAATAATAGAGAACTCTAGGGATAAAATGTCACCCAGATGATTATTCGCAGTTAAACCATATATAATAGAAAAAAAATTTGGAGAATACTAAAGTAGAGATTAGAAATTAGTCCTTCAGTAGCCATTTGAGAGCAAAAGTACAATTGATTTGGTAAAAGTTTAAATAGTTTGCTACATTAAATGATAAAGAACTAAAACCAGATTGTTCAAAACATCTAAATGAAGTTCTTAGTGCCTTAAAAATTCTTGATTGTAACACAGACATCTTGAATATGGGTTATATGGCTCTCCAATACTTTTCTATATCAAGTACAACACCTCCAAAATATTTATTCTTCCTCATTTAAAATGGGGAAAGCCACTTGGGACAAATAAGGATAAAATGATAGAACCTCTAATGGAATGACAAGTTTCTTGCAAATGAACTTGTGGCCAGGCAACTTGAAGTTCAACCCTCTGTCAACACACCTGGTTATGCTTCTTTGTTACATAAAAGACACGTCTCTGCATATTAATGCTGGAGTTTGCTGCTATACTCTCAGTATCAATGAATATGAGCTTCACATTTTTGTTCAAATATTTCAATTTTGCCTGTAAGTCAACTGCTTGATTGTTAAAACAGTCAATTTGGTCATTTGGAAAAAAAAAGAAAAAGAAATCAAACATTATTTCATCATTCCAACATATTTTGGTATGTTTCCACCTAGTTGATTTTCAAGGATTTTGCATATAATCAAAACCATGCTCTACAAAACTTTTACATCTTGATGTTTTCAAAAAAAAGTTATTTCCTCTTTTAGTGATTGCATAGCCAGTATTTTAATGACAATACAGTATTCCGTTGAATGAATTCTTTACTCTTGCTTGGCATTTCAGTTCATTTTCTTAAAGATAAAGTCTTAAAAGTATTTTCACTTCTTTCTGATCAAGAGTGTTATTCAAACAAATCAATAAAAGAAATTTAAAATATCTTCACAATACCAATTTCAAATACTGTAGGAAAAGAGATTCCTGCTATTCTTCTTAGTTCTTCTGTGGGCTTTTTGGATAGACCTAGGATCTCAATTAATACAAGAGATAATTGATGAGAACAAAGCATCACAGTTTTCTTAATATATTGGGGGGTGGTGGTACCAGTGATTGAATTCAGGGAAACTTGACCACTGAGCCACATCCCCAGTTCTAGTTTGTGTTTTATTTAGAGACAGGGTCTCATTGAGTTGCTTAGTGCCTTGCCATTGCTGAGGCTGGCTTGGAACTCGTGATCCTCCTGCCTCAGCATCCCGAGCCACTGGGATTTCAGGAGTGCACCATGATGCTCAGTGCGGTTTGATTAATTTTACACATGCATGAGGATGTTCAAAAGATAGTGAAGTATGAAGAAATGACCAAAGCTTGATGCTTACTACTTTCTAAACAAAGCACTATTTGCAAAGACACAGCAGGACAGATGGATGTTGGGTCTAGAGTAGTAAACCCTTGGGATAGTACTGAGAGATATCTAGGGGATATAGAAGCTAGATGAGGGTTACATTGGAGTTTGTTTGTTCGTGTTCAGTCCCACCCCAATTATCAGTCTCAGGTGATTGAGGCTTTTTTGTAGCCATGATATGTGAATAACATCTGTACAGCTTGCTGTGTATAAGGAAGTCAGACCAAATGTCCTTTTGTGAAATTACAGTTGCCCAAGTGATTTCAGCTTTAAACAATCAATATGTCAGTTTGGCATGTTAACACCTTCAATGTCTTAGGTAAGGCAAGACATTGTGGGGAAGAGAATGTGTCATGGGGACTGAGGTTTAAGAATACAAGACCTAGCTGTTCATGAAAAAGAAAATTTGGCATTTTTACAATACCCTCTCTCAAATATTTCTGACAATTCACTCAAATGATGATATAAATGAGTACACAAATAAAACATATTGTTGTATACTGTTTTGCAGATACCCACAGCCATTGAAATTGAAGTGGCTGGTGCCACTTTCAATTACCTTAGGGGTACCAGCAGATCTAGAGTTCTCTTTTCCAGTTGTTTTGAGCTATTTTGGAGATATATTAGGAAATTAGAAAAACATACCCTTGAAACTTATTGTACCACATCAGTTAGGCAATGTATTTTGAAATAAAATGGATAATTTATCTCCCCATGGGCCAAGTTCCTTTATTGAAAAGGTCCTACAACAAAGTTCTTTGAGTTTGAAAATTCTGCGGTGTTTAGTGAAACTCTTCTTTTAAATTGTAAAATTACTTCTAGATAGATTTATTTGCTTTCTGTTTTGGAAATCACAATGTGAGGGAAAAATTCAATTTTTTCTTAAGTGCTATGGTTAAATTTAGTTCCTGAAGCCCGACTCTTTACTTCAAGATAAATACATTTCTCAGAATACTTCTTAATTCTTTTAGAACTCTGGCTTCAAATGCTTCTACTCAGTGTTGACACTTATCTGAATATCTATACTTGTTTGAAACCCAATTGTGGTCAAGGTTTCAATGCTAGCTATCTGTTTATTGAGGCATATTTACTGTATATACTTAAAGTATGCAGTTCAATATGTGGGATATAAATGTGATATAAATGTGAGGTACATGCAGTGTATATGAATATATATATATATATATATATATATATATATATACTGTCTCTTATA
>NW_025999880.1:8843338-8857116 GCF_001458135.2 Marmota marmota marmota | reverse complement strand
TATATATATATATATATATATATGACATAGATATTGCTACAGTTTAAAAATCATTTCTACAATAAAGATAATGTATATTCATTTCCCCAAAAGTTTTTTCATGGCCTATTATAATTTGTCTCTCCCACTCACCTCTTTCCTGCTTATCCTGTCACTAAAGCAAACACTGATCTATTCTCTGTCACTATAGATTAGTTTGTGTTTTGTAAAACTTTATATAATAGAATTACACTGTGTGCACTGGTTTTGCAGGATGTTTTTACTCAGCATAATTATTTTGAAGATCATCTATATTGCAGTCATCAAGAATTTGTTATTTGTTTATTGCTTAGTAGTATTCAATAGAATGACTTTAGGAATTTGTTATCCATCCACTCCACTTGTTGCTGAATATTAGCATATCTAGGTTGAGGCTATTACAAATAAATCTGCTATAAACATTATGACACATATCTCTATGGACATCTGCTTTCATTTCTCTGGAGTAAATATATAAAAGTCAAATATCTATATCATATGATACATGTATGTTTATGGGTTTAAGAAACAAAAAAAACTATTTCACAAAAATGATTTTACTGTTTTGTATCACTACTCTTCCTAGGATCATTCAAGAGACTGCTAAACATTCATATAAACCAATGGATGGAAACAGAAATATGGGAGAATTTTGTTACCTACAGGACCTGCTAGGAGTTAATCCTTTCCCTGAGGCTTTGCCATGAAACCAAGTTGTGGTCTGTGTGGGTTAGGTAGGGCAGAATGTGTGTCACAAAAACTCTTTTCCTGCACCTATGTGCAATTTTCATTTTTTTTCCCTTAAGACCTATACCCCAATCTAGACATGTTGGGGTAAATGGACAAAAATAAAGCAAAGTAAAACTTTATAAAGGGAGCATATTAAGAGAAAAATAAAGAGAAAATGGATTATTTCTACAACTTAAAGCATAATTAATTTATCCATTCAATTTAGGTATTTGAACAAATAAGTGGAAGATGATATTCCAAAAAGGGAATTAATGTAAGAGAATTCATAAAGTAAACACAATGTATAAACCATAACTTTAATTATTTTCTCTTGCTTCTTTGATAGCCCGGCCTTTTAATATTATGATCCCAAATGCCCTTGGTATGGATGCCTGCCGCAGTCCGGCTGGCTGGGCAAAATAACCGGGGGGTGACGAATAACTTGTGTACGTTGATACAGCAGGAGTGGAAGCCGTTTATTGCAGGACAGGAGCAGTATTTATACATTCCACACAGCTTATCTAATTAGCATAAACTAGATACATCAGACAACCAATAAGGAATCTCCACACTTAATGGCTCGCTTTTGTTACTTCTCAAACCACTCCCTCTGGCATTTTGCCAGGCACCATCCAGACTTGTTTACAACTCTAACATTCCCCTGGCAAAATGCCAGGTGTTATTTTGACTTGTTTACAGACTCTAACATTTCCCCCTTTTGTTTAATTTAAATAACGACCATAGTGGTTTTTACAGAAACACCAAAAATAACCTGCTACAAACAGAAAGGGAGGATACAAAATGCCACAATACCAAGCCACTTGATGGCTCCATGCAAGAAGCCCTTGGAAAAATTATACCAGCAATGACACTGTTAGCAAAGATACCGAGTTACAATTTGTTACAGATTACAGTTTGTTGTCTCAGTCCAGGTAAAGCAGTGTCTCAATAGATTAACTCACAGTCCAGGTAAATCACAGTCCAGGTAAGTTCTGCAGGCAGCTAGCTTAAATCACAGTCCAGGTAAGTTCTGCAGGCAGCTAGCTTGATCCGAAGTCTCGTCTGTTTCTCAGCCGAAGTCTCGTCCGGTTTTCAGCAACACTGGAAATTCTTCCACCTTGGTCTTTACCGGCACTGGGACGAAGGCAGGAACTCCGGATGGCTAAAGAAAATCCTGTAGCATTCTACTAAGAAAACAACCTTCTGAACAATTTAGTACATTATCTCAAGGTTTTTTTGCATTTGAAATAAGCATTAATAGTGCTCATTACTCATCAGCTTCCAGGTGTGGGAGAACCATTGTAGCTTAGTTATTGGCATTGAAAATGACCAAACATCAGGGACACCAGTAGCATCTTCTGCTGGCTGTAGTGCCTGGGCAGCCCCAGATGGCCCTGGGGAGTGTCCCGGACTCAAACTGCTACTGGGCACAGGGAGCAAGAGCCTGCGAGACTGTGCCTCCAGGTCAGGTCTAGATTTGGGCTCGCGGCAGTGGAAGAGCCAGCTCCCCGGCCAGGAGGCGGGGAAGGGCCAGTCGCCGCCGCCTCTTGGAAAATCCTTGCTGCGCTGTGACCGGCTTGCACACTCGGCAGCCGCCTCTCCGCTTCACGCACCCTCCGGTAACGAAAAGTATTTAGTAATAGCCTTTTGCTGCAACTTTTTTCCTGATAATCCTTCTTCTTCTGAACTTTCTTTTTCTTTCTGACTAGAGTTCCTGGGCTCTTATCAACACATGCCCTAACTATTCTTGGTTCCACTGGGGTGCCTTCTTCCCTTAGTAATTTACTTCTCACCCCTTCCATATTTTCATCACAAAGACAATACAATACACTGAGACAAAACAAGACACAAACATACTGTATCAATCTTCTCCATTTTCTTGAAATGACCATTTTTCCTCTCGCCCTATCTGCCTAGGGACGAGCAGATTGCCCCCGTCCTATCTATGGACGGGCAGCTTTTTTTCGTCACTTACCCCCGAGTGTCCCGGGGCTCCCCGTAACGGGCCACCATCTGCCGCAGTCCGGCTGCAGCAAAATAACCGGGGGGTGACGAATAACTTGTGTACGTTGATACAGCAGGAGTAGGAGCCGTTTATTGCAGGACAGGAGCAGTATTTATACATTCCACACAGCTTATCTAATTAGCATAAACTAGATACATCAGTCAACCAATAAGGAATCTCCACACTTAATGGCTCGCTTTTGTTACTTCTCAAACCACTCCCTCTGGCATTTTGCCAGGCACCATCCAGACTTGTTTACGAACTCTAACATTCCCCTGGCAAAATGCCAGGTGTTATTTTGACTTGTTTACAGACTCTAACATTTCCCCCTTTTGTTTAATTTAAATAACGACCATAGTGGTTTTTACAGAAACACCATAAATAACCTGCTACAAACAGAAAGGGAGGATACAAAATGCCACAATACCAAGCCAATTGATGGCTCCATGCAAGAAGCCCTTGGAAAAATTATACCAGCAATGACACTGTTAGCAAAGATACCGAGTTACAATTTGTTGTAGATTACAGTTTGTTGTCTCAGTCCAGGTAAAGCAGTGTCTCAATAGATTAACTCACAGTCCAGGTAAATCACAGTCCAGGTAAGTTCTGCAGGCAGCTAGCTTAAATCACAGTCCAGGTAAGTTCTGCAGGCAGCTAGCTTGATCCGAAGTCTCGTCTGTTTCTCAGCCGAAGTCTCGTCCGGTTTTCAGCAACACTGGAAATTCTTCCACCTTGGTCTTTACCGGCACTGGGACGAAGGCAGGAACTCCGGATGGCTAAAGAAAATCCTGTAGCATTCTACTAAGAAAACAACCTTCTGAACAATTTAGTACATTATCTCAAGGTTTTTTTGCATTTGGAATTAGCATTAATAGTGCTCATTACTCATCAGCTTCCAGGTGTGGGAGAACCATTGTAGCTTAGTTATTGGCATTGAAAATGACCAAACATCAGGGACACCAGTAGCATCTTCTGCTGGCTGTAGTGCCTGGGCAGCCCCAGATGGCCCTGGGGAGTGTCCCGGACTCAAACTGCTACTGGGCACAGGGAGCAAGAGCCTGCGAGACTGTGCCTCCAGGTCAGGTCTAGATTTGGGCTCGCGGCAGTGGAAGAGCCAGCTCCCCGGCCAGGAGGCGGGGAAGGGCCAGTCGCCGCCGCCTCTTGGAAAATCCTTGCTGCGCTGTGACCGGCTTGCACACTCGGCAGCCGCCTCTCCGCTTCACGCACCCTCCGGTAACGAAAAGTATTTAGTAATAGCTTTTTGCTGCAACTTTTTTCCTGATAATCCTTCTTCTTCTGAACTTTCTTTTTCTTTCTGACTAGAGTTCCTGGGCTCTTATCAACACATGCCCTAACTATTCTTGGTTCCACTGGGGTGCCTTCTTCCCTTAGTAATTTACTTCTCACCCCTTCCATATTTTCATCACAAAGACAATACAATACACTGAGACAAAACAAGACACAAACATACTGTATCAATCTTCTCCATTTTCTTGAAATGACCATTTTTCCTCTCGCCCTATCTGCCTAGGGACGAGCAGATTGCCCCCGTCCTATCTATGGACGGGCAGCTTTTTTTCGTCACTTACCCCCGAGTGTCCCGGGGCTCCCCGTAACGGGCCACCATCTGCCGCAGTCCGGCTGCAGCAGAATAATCAGAGGGGGTGACGAACGACTTGTGTACGTTGATACAGCAGGAGTGGAAGCCGTTTATTGCAGGACAGGAGCAGTATTTATACATTCCACACAGCTTATCTAATTAGCATAAACTAGATACATCAGACAACCAATAAGGAATCTCCACACTTAATGGCTCGCTTTTGTTACTTCTCAAACCACTCCCTCTGGCATTTTGCCAGGCACCATCCAGACTTGTTTACAACTCTAACATTCCCCTGGCAAAATGCCAGGTGTTATTTTGACTTGTTTACAGACTCTAACAGATGCCAGCTTATAGGTACTTCACTCATTTCTCCAACCAGAGCAAGGGCTAAGATGTCTTCAGTTATAGAAATGTAGAATTCACATAATTTTTCTTAATTTAGATTACTTCTTCACATAGATTGGAATGGACTGGAATATTGATCATTACTCTCCATGTGCCATTGTTTTTATGCTATTTAATTTGCCTTTTTCTCTCTAATATTTTGTTGTACATATTTATTCGCATATCTCTGTTTGCATATTTCTGTCTCCATGAATTTTCTATGCTTATTTTCTCTATGCTACTAAATTTTGTACCTGTTCACAATGCTGTTCTTTCTCTCTTATAAGATTAGATGTCCTATGTTATAAGTTAGATATGAGGTGTTCCCTAAAAGCTCACACATGTGAGACAATGCAAGAAGTTTTAAAGGTGAAATGATTGAGTTATTAGAACCTTAATCCATTGAACAAATTAGTTCTCTTATAGGGATTAACAGGGTGGTAACTGAAGACAGACTGGTTATGGCTGGAGGAGGTAGGTCATTGGGGGAATGCCTTTTGGATATATAAATTATCCCCCGTGAGCTGAACTTGTTTCTCTCTGTTTCCTGGTCTTATGACCTGAGCTGATTTCCTTTGCCACACTTTTCCACCATAATGTTCTTCCTTGACCAGAGAAATGGAGCTGCCAGACTGTGCACTGAGATCTCTGAACCCATGAGCCCCCAAATAAACTTTTTCTCCTCCAACTCTCTCTGTCAGTTCTTTTGGTTTACAGCAACAAAACAGTTGACTAAAACATCAATATTTTTCAAATATTTCCAATACATTTTGTGAATGGCAGAGTACATTGACAGGGTAGTTTAGAGGTTGAAGGAACAATCTGAATTTGCTATCACATTCTTAGTATTTTAAATTATATAAAGATATTTTGCTATAATATAAAAATAAAGATTGTTTGGGGTGTTTTTGTGTGTGTGTGTTTATTACAAATGGGTTAACAAGATGCTCCAGTGAATTTATCATGGCACGTGACTGCTGATCTACTCTTAGTACTCAGTTCACTGTAGACTTCTATTCAAGTAGTCAATTGTTTGGTAGCATGTCTTTCTCATATTGTCTTTTCCTCATATGATTTAGCTTATTGCAGATGGTCAGTAATATCAACTAGAGGGAAAGGATGAAGTGGATAATGAAGAGAATGGAAATATATATTGAAAGAGGAGAAAAAAGAGAAGGGCAAAGAAACCTCCCTATTATTTAGTCTCTTCCACTCTGTAGAACATCTGGGCTATGCTCAGTCTCTGTTGATATGCTCAAACTGAAAATACTCTTTAATAGTTGAATTTATTAAGCAAGCATTTCATTTACATTTAATACGACAGTTTATGCATTAAGCAGAGAAATCAGGTAATCAGATATCTACAGTGTTAGAAGATCAATCTAAATGATTTTTAATTAACCAGGTTTGCATCAAGAATGAATATATTGCTTTAAAATGGAAGAAAACCAAGGAACCATATTATCTTGCCTGTCTTGACCTTGAGTCATTTGTCCTGATATACATCATATGGACTTTAATATACTTAGGAGACAGAATAATTATCAGGTCTCTGAACTTATGTCTTTTTTTTTCACCACTGAAGGAAGAATGTTACCTACTGGCACACTTTTCCTTCCAGATTCAAGGCATCCAAGTTTTAAAGGGTTGAAATCATGGCTCCTTTTGCTAATGGTGATTTCTAATGATTTGTGAGTTTCAAGAGTAAAAATGGAAGTTGTCAAGTACTTGAACATTAGTCCCACTAGGATTTCTGTAGAGTTAAGGTCCCTCTGCAGTCTAAGGAAGAAAGTTAATTGTTCTCCAAAAAGAACATAAAGATTGGGGGGCTTGCAAAAGCCTGAAAATACAAAGCAAATTAACCTAGCTATGAAAGTGAATTGCTATTTATGAATTTCTGCAACTGATGGAGTGCTACAAATGCATTGTTTAAAAATTTGCAGATGGATCAAGCAATGGCTGTGAGCTGCCTGAGAAGGGTAAACACTAATGCTGTGGCTTTGAGGATGCCATTGGTTTTCTTTTTACAAAAGGTAAAATCTAAATCTAAACTGCATCTGGGCATGGTGGCACATGTCTGTAGTCCCAGTTACTCAGGAGGCTGAGGCAGGAGGGTTACAAGTTCAAGGTCAGCCTGGGTGATTTAGCAAGATCTTGTGCCAAATTTTTAAAAAGACAGTGATGGGAAGAATTGGGTGTTGGGGATGTAGCACAGTGGTAGAACACACAGCTAGTATGCAAGGGGCCCTGCGTTCAATCCCGAGTAAGTAAGTAAATAAATAGGAATTTAAATAAATATATTTCAGTGGAAAGTACTCCTACGGAAAGCATCTTTGAGCCCATGGAAAAAGTGTAGCTCATCAGAAAGTGAATCATCTCTTGATATTAGCAATGGTAGAATTCTCATGACGGATAGGAAATGGACCCTTTTGTCAGGTTTTTGGAACCAGAGAATGCCAGGATTCTTCTGTGAGTTTATGGGGAGAGAGTTTCCACAGAAAGATTGATGCTCTTGTTCACATTGATGAGTAGGGATTCTGAGCCAGAGTCAATTTCCTTTAGAAAAGGAATGATAGGTATCATTTTCTAGATTCATATTCACTACACTGCTGTGCATCTTACATGGCATAGGAAGTCTAGAGTAGGATTGAAGAATCATTAAAAAAATGCACTTCTGAAAGAAATTGTGAGAACAATTGGCAATTCCTTCCAAACCAATTTAGATACCCAAACATCACAGTAGAGTCTTAATCTTTTCACAGTGAAAAATAGTTGTCAAATATTACTTTAAAAGTCTAGAATTGTAGTAAGCACACATGCAGATTGCTTCTTTTCAGTTCATTTAAAAATGATTTATATTCATATGCAAAAAGTAGACATGAATGTCTCAGATTATTTTGCTGTATTGAAGTGGCCAATCTTATTATTGTTTTGTTTCCAAACCATCATTATATCTCCTCTCCTATATTTTTATTTCTTTTCTTTCTGTAATACAAGGAGTACTTAAAGGAATGGGGAAATAGAAATCATTTATATCTGAATTGTTCTTTTGGTATAGGAAAACCCTGATACACTGCTCACCACATGCTTTAAATATCTGGTCCTGGCTTATCCAAGGTGTTCTGTAACCTGTGTTCAGGCTCCGATGACATCTTTTCCATTGGAAACTGACATAAAGAGGTAGAAAATAATTTATTGTTTTCATTATAATGTTTCTGACCACAGCTTTAAGTGCAAAAATGTTTGGTATGATAGGCGAGCACTAAATTAAAATGTCATTTTGTCACTGTCTCAGGAAGAAGGGATGGATGGAGAGTAGGAGGTGTGGAATAACACAACTTCATGATTTTCATGAATTTCTATTGAAATGAAGGCAATCATCCATGCTGTGGTATTTAACAATAAAGATCAATAGTTGAGCCTCTTTTGATATACTGCATAAGTTTCAAACAAAAAATGTATTAAGCTAGCCCATTTTATGGGATTCTATGTGTGTACTTATTGACTTTTCTTCACATTTTGAGCACTATAAAATACACTAGTAAATAGCACCATAGTCGAAGGGGAAAAAATGTAGTGGTTGTGCTTACTGAAATAAAATTGCTTCATATTCTAAATGCATTCATCTTTATCTACTGAAAGTTTAAAAGAATGTGATCTTTTGATGTTTAAAGATGAAGCATATTTTGAAAATTATGCATATAGTTTTATCTACATCTTTGAGTTTGCTTACATATCAAATTTCCCCCACATTAATTTAATTAAAATTTTGTGTAGCTTTTGGATTATTATTTCATTTTGCCCTAGAATGTACTTAAAATTCCAAAATAACATTATAGTATAGAGCAATGGAATTATTTCAAAAGTAGGGGAAAGACCGTTTTATAATTATGTGTCATTTCATTAAACTAAAGGAGAAAGAATGACTATGATATAATCAGAGTTTTTGGAGTTTGCTTTAGTAAATGAATAAGAATGTACTTGACATTAGTCATACAGAAATGACTGCTTATAATTTTTCTTGTTTCTTAATCAAGTAAGTTTTTCTTTTCTTTTCCTTAACAACTCATGGATCTGATTATATTGTCATTGCTTTTTTCCCTACCATGCAACTGGTAAAATTCAAGAAATTTTTGTCTTAAAAAGTTGTGCTTTTAAAAAAGTCACCAATTTTAAATCATGGAGGATATTGATTCCATTCAATTGAATGGCCTATATGTTTACTATAGATAACCTCCAGTAAAAGAGAATGGGTACAACATTATATCAGAGAACTTAAAACAGCTCAAAAGCTTGCAGAGGATAATGTGTGAGTTTATGATCAATAATAAAATAAGTGCTATATTAATATTATAAAGATTATGTTATAGAGATGTGAATATGGACTCATTTTGTTTTAGCCTACTAATACAAAATGGATTGCTATAAGAAAAATAAAATCAAAAGGGCAAAAAATAGGAAGAAATTTGAAGTAATAATGCATCTGGAACAGAATAAAAATAATTTAAAAAATGGTAACCTGAGAATATGTCTAATTTTGGAAATATGGGATCATCAGTATGATAAGGACTTGTTATACTTTTTAAGGTGGGAGACATATACTTTTTAAGGTGGGAGAGAGTGGACTTGAATAGTGGGAAGACAGAAAAAAGCAAATGTGGGCCTTTTATTGACATTACAAACATGCTAAGGACTTTGAACTTTGTCTTATGATTAAATAATCTTTGGTGAATCACCTAATATTTTTGAAAATAAGATAATGTTTATAAACACAACTGTAATGATTATAATGAAAGATTAGAGGATTTCAAAAGAAAATGTTCATAACAACAGCTAAAATGAGGTGCTAAAGGCTTATATAATTTGAGGTGGATAATGCCACTTCTAAAATAGGTATGTCCTCCAATTTTGAAGGCTTATCACAAGTAAAATGTACTTCTTATTCACTCAAATTCTAATGCATATAGATTGAGAAGAAAGCAGCCTTCTCCATAGTTATTCAAGGACTTTAACTGTTTTAATCTTAAGATTCCTGGGTTTCCTAGGAAACCTGGGTTTCTCTAGGACCTGGGTTTCCTCTTCTATTTTCTTCTGGATGGAAGATAGGGAGAAAGGAGAATAGATTAAGAACACGGGAGGTTCTTATGGGCCATAACTGAAAAATGGCCAGATCCAAATTGCTGTGTTCATCTGGTCATGTTTTGTTGCAAGTGAGGTCGAAATCATCGAATAGCCATGCACAAGGTCAGTAGATGATACAAGTCTTGGTGAGCACATTGCAGTTTCTGCTAGTCTTCCCATCTTGTACTAAATAGCTATTTCACTCCTCTTTCCACAAGGAAAATAAACTCATTCTCTTCCTGAAGGGAAAAATATAAAGTCCTATCAAGTAACTTCTTTAATGTAAAGGCTAAAATCTATGATTATGCAAAGTCCTTCTTCTAGCAAGTCTGAATATGGATCCTTGCAATCTTATGAACTGTGAACTAAAATAATCTCCCTCTCAGAGTCTCCCAACCATTGTAGGTAAACCTTGTTGCTTCAGCTTGCCGTGATATGTTACAACTGTTAGCATGCTGAGAAATGCTTCAGAACCAGCTCTCCAGGGTAAGGAGAGGGAAGACAAAGACGTAGTTTGTAGTGTTCACCAATATCCCTAGTGTAAATATACCCATTATATCCGACTTCAAGCAATTATCTTTATTGACGTCAATGAAGATGGAGTGGGGACAAAGGTTCCATGACAAACTCTCACCAGCCTACATGAGCTGGCTCCTAACTAACATTAATTCATCTTTTAAAGTAGAAAAGTAGCACAGAATAAAGAAATAGTTCTCTACTTTGGAACATAAACTGAGAAGAGTATAAATCATAAATAAGTAAATAAATACACATGAACCACAGGGAATAGGGACTGATCAATATGGCAACCATTTGAGGATCCAGTTCTGGTGAGAGATTAATAATGAACATATCATTGACACTGCAGTGGAAACCAGAGAAAGAACTTAAAACTGCACTGAAAATGTGTAATTTTGATGGAGCACTGAGTGACATTCCCTGAATTTATGAAGCATTCTCTGCATAATTTTTTTGTTGTTGTTAATTCAGTTCTTCATCCATGTACTCTGTTTACCCATGGTTTTGGTCAGATCTTCATATTAGCTTACTTTTCACTCATATTTTGTACAAAAACAACTGAGAAAAGGGTCACTATCAAAAGAGAACTGAAAATGTAAGCATTGTTCACCCAAAATAGGTAAAGATTCGGACAGTTGTGACTGTTCCAGAATATTCAGATTATTCAGTCACAGTGGGAACCACTGGCTCAAACACTGAGAAAGCCGTGATTTTATCATAAGCATGTTGGAGTCATTTCCTCAAGAAAAATATTGAATGCTATAATTGGGGTCTACAAGGCCACACTCATTTCAATAATAGACCTCAAATAAAATCTATTACATTCCCAACAAGTTTCCAGGTAACCTATTTCTGAAACCCAAACTGATCATACTAACACAATGAGTGGTATTATTATATTCATCCTTCACTTTCTTTCCAAGCTAATGGTGAAAAATGGCTACTTTTCCTTGAGTCCACAGATGGTAGCAAACAGGTTCCAGTTCCTTTCTCCTCTTTACTACATGATGTGAGCGTCTCACTGACAGATACAACAGGAATTCCAGGCTTCAATGAGCCTGAGCTTATGCACACCATTGATGCTGAGTACAAGGTAGCTCTCAGCATGAGAACCATATCACTCACTGCCTCTAACCACCATTCCTGGTTTCCACCCACTGAGGAATGTGAAGGAAGTCAATGAGCAGTTTCTTAGCATGCAAAGAACAAGAACAGATCCTCTATGAAATCAAGACATCAGTCTCTGGGATGATTCACTAAGTTACCCAAGAGTTTTTTGCGCATTCTCTAAGTGGTGCACTACAAATTTCATCAAAAAACCATCCTGTACTGGCATACATAGGGAGAAGTGGACAAAATAATGGTGAAGTTCATGGAAGGTGAAAGCAATGTTAAAAACAAATATCTTCTTAAATTCAGAAAGAGAAGGATTTTGATGAAGACTTCAAGGAAAACATCTAAATTCTTTAGCCTTACCTGTCTTCTTGAATTGTTTCTTTACCTCCCTCAGAATTTGCATCTTTTTAGCCTATTTTTAATCCCAATCCCAATCCAAAATAGTTCATGTATATGTTAAGCACTTAGTTAATAAACATGTAGTTTTAGATGGAAAACACCACATATTCTTCATGTCCCAAATGCATGCTTTCTTTCTTCATACACACACACATATACCATGGTAAAGCAGAGCAAAGGTATCATAGTAACAACTTCTAATATTTAGTAAAGAGAGAGTAAAAGACACAGTAGAATCACACCCAGTTACCAAATTCTACTGTGCATCTACTGAGATTACCTCTTACCTGGTTTGGTGAAGTTTCACTCACAGGCCTTAATTCTATTAGTTGGCATGTCCTTATTTATATTCTATCTCGTGCTCCATCACCTAGATGTCTTTCTGTGACTACAGAAAGCTTAGGCTACACTCAGTATCTGCACTCAAGGCATGTGTGAGCCGGGAGGAGTCATGTTTGCTGATTGGTGACTCAGTACTACAGCAGTTTCACAGAGGTGGATTATATCACAGTAAAAATTTGGGGCAACAGAATGAAGCAACTTATTGTGATGAGTAATGTAGAAGAACAAAAAAGGTCTGTAGATTTTAGTCATTGTTTTATTTGTAGAAAAAGAGCAAATATCCTATTTGGTCTTAGACATATTGATTCTGAAGGTGCCATTAAGACATTGAATGAAAGAAGACATTCTTTATAATATTAGGCAAAAGGATTTAACAAGCAGGAAAGATAAAAATAAAGTACTATATAAGCAAAAGTATACACAGAAGTATGCATCTCACTGCTTTCTTAATTCAGAAATAAAAACATTATTTTTAATCCAACCAAATTGATACCACACAAAGACACAAACTAGCCAGATAAAATTAAAATAAAAGCAATGACAATATCCTTTCCTTTCCCATCCTTTCTAATCACAATGGGAGGAGTAGGAATTATATGAAGATTCAGGGTATGAAGTTTCATCATTCTAGAGATCATGGTACAGGGCAAATGTACGGCAAAATAAGGAAGAGTGTGATGCCTCACCCCTTTCTTGTAGTTCCTCAAAGAAATTATCCTCATTGATTAGTCAAGGGATGCAGAAAAAAATCTGCCATATTTCTCTGCCAGTTTCTAGCCTACATAATAGCAAAACAGAACACTTGATATATGTCTCATAATATTAGATTGCTGTCATCAGAGGGCAAAAGAATCTTCATTTTTATAAGGTTAAATGAGAGTTATCATGTTTCTTATTGAGAGTAGGATAGCACACAACCACACCTTACTTGATCCACTAATTCTTCAGAATTACATTAGTAAATGTCAATACAAATTTTACAGTTCAAAAGCCGGGTGTGACAGTATGTGGCTGTCACACTCAGGAGGTAGAGGCAAGAGGATTGAGAACCCAAGGCCAGACTGGGCATGGGCAATATGGCATGATCTTATCTCAGAAAAAATATTGTAATTCAAACAGAAGTGATTTCTGTCTATATTATAATCGCTGTGCTGTAACAGGGTTATATTAGCTTCCTTGTCACTTAAGACTTTCTGATAGTTAATGTTTTGATAATTTGGTGATTAAAGCCAAATTAAAAACCAGAGAAACCCGAAACCCTCTCCCATCATAAGAACTTTTTCTGCTTATACAGAGGAGGGTAGAAAACAAGGTGATTGTAGAGACTAGATAATGAGATTATGTTTTTCACAGATATAATATCTGCTTGAAAAACTCTTAAAAACATTCTTATTTATAGAAAGGAAGAAAAAAACAAAATTATTGTTAAGAAGCAATGAACTTTTCGCTTCGCTCCGGGCGGAGAAGATGAATGTGTAATCAGCAGTGGATTGTAAGTACCCGAGGCAAAGAAAGCTCAGTGCGCCCCGCCTTTTTTTTTTT
>NW_025999880.1:8818778-8837505 GCF_001458135.2 Marmota marmota marmota | reverse complement strand
ATTAAAAAAAAAAAAAAAAAAGAAGCAATGAACTAGGATTTGCAAACACGTGTCTCTATATATATAATATTATAATGAATATTTTGTTTTAGTGGTCATCAATTATTTGCTAATTACCACATGCTCCTGCTTGTCTTCAGCCCTAAATCTTTGTGACCTCTTGTCTTCATCAGACCATGCTGATGATCTGGCACAGCTTCTTTGTGCTTAGTCTCTCAGATTCCACTCTTTATTAGGCAACTTTTTGTTGCTATGACCAAAAGACCTGACTAGAACAACGTAGAAGAGGGAAACCTTTTGGAGGTTCATGGTTTCAGAAGTTTCAGTACACAGGCAGCTGACTCCTTAGCTTGGGTCAGAGTGAGGCAGAATATCATGGCAGAAGGATGTGGTGAAGGAATACAGCTCAGAACATGGCCACCAGGAAGGAGAGAGAGTGTGAGCAAGAAAGTGCTAGCTCTGCTCACCAGAAACAGAATATAAGACTCAAAGCCACACCCCCACTGAACTACTTTCTCCAGCCATACCCTACCTGCCTATTAGTTACCACTTAGTTATTTCATCAGTGGATTAGTGCACTGAATAGGTTAAGGTTTCCTTAATCTCATCATTCCAACCTCTGAATGTTTTTGCATTACCTCGACATAAACTTTTGGGGACACCTCAGATCTAGACCATAACACACTCATTCCTAAAGTTATTTGAATATATGCCATTTTGTGACATTTCACATGTTAAAAACAGAATCTTTTGGCAGCCTCTCTCTTCTATCTAGGGAGTATTCTAATTGCCTTTCTTTTTCAAACATTGTTTCCCTCTTTGTATTAGAAAGTTCTATAGGTTCTGCGAAGTCCTTTTTATGGCAACCATAATCATCCCAAATAAAATACATGACATTGTGTTCTGTAAATGAGAATTAATTGAGTTGAAGATAAGACTAGAGAGTTGAAGTTAGTTTTGAAAGTTTTGGAATAGCTGTTATGTGGTTATGAAAAAGGGATGAAAAGATTGATAAAGAAAAAAAAATTCAAGTTGCTTCAGCAAAGTTGTAATCATAAATGTATAATGGATATAATAATGGGAAATGTGAGATTTTATCCAGTAACATTTCCCAACCTGGGAAAGAGATGGTTGGATTGGTCAATACGTGGGCATGGCCAAAGAGGAGCCATCAGCAGAAGGTGAAGAGGGACCAAATAGATGGAAAATAGTACGAACAAAGACACCAAGATGAGCAATCACGGGACTGGTCCAAGGATGGCCTGGGAGGGATGTAAGGCCAGAAAGGTTTGACATTGTAATGCAACAATAGACTAAGAAGAGTTGAAGTGATTGGGGGCAAGAGAGGTGAGTAATAGCAGGTCTGGCTGAGTGGAAGAGAAGGACTTATCAGGACATTTGTTCTAAAATGGGTAATTTCCAGTTCTAGAAAATGATTCATTAAGCTGATTCAACCCTCCAAATTTATGAAAAAGGAAAAAGCATATGGTTATATAATAAAGAGAAAAAGAGAACATTTGATTTGGGGAACATCAACTTGATTTATCATTCATGCTAGTTTCGTAGTAACAAAACTGTTAAACTGAAAAGCTCTAAATCAACATCCCAAGTAGATTTCATTTTAGTGGCTGTGTAATTAATTAAGGCTAATTCAAATGTACTCTATAAAAATAATCAGAGGTTAAAACTCACATTTAAACCCAGTTATTAATGGATGGCTGGATAATAGTCATGTTTAAATACATCTGGGCTTTAAGTTCAGAGAGAGTGACAGAGTGTACCAGTCATTTACACACTGATGTGTCTAGAGTGTCAAGGCCTTCAAAGTACTAACCTCTGACTCACCTTGGGTTTGCTGAGCTTGAAGAACTTTAAAAAGAACATGCTGAAACTAAGCAAAAGGAAACAAATCAGCTAAATATTATATAGCATTTAAATAACTGAATCATTGTTCATTGAGGGTAAAAAAAATAAGGTAATAAATAGATAAATAATAAATGCTATTTTGGAATCTCAAGCTAAAGAACCAAGAAAGCTAGTAAAAAGGTACCCCTTCTAAAAAATTTTTCTTTATTTTTAATCTATCCTATGTCCCACCAAGTTTCTTAAAAAATACGTATTCTCTGTGATTTTGTTTGCCTTTATCTCTTAATGTGTGTGAAATCCTTTCTTTTCATTTATATAATTTTAGCCTCTTGAATCAGTTACTTACCTTTCTTTACTACTGCTTTTGTCTTAAAATAATACACAGAAGAAACTCCTTTATTCTTGGAGGATAAAAATAAAGATGAGCACACAGTAATGTAAAATGAAAGCCATCCCAACTTTTGTTATTGAGAGGCATGTGAAACCTATGTGTTGTAAACATTAATGCACGGCCATATGTGTTACATTGTAAGCAAAAATCTTACAAGGTTTACCTGCCTTTTAAGGTTTTTGCACATTCTGGTTATAACCTTTGAAATCTGAAATTTTGACAGTTCTCTCTGGTGAAATCTGAAGCTATTGGCAAAGAGCCCTTTAGAGAATCAACATTTTTTCTACATAGATGATGGTTTTTAAACCATTCACAGTCTAAAGATGGACTTCACTTTTTTTCACTTTAATTCACTGATTTGACTTTATTTCTTAAACACTGGGATTTGTTATCACGGATATCACAATCTTGTCCTTCACAAGTGTTCTCCATGGGAATATTTCAGATCTGAGATTAATTTGCAAATGTAGTAAACATATCAACTGACAAAGATTATAACTTACTGTAAACTGTTTACCGACTAAAACTCATTAGTCCTTTTTTATGCAAGCATGTTGCAATGTTAATGGTATTAGATGTTCAATAACTGATATTGCTGACATTCTGAATGAAGATGTTATTTATTCTATCCTCATATCTTAAACAAGGATGGATGCTTCTCTGTTATAGTGAATGTCACTGACTTTAAGACATTTGGTTCAAGGCAAACATTTTCCCAGAGGAGAAAAGTTTTAAAAGGGAACATGAAATGACAACCATAGTAAGAAACAAATCGAAGGGCTGTAAATAATATCATATGTGATATGATATAACATTTCCAAATGTTGAATTTAAACTATGTAAGTTGCATCATTAATCCAGAATTCTATAAGAACTTTTTCCTAACTTTAAAAATGGATTATTATCTTATAAGAAATATGTAGTTTAAAATATTTCTAATTTAAACAAATTTGAATGCCAAATCTCGTGAAAGACTTATGAGAGCTATGTGTCTATTATTCAGGAATCTGTCCTGGAGAAAAGGTTTCAAGGATGTAGCAATCAACAAAAATATGTGTTTAAGCATATAGCAAGCACTTAGTATTATTGTGTGTCTAAGATGTGTTGGTCTAGAAATTTGGGGTAATGACAAAATAATTATTTAGTGATTGCCTTTTAATATATATTTAGAATGTATAAAACTCTAAAAGTGAAAAAAATGCATTGTTTGTATTAAGAATTAAAGCTCATTTGCTAGTAACATCCATAACTATAAACTCTTAGTATGCCTAATGAAGGTTTTCAGAAACTAAATTTCATAAGATTTCTTAAAATTCATCTTTAGGATTGTCATGTCAATCAAAAGAAAATAGGATTCGTTCAAAGACCAAGTCTGTCTTCAGAAACATTTAGTGCCATGATCACTTCTATGGGTACATTGCTATATCCCCAAAACGCTGCTCAGAGAACTCCCTTTTCCTTATCTATAAGATGAGAAAATCAAATCCTATCATACAAATCACAAGATTGACATGAGAAACAAAGAGTAGAAAAATTCAAATGTTATCTACCTACTGTGTGCAATGTAGTGTGCTAAGAATCCAAAGCAGGATAGAACGTCAATTGTTTTCTCAAGCAATTTAGAGATTTAATGGAAAGAAAAATTACATGTGTCAATAATTATAATTTAGAGTAAAAAATTATAAGTGCCTTAAAAAGTAAAGGTAAATTAGAAGCAAATTTCTTAGAGGAAAGAAGTTACTTTTAAAGAGCATTCAGTGTGGTTTCATATACTAAGTCTCATTTATCTTGACCTTCAAATAGGTATTATTTGAATATATAGTGATCAGATGGAAGCAAGCTGGAGAGTGTGTATAGTAAAAGCAAGGACAATAAAATTAAAGCATTATATGGAAATACAGGAACTGTAGTTAAAGGAATGCCCTGTTGAGCTGGTCAGTTCAGCAAAGTATTCTTTCTCACATATGTGAGTCTTCGAATGTTAGATAAATAATTTATCCTTCTCATCTGTAAAATGGGTATGATAACAATTACATTTTTACTAAGATTTGTTTTAAAGAAAAAGAAAATGTACAGAAAGTTCCTTGTGCACATTATTATTGCTGTTATTTTCAATGTAATTTTTTTTATCATGAGGTTGGGAAATTGAAGTTTCAGTAGTTAACCTTGCTGTACCATGGAATAAATTGGTGGTGGTATATCAGTCTCAATTGGTATACTTCTATCTAATATGGAAGTGAGAAAAATAACTGACATTGTCACCAAATTCATATTTACATTTTAACATGTATAATTAATAACTGATACATATGGAGTAATGCATGCTAGGGGTGTGCTTTATATCACTGGCCAAATTTAACCTTTCCAACAACGCAGCCTCATTTTACAGATCAGAATAAGAAAGAGAGTTCATGCTCTGAATTCACCAAAGTGCAAGAAAAATTACCTTAAGAACACAGAATACAGAATCTCCCCAGCCTTACTAAAGAAACCGTTGGAAGATACAGAATTAGTCATTGTCAGGGAGATGTATTACTTACACCATTTATAACAGTGTTGTGCAACTGTAGTTTTGGTTAATGCATTCTGTAGGCATTCACTATGTACTTACTCCTTTGCACCAAACCCTGCTTCTTGCCACTGTAAAGGATGCACCAATTTATCTTAACACAGGAAATCCTATATTTACATGCTTTTCTATATAAAATTGTCATAATACAGATGTAGGTGAAGTGTTAAATTAGCCAAAGTAAGAAAAAAGATGAACTCTGCATGATTTTAGTCAGGGAAAGACTACGTAAAGAAAGGATCATATTAGCATTCGAATTTGAAGGAAGAACTAGGATGGATCTTGTGGAGAAAAAAAAAATGTTCTACATAAATGAGAACAAGCCAATGTCTGAAATAGTAATTGAGTGGTTACTACAGAAAGAAATAAGGTGATATATAGAGGAGATGTAATTAGGGAAAATGGTGGAGGTTTTAGAGACTGCTAAATCTGAGATCATTCTACAGGCAATCTAAGAAAAAAACTTTTCTGCCTCTTGATACCTGTGACACAGCTACATATAAATTCTCTTTATATGATGGAGTGGCAGCTCCACTGGAGTTACGACTGATCAGAGAAAAAAGGATGGTGAGGAATAGTTCAGACATTGTTTCATGAATCAGGAAGAGAGACAATGAGGACCTGCTCTCAGAAAATGGCTTGGGGAAAGAAAAGGATGTGATGGAATCAACAGAATTTGAGGTTACAACTCAATTTAGGGAAGGATAGGGCTTTGGAATCTGCACTTGTACAGAAAATTTCAAAATCATGTAACTGTGGGAGAGGGGAAAGAGTCAAACAGGCAATATGGCAGTTATGTATTGGATGAAGTTGGGTGGGTATAATAATGGCAGGGTAGTATTTATTTTCCTAATAGATATGTGTCTTTACAATACACTCATGCATTTTTATCTGTATAAATTAGAAAAGATCAATTCAAGCAATTGTAAATAAATTAGATGGCTTTGAATAAAATATGAATTATACTAAAACCAAGAAGGACTGAAAAGCACAGCGGGTGTATAAAAACCAGGGGTTGGGGGAGAATATCCAATGCTGTTTTGGGCAGTGATGAATTAAACAGAGGTCTTGACTGGACCCTATTTATTGGGAGATAAAAACCTCTGTCTGCTCCATTGGTTATGAGATGACAAGCACATAAAGTAAATTGTAAAATGCTGTGAGACATTTAGTAACAAGGACTTGATGGAAACTAAGAGCAAAGGAAGGCCCTGGTGAGGAATTTTATTCCACAGACTCAACTCTATATAAAGTGAGCTCCCAAGAATATTTTCAAGTTTAAGTTTGGCAGCATTAGTAATGGACTGTCCAGGAATATAAGGAAAGTCAAAGTGCAATCAATAAAAGCAGCTCCTGCTTCCTGTTTCCAACTGTGGCTAAGGAGATGACTGGCTAGTTATGAACAGATAAGAAAATAACTAGTCCTGAATTAATTAATCCTGAACAATGTGAGGCTTGCTGATGGCAGGTGGCTCATACACCAGAGGCACCATCTCATGTTTTCATTGCTAAAACCTTGGGAGGTAAATATGGACCCATTTTCTACATAGTGTTTCTGGTCAGCAGTGAGACAGGCATGAATTCATACTCATTGCCCTGTTGGCCAGAATTTTAAAATGAGACCTGAAATTCAAAAATATAAATTAAGGGAGACTCTCTAGACCTTGTAATTATCAATAAAAAGCTTCTAGTTGAAGTCATGATGTTAACAGAATATATAGAACGAGAAGAAAACAGGTCTAGAATCACAACCTTGAGTAGTTCTGAATTCTTGTGAAGCTTTTAGGCTATACCGCAGATTGCAATCAGGATTTTAGTATTAAATGTAAATATATTGAGACTACTAGTTCTGAGTTGGTCATCTATTACAATTAAAAACTTAGCTTATGTAAATCTTGATTGTCCTTCTGAACTCATCAAGATGTTGTAACCTTGACAATTTCATGTGATTTTTCTTGACAACATCTTTGGTGCTAAAAAGAAAATTGGGTAAATAAAACAAGGGTCTTGGGGACTTCCTGACAGGTGCAAGAAAAATTGGAATGGATCTACATTCCAAAGCTTGGAGAAAGAGTTCTTGAAAGAAGGAGGACGTGATTGTCATTTTCAAATATTACAAAGAAGTTAAGCAGACAAAGGATTGAGAAGACACTTTGGACCTTTAGAGAGGGCAGGCAGCTTTGGTGGAGTGAAAGTGAATGAATCCAACTAACAAGAGGCTGAAGAGGGAATGACTTAGAGAATCATCAAGTGCTATTGGTAGTGTTTTATTTGCTTTCTGGGGTTTTATAAATTCTTAAAAGGACTGATTTGTATTCTGCCTTTGAAAGACTGCAGAGAAGTTGCTCAGAGATCTATGTCTGGATGAGGGAGGGAGGGAGGGAGGGAGGGAGAGAGGAGAGAGAGAGAGAGAGAGAGAGAGAGAGAGAGAGAGAGAGAGAGAGAGAGAAGAAGAGAAGAGATACATCTGAGCCATCATGAGGCCTAGTTCATAGAGAAAATTGGGTTCAACATAAGGAATCATGATCATTCTGTGTGACCAGAAGGAAAAGCCAGAAGGTGCTGAGGATTCTTGTTACACTTGGCATCCCTTCCTCCCAATATGTACTACCTTAGAAGGCAATGCCTATTTGTGTACTTTACACATACAATTTATTTATGAGTGGTGGTAAAGGAAGGTAGGTTAAAAACAATAAAAACGCAAACCAGTAATAAGTCATGTAAAAAAAGAAAGAATTCTTAGCAAGAACAAGAAGAATGTCCAAGTTAACAATGCTGATAAAATTCTAAAGCAGTACCAAAGCTAGGTATGCATTAACACCCCTCCTGTTATCATATAATTAAATACAAGATGGCTAGAGAACAGAATTCAGAGGTGAGCAAGCATATATTCCACTTGGCTGACTTTCCAGCTGAGCAAATGTTTCTCTTGGCTTGAACACAGACCTTCATTTATTTTCATTGTGAATTATTTTCCTGGAAGTCACTGTAGCATAAACGGTGCTTCCCTGACTCCTGATCTACACAGACGGCTGATGTCAGTAAGTGTGCAAATAGGCTTAACAGGCAAAGTTGTTTTTTCTAAGATATTTCCTGTAAATTTTCTTATTCTGAACTGTGAAATGGTCTTTCTGCAAAGATCCCCAAGCAGTAGTTATAGAGTTTGTCCAGATTACCTTCCAGCTTTACATTTCCTTCTCACCCGTGTTCCTGACCACCTTTGGATCTGGTGGGAACACCTCATTCACTTTGAGATGATCCGACAACCTGAGTTTCCCCCTCTACACCTTACACCAATGGTAGAACTTAGATAGATAACAAGGAACTTCTACAGACATGCAGAAAAGAATTTTAAAACCACTACAAAACCTTAAAAATAAATCAGAGTTATTTTCATAGCTAAAATATATATTTTATTGCTGTAGTCTGGCTGGGCACAAATCACCAGCCACTCAAGCAGGAACAAACTTTATTTCTGAACTCCACCAGTACACTCCACGGGAACTCTCCCAAACGCCACCCATGCAGCTCCTCCAGGAACATACCACACACCAACCGGAACTCCCTCCCCCGGCTGTGGGCACACTCATGGCGCCCAACTCCAAAGTAGCGGGCGCCTGAGGCAGCAAGAGCCATCCTATTACAGGACAGTAAAGGTCTAATATACAATTGAATACACAACCTGTTTCAATCCAACATCATCTTAATGGCTCGCCTCTCAACCATACTTCTGGTAAAATGCCAGGGGCCATTCCGACTGGCTGTGGCTCTCAGCATTTTATTATCATGAAAATTCCTTATAAAGTATCTTTTCCTATAAAATTATAGAGAGCAGCCAATGCTAAAATGTTGACTATTCATTTCTGGAATGTATTGTTTGAAGTAACTGTGATATGCCTTCTTTGTGGGCATTGCTACTATCTAAAATTTCCACAATGATTTAAGAATTGGACTATATGTTCAAAAATTAAAAACCAATGTTATCCAGAAAGTTATAAACATAAAGCAGCCTGATATAAATCATGTAAACTTTGGATTCATTGAAATCACAGAATGCTGCCTGGAAGAAACTTAGAGATCGTGTCCCAGTTGTGAGTTGCAAATGAAGAAAGTGGGTCCCTGACAGGGTATGAAATGACTTGTCCACTGTCACTAACTTGAGGCAGATATATGTATCTTACCTTGAAGATTAACCTCAGTTTCAGAAATATCTCTATTGTGGTGGAGGTCAAGCCTCCATTACCGAGAAATAACTGGAAAGTCTACTGCTCTGAATGATTTTGAATACTCTAAATATCCCCTGATTTTCAGCAGAGTGTCTGGTGTATACACCGTGTTCACACAGTGCCCACAGTGTAGCTGGAGCTGAATGGATGAATAAAGGCCAAGTGGTTCAGAGGGATGATATGTCACAGGACGTATGTGTTCCAGCAGAGCTCCTTATATCACAGCACACTGGTGGAAAGGGACATCAATTTGGAAACTGAGGGCATGTGCTTTCTTTTATTTGCTGCCTGAGATAGATGCTAGCTCAAAATGGCAAAGAAATAAAAAATTGGAATTGGAAAAAAATTACCAGTCAAAAACAAAAGAGACTGCTACCAAATTAGTAATGATGTCAATAAAGCTGCCTAGTGTTACGCTTTAGCCTCATTTGACCCATCTAGAAAAATTAAAGAGGTAAAAATATAATGGCAGAATAGGGGATATATTACCCTACGGAGACATTTCTGGCTCTGAATCTACATCTAATTCTGCTTTTACAAAATATCCTATTTAAATTGTCTCTTTCAGCAAGCACATGCTAATACTAATAAATTGGATTTGAGGCTTGGAAATTTGTGTGTGTGTGTGTGTGTATGTGTGTGTGTATTTGCATACAGCCCCAGTTGGAGGTGTCAGCAGAGCATGAACCTTAGTTGTGAGGATGGCAATGTACTCGCTGCATTGGGAGATGCAATTTGTACATAAACCAGTTCAACTGCTGATTACGAAAGTGGCACAGGACAGGTTGATGTGCCTTTAAACTCAGCTATAAACATGAATTTGATACCCTTGCTCTTTGCATGTTTCCATATATGTAGTTTATTTCCACACAATTCCTAAGGAATTAAAGGTACATTTTACTTACTGATCATTAATGAACATTAAAGAATAAAAAGCATAGAAGATATTCATAGTACATAATTTTTAGCACCCTATGGACTGTGCTGCATGAATGATAATGGAAAAATCAAAATATAAAAATTGTTTAGAGCCAAAAAGATAGGTCAATGTTGTAGCCATGTGACCTTGAGCAATTTATTTACTTATTTTTTTATGGCAGGCAGTGGCATCAGTTTTCTAATCTGTACCATGGACATGACAATACCATATATCTATTTCTAGGCACATATATCAATTGAGATAATGGTCATAAAAGACTCATAGCATCTAGAAAGCAGTAAGCTCCCATTAATCATTATCATGTTCAGAAATAAGTTATTAGAAGTTTCCTTGATGTTGATCTCTGGTGGCAGTTAAAAAATGAGAGCTAGAGCTGATAGTCTGAGGTGAAACTGATAGTCCAGAAGGGTGAATGTTACTAATTACATAAATAGTGTGCATAAACCGGGTATATGCACAGCACATCCAAGGGTCAATTTGAAAGCGGGACTGAGACTATTCCTAGAAAAGACTATGGGAAGAGGTTTGGGACTTACTTAGCTTTAAAACCATGAGGTCAGAGAATGATTTATTTTTTGTTACTTATTTGTGTGTGTGTGTGTGTGTGTGTTTCTTTTCCTGAATATATCCCAGATCTTTCATTTAGCTTTGTCCTTGGCCCAGTCCCCATGCATTCAATCACATTCGTGCCCTCAGGTGAATGAAGACTAGATGTGAAAGAAAAAGGAAGTAGCCATGTTATGAAAAATTCCGTGGGATTCTTAAGCACACACAGTGGTGCTTCTGTACTCCCATTACAGAACCAATTATAAGAGAGAGAGAGAGAGAGAGAGAGAGAGAGAGAGACAGGCATAGTTCTGTCCTTTTGCCATTAACCCCATGCAGCCCTGCAATCTGAAAGGCATCTACACACTAGTGATTGGGCTGCTCCCCAAGGAGACTGCAGAAAGGTCCAGGGTGCAAGGGTAGATTGGAGTGAGCGGGGCAGTGCCCATGCCTAGTAGGAGCGCTAAGTGTGTCAGACACAAAGTAGGCCCTCAAGAACTAATTTGCTACGACAGCATGGTCCCTGTCATATATTCATGTGCTAACCCTCACTAGTTGTGAATGCAACCTTATTTTTTTTTTAAAGAGAGAGAGAGAGAAAGAGAGAGAGAATTTTTTTTAACATTTATTTTTTAGTTTTCGGCGGACACAACATCTTTGTTTGTATGTGGTGCTGAGGATCGAACCTGGGCCGCACGCATGCCAGGCGAGCGCACTACCGATTGAGCCACATCCCCAGCCCAACCTTATTTTGACATAGGAGTCTTTGCAGATATTGTCAAGTTAAAACTAGGTCATATTGGAGTAGGGTGACCATTGACTGCTGTCCATATAAGAAGGAGATTTGGGTACAGATGCATAAACACAGGAAGAACACTCGGTGACTGGAGGTAGGGATGGGAGTTAGCCATCTACAAGCCCAGGGATGCTTAGGATTGCCAGCAACTAGGAAAAGTAGGAAGATGCACAGGAGAACTCCCCCCAGAACCCTCAGTGCAAGCACAACCCTGCCAACAACTTGATTACAGACTCCTAGTCTCCAGACCTGTAAGAGATTATATTTCTTTTTTAAAAGGCATTTGGTTTGTGGTGCTTTATCATGGCAGCTCTAGAAAACTACAGTCCCAAAGAAAAAATATTTTTCAAGTACCTAGCAAGGTCAGCAGTGCTGTGGTGGGGAGTTAAGATACCTATTGGGAGAGTCCCTGGTATCTGGTAAGATGGTCATACGTAGTGGCAAGCAGAGCATAGTGGAATCCAGGGATCTGCCTGCTGGGGACCAGAGTAGTTAAAAAATGCACTTGGAGAGCTGACTCCCAAGAGGCTACAGTGACTGAATAAGACTAAATAAAGGTGGGGGGGAGCAGCTTTGTGGAAAATTGGTATTCATGGGCAGATGAAGGCAAAATTCATCTCTCAGTGGCCATATTTAGGCTGAGAAATGCAAGCTGCAAGAATATAGAACAGGTTCCACTTAATTACATGAAAAAGCTGCATTAGAGAGTCTCTTCCTACACGGGGATCTCTTTGACTTGTAACCGTTTTAGGGTCATTTATGACCCAGAAATGTGCTTTTTCCTGGAATGATGATGCCAACTGCTCCACTTAAAAGTCTCTTGATCACTGAGCACAGTGAAAAAGTGATTCAGATATGCTGAGTCTAGAAAAACGTTTTGATAACAAAAGTTGCCGAGGCAAAGCCAGAATGAAAGCTTTCCTTAGCCTCAAATTGAAAATATGTAAAAGAAGCCCAGTTTAAAAAAAACAGTAATAATGAGCCTTCAAGAGCTGATAACAAACATACATTAGAAGTCATGATGAGATAAATTTTGATTAAACAAGATACACGAAATATCGATTACAAGGCCTGGGTACATTAAACAACAATGACAACAAAGGGTTGAGAGCAGTAAGAAGATAAGAAATATTAATGATAAATTGCATGTAGAGGCATGGTATATATATATAGGTTTAAATTGTATTTCTATGATGGAGCACTTAGAGTAGATAGCAAGTCAGCCAAGACCTAAACCACTACAAAGAGATGCAGGCAGACTTTGTAGGTTAGAAAGGTCTTGCATGAAGAAAAGGGATTGAAAGCATACCCTATGTAGAAAGATATGTAAGTAGCTATTCATTTTAAAAAAGATATGGAAGAAAGTATTGAACCAAATTCATTACAGAACTAATTTTCAAAAAAAAAAAAGTATTTAAGGAAGACTGACAAGAAAAGAAGGATGCACCGAATTTCTTAGGCATGTGGAAATTCTTAAGTCTCAGTATGGCTGTATAAGATGGGCAGAATAGGAACAGAGATTATTTGAACAGGATACACCTGAAGACCTGAATTTGGGGGCAAAATGTAAGCAAAGGTACATGAATAACTGAACAACGTGAGAGCCACAGGAGCAGGATTTCATGCAAATCAATGGCATAAATTTCCTAGGTCAAGTCACTTAGTTAGAAAATATTTTTTGAAAGCATGTGATGTAATACTAATACACTACCAATGACAGGTTACTTCTAAGCATCACTCAGTGAGTACTACAGTAACTCACACCCTCCTGTGGTGAGTAGAATTATATCCTGACAGATGACCATATCCTAAACCCTAAAAATCTATGATATGTCACCTGGTATTGCAACAGGAACTTTGAAGATGTGATTAAATTAAGGATCCTGAAGGAAAATATTATCCTGAATTATCCAGGACTACCATTGCAATCACACAAGGGTCCTCATAAGTGAGAGAGCAGCAGTAGGGTCAGATTCAGACACATGCTAATGAACGAAGATGATGTGACCAGGAGCTAGGGAAAGAGGGCAACTTCTAGACATTGGAAAAACAAGAAAAAGATCCTCCCCTAGAGTCTCTCTAAAACCTACAGATCCATTTTAGACTTCTGGACCTTTACAACTGTAAGAGAGTATATATGTGTTGTTTTATTTTTTATTTGTTCTTTTTAGATATTCATAAAGTAGAGTATATTTTGACATATTATACATACATGGAGTATATCTTATTCTAATTAGGATCCCATTTTTGTGGTTGTACATGATGGGGATTTTCACATGGTGGTGTATTCATATATGAATATAGGAAACTTATGGCCAATTTATTCTACTACACAACGTGTTGGTAGTTGTTACAGCAGCAATAGGAACATATACACCTCCAAATGTTGATTGTTTGGAGAAAGAGCAATTGTATAGGTACTATATTGTGTATATGAGATAGAGAAATAATTGATAGATATAGCTGCCAAGAAACCCATTACAATGTGAAATTAAAATTGGATGGCTATAGGGAATTTAGCAGTGTTCTTCATAGTCAAAGTGACTTAACTATGGACATTGGTGAAATTTGTGAATGGGATCCCAGACAGGTCTTTATGTTTAGTTACACCTTAAGGATTAGAGGAATAAAAGTTTTCCTTCAATTAAAAATGTTAACAACCCTCTTCAAGAAAAAAATGAAAACATTTGATTGAGTTTAGGGGTCTGAGAAGAAAGTGGCTATCGATGTCCATTTCATTGAGCCCGATGTAGTTCAACCTAGAATCATATTTAGCCTGGGTTACCACAAAAAAATAATTTCACATATTTCTTCAAATTTCCTTACATACTTCCAGCAGGTTCCATGAAAATTATCTTTTCCAGATTCAAATCTGAGATTTTTTTTAGTTCCTTGAGAGTTTTTAACACCTTGCCTCTGCCATTTAGGCAATATTTCAAACTTTTACTTTATCTAAAAAAAGGTCCACCTACTTAATGAACATATATTTGGTCTTTCTAGGACCTTTCAGGCCTTTGAAAGCATCAAACTCTCTCTTTCCTCAGGTCCCTCATGCTTGATGTCTTCCCCTTTCTTCTGAACACAATCCCTCCAACTTCACAAATACTTGTGGCCAAAAAGTCACAAAGCTTACTGTGACACTATTCTGATCACTAGGTGTGAACTTATCCTAGTAATACCCTCAGCGTCCCTATGTTTTAATTTGTTCTTTCTATACATGACAGTAGAGTGTGTTTGGTGTATTATACATACATATCCTAATTGTTCCAATTAGCATAGCATTATAGTGGTTTTACAGGATGTGAAGATACATCGGTCACACATTCCTACGTAAGGATAGGAGAGGTAGGTCCAATTCATTCTACTGTGTTTCCTATTCCCAACCCCCATCCCTTCCCTTCATTCCCCTTTGTCTAGTCCAGTGAAGTTCTAATTTTATCCTCCCTTGTTATGGGTTAAAATCCATGTATCAGAGAGAGCTTCTGCCTTTGGTTTTTTGGGGACTGGCTTATTTCACATAGCATGATTTTCTCCAGTTCCATCCATTTACCAGCAAATGCCATAATTTCATTCTTCTTTATGGCTGAGTAATAGTCTATCATGTGTGTGTGTGTGTGTGTGTGTGTGTGTGTGTGTGTATCACATTTTGTTTATTCATTCATCCATTGAAGGGCACCTAGGTTGGTTCCATGGCTTCGCTGTTGTGAATTGAGCTGCTGTAAACATTGAAGTGGCTGTGTCACCGCTGTATGTTGATTTTCAGTCCTTTTAGTATAAACCAAGAAGTGGGATAACTGGGTCAAGTAATGGTTCCATTCCAAATTTTCTAAGGAATCTCTATATTACTTTCCATAGTGGTTGCACCAATTTTCAATCCCTCCAGCAATGTATGAGTGAGCCTTTTCCCCCAAATCCTCCTCAATCTTTATGGTTACTTGTATTCTTGATAATTGGCATTCTGGCTGCAGTGAGATGGAATCTCAGTGGTACTTTTGATTTGCATTTTTCTAATTGCTAGAGATGTTGTACATTTTTAAAAATATTTTTGTCTATTCATATTTCTTCTTCTATGAATGCTGTCCAGTTCCTTAGACCATTTATAGATCAAGTTATTTGTTTTTAGAGGGGTGTTTTTTTGGTGTTAAGCTTTTGGAGTTCTTTGTATATCCTGGAGATTAATGCTCTGAGGTGCAGATGGTAAAGATTTTCTCCCATTCTGTAGGCTCTCTATTCATGTCCTTGATTGTTTGCAGTTAAGAAGCTTTTTAGTTTGATACCATCCCATTTATTCAAATTTTTTTGGAGGGGGGTGTATCATGGATTGAACTCAGGGAGTCTCAAATACTGAGTCACATCCCCAGTCCTATTTTGTATTTTATTTAGAGACAGAGTTTCACTGAGTTGTTTAGTGCCTTGCTATTGCTGAAGCTGCTTTTAACTCCCTATCTTCCTGTCTCAGCCTCCTGAGCTGCTGGTATTCTAGGCATGTACCACCATGCCTGCTCTATTTGTTGATTCTTTATTTTACTTTTTGCACAATAGGAATCTTATTGAGGGAGTCCATTCCTAAGTTGACATGGTGAAGAGTTGGGCCTTCTTTTTCTTCTAGTAAGTGCAGAGTATCTGGTCTAATGCCTAAGTCCACTTTTGAGTTGAGTTTTGTACAGTGTGAGACATAGAGTTTCAATTACATTCTACTACACGTGGATTTCCAGTTTTCCCAGCACCATTTGTTGAAGAAGCCATCTTTTCTCCAATGTATGTTTATAGCGCCTCTGTCTAGTATAACTGTGTTTATGATGGTAAAACTCTGTGTCTTCTATTCTGTTCCATTGGTCTTCATGTTTGTTTTTGTGCCAATACCATGCCATTTTTGTTACTATAGCTCTGTAGTATAATTTAAGGTATGGTATTGTGATCAGCATCCTTACTAAGTTGATAGTATTATTATTTTTTATGGTAGCACAGAGAAATAGCTCGTCCAAAGCCATAAATCTAAAAATAGGCATCAGAGCAGGGGTTTAATTTCATACTGTCTGCTTTCTGAGTTCACTGATTGCTCAACCAATATGCCACCCTGCCACATTTCTTGAGGATCCACTTAAACATCATTCTACAAGAAAGATTTTCCAGCCCCCTAAACTTTGTAGCACTGTACTGCCCGCTTTTGTAACTTTGGTCACCCATGATCCCAGAATATTAAATATATACACACACACACACACACACACACACACACATATACATACACACACATTCATTCTCTGTTCCTGATTGGGGCAAAGTTCAAGTTGGAGGATTACTACAATATTCTTTAAATTCTTGTAAATAAAACCAGGCTTATAATCCCCTTATGGCACATGAACTTCAAAAGCCTCATTTCCTGCAGAGATTTTTCTCCTTCTGACTGAGCTTAATTCATACCGTTTCTCCTACTGATGAACATGTCAGTCTATAGATGAGTAACAGGTGTTCTAGCGCATGGATGTAAGTGGGTATTTGAGCTGAGATTTAAATGCTTCACATCCCTGCTTTGTCCTTGCTATGTACACAAATCAAAATGTTTTCTTGAAAAACAAATCAGAAATTCATATCAGCCTTTATTTAGATGGAGTTCTTAATAAGTGTTATTGATATAAATGCAACTTTTCTATCTTTGACCTGAGTCCTAGCCTGATATTGTCCTGGGATCTATGGCCTTTGTAGAAATCGTGATGGTGAATCATCTGTATCCATTTGGAGAAAGCACAGTCCTGGTACACTCTTTATTCTGACTCACGACTTGAGGTTAAGTGGAAATAGTTTTGAGTCTTTAATTCTCATTCCTTCTGCTTCTGTGGCATTTGGGGAGGTTTCTCACAATGCATTCTTAAATCTGAGCTTTTTCTTGGTTTGGTTTCTTTTGCTCCAAAGTTTTAGAGACAGCCCCAGCTACCAAACGTCAGGTAGGCTTAAGCAGGGTGGGGGGAAAACCTATTCCCAGTTTTGGATTATGTCTTCTTTCCTCTAACTTTGTCTCATATACTGTCAGCAATCTCATTTAGTTGTTTTTACAATAAAAATGCCTTTATTGTTGTTTCTAAATTAAAAACCATATGTGTGGCATTGAGGAAAAAAAAATCACTCTGAAAAGTGTAAAGAACTTCTCACTTTGCTAGATCACCATAGTTAATATTTTCAGATCTGAGAAAAAGACAGGCATTGTCTCTGTCTGATGTGTGTGAACATGTGTACATGGGTGTGTGCCCATGTGTGGGAGTGGGGTGGATTTGTGTGTACCATGCCATGCTGGGTCTCTGTGTCTCTGTTCATCTTTACTCTGTCCCCAAAGGCGGTTCTTCATAGACTTCCTTGGCCTCTGGCTTCCAAAGGCATTAGGGCGACTGAAGCCCCAACACAAATGAGCTGAGGGATGAGAGTAGGATCTCAAGAGTGGTTGCTCTAGTTCCCTTTCCATTTGCTTGCCTGATGCAGGCTGTGCTCCTCTAAGACTACTCCATCAAGGCAGACTTCTCTATGAACCTCTTGTCCTCTCAATTCTGACCACTGCCGCTTGCTGCCTTCAGACATAGAGGTAGGAAGCGCTCCACAGAGACTAGTCCCAGGAAACAAATTATTTTTTATTTCTCTATACTATGCCCTCTCCTTTAAAAATTTTGTTTGTTTGTTTCAGGGGCTGGAGTCTTAGCTCAGTGGTCAAGTGCTTTGCCTACCATGTGTAAGGCACCTGGTTCGATTCTCAGCACCACATACAAGTAAATACATAGAAGAAAGGTCCATTGACAACCAAAAAACATATTTTTTTAAAAGTTCTTTTATCATATATTCCTGAAATTATCCTGAATGTGCTATCTTTTGGTGTAACTCTTATGGACAAGCCCCCATATACAACTTGTTCTCTACACCCCACCCCACAACCTTTACTTTTAGTTTTGTCTTGATTGACATTTACATTATGAATTTTTTTTCTCATAGAATATTCAATGACAAGTGAAGTTAGCCAATCCAAAAAAAAAAAAAAACAAATGCCGAATGTTTTATTTGCTATAAGGAGGCTGATTCATAGTGGGATAGGAAATGGGAGCATGGGGGGAATAGATGAACTCTAGATCGGGCAGAGGGGTTGGAGGGGAAGGGAGGGGGCATGGGGTTAGCAATGAGGTGGAATGTGATGGTCATTATTATCCAAAGTACAGGTATGAAGACACAAATTAGTGTGAATATACTGTGTAAACAACCAGAGATATGAAAAATTATGCTATATATGTGTAATAAGAATTGTAATGCATTCCACTATCATATATAAATAAAAAAAGAAAGAATATCCAAATGACACCATTAACATTCATATATATATATATATATATATATATATATATATATATATATATGT
>NW_025999880.1:8800647-8817135 GCF_001458135.2 Marmota marmota marmota | reverse complement strand
AGATATGTGTGTGTGTGTGTGTTTGTGTGTGTGTGTATCCAATTTTTTGTAAGATTATTTCATGATATATTCCTAACAGTGGAGTTTCTATGTCAAAGGGTACATGTAACTTTTAATCTGAAAAAGGCTTCTTTTCCTTTTAAATGGTTGTAACCCATTTGTATCCTGTCTTAGTTTGGGCTGCTATCACAAAAATATCACTTGGCATTATAAAGAGCATTTAGTTTCCACAGTTCTGGAGGTTGAAAGTCTAAGATCAAGGCACTGCCAGATCAGATATGTTCTTAGAAGGTTCACTTCTTGTTGTCTCCTCATATGGTAGAAGAAAGTGAGAGAGCTCTCTGGGGTCTGTTTCCCATCAAAGCCCAAATCCCATCAAGAGGACCCCCACCTTTATGAGCCAGTCACCTCCCTCAGACCCCAGGTCCCATAACTAACTCTGACATTGAAAGTTGGGATCTCAACAGGAATTTTTCTGAGGACACAGACACATCATCCAACACACCCATCAACAGAATGAAAATTTCTTTTTCTCATACATGCTCACCAATACTTTATCAGACATTCTAATGTTTGCCTAAGTAAGATATATCATTATCATTGTAATATTCATGTCTTGGACCATGAGCAATGTTGAAGATGTTTCCTCTCTATTTAGCCACTTGTATTTGTTTTCCTGGAAAGTCCCTATTCTTATACTTAACTCAGCAGATTATGATGCTCATTTTCTAGTCAAGAAGCAGCATGTCTTGAGAGGGGGAAAAAATGTGTAACCTTAGAGTCTTCTTGAGGTTACCATGACAAATGACTTGAAGTCATATTAGTCCAATGCACTTTTCCTTCAGACTTCCAAGTTGTGTGTTTCTAAATTTGGCATGATTGGAGCTCCAGGGCTGGAGTCCCAGGGTTAGGCCCTTTGATGGGTGAAGGCTGCCTCGCTGCTTCTCAGACTCTGTAATAACCTCATTTTTCAAAACCAGTCAAAGCTTTATGTTCTTTTCCTCCTCTCCAGTTTCAGGCAATTGTCTTGCATTTCTTGGCCTGGACTTTGCCCTTCTGAAGTGAACTTTAACTAGTAGAGCTTATCACTATGTTTCAAAGCCCCAACCTGTTAATTTTTGACAGTCAAGGAAAGAGCAGCATAGAATACATAACTACGTGTGTGAGCAGTGGGGTCCAGTTTCAGAGATACCTAGAAATATAAGGAAAATGTGTGCCATCCTGTGAGGCTTTCATCAATCTGGATAGGTTTGACTTGTATCCAGGTTTTCACATGAATGGTTTGGAGCACAAGGGATAACATTATCCTTTTACTAGTGATGGCAAAGAAAAATAGTGCATGGACATATAGTAGGAAGGATTTAAAATTGGCAGTATATTTATCAGACTTGGGTAAAAAAATATTACTTAAATATTATATATATATATATATATATATATATATATATATATTATATGTTTACATATAAAATATAAAAATATGTAGTATATACTTAATATATATTTAATATATATTTAATGTATAATATCTAAGATATATGTAAAAAATTGTTTTCTCTATTTTTATGCAAAGAATTTTAGTCTACACTTAATGATTATTCTATCTTACTGATTTCATTAGAAATGATGCTTCCTATGAAGGACTAGATTTGACCATCTTTACAGTAGTGGTGTCTTCCTTAGTGGGAAAAAAACTACAGGAACTGAAGTTAGTTGGATATCTGTGAAGCCTCACTGAGTACTGTGTGTTAAAGTCAAAGCATTCCATTTAAACTTCTCAATGAACTTTAATGACTCTCTATCTATCTATCTACCTATCTATCTATCTATCTCTGCTTTAGTGGCATTCTCAGGATTACATGAGCTGTGAAGAATATGGTGTTAAATCTTAACTAAGGTCTGACTCCAAAGTTTATGCTCTTCCTAATATGCCAGTGTTTCTCAAACTATTTGTGATACTGGACAATTTTTTTCCTTCCCTGTTACAGACCAATACATGTTCCACTCTGCATAATTAGTATGTGTCTTATGCTATATGAAACTTTTCATGCAAGTTCAACAACCCATAAATTGGTCTAGATTGTATTGAAGGAACAGAGTTCACTGACCACAGGTTAAGTTATATCACAAGGATGTCAACTTGCTCAAAAAGTTTTAAAAACTTGTACTCAATACATTCTGATAAAATAAATAAATAAATAACATGCAGAGCCACCATGGTCTACCAGGGTGGTGGTGCAGTCTGGGTTTCTCTGCCTTAGGAAACACTACGAAAACCCACTTTATCATCGACATTCATAAAAGACCACATGTTATTGTTGAATTAAAAGTATGGAAATCAGAATTCTGCCTTTTTGGTGAAGTAAACCTAATAAAAAAATGGTCATTCAAAGCCTTTGGGGGAATAAATTACTCCTTGCAGGATGTGATTGATAAGTAATAAACACGGAAAGCTGTCGTTTGTTCTCCATTAGGCAGAGGAAAACTAATTTCACAGTTTGTTGTAGCTGAATGTTTGACATTTGTTATCTTTATTCTTATTCTGTGTTGCGGATATTTCATCTTTCTCTTGGAAAATTACTTTTTATTTAATGAGACATTTTGCTCAGTCCATTTGTAAATAAAGCAACCATATTTAAATAATTCAGATTTCTGTGCTTTCCATTTTACATCTGATTTCCTTCTTGGCCGATCTACCAGTCTACATGACTTGATTATCTCCCCAAATTATCTTGCCAGGAATTATCTTTCCTATGGAAACTATATTAAATCTTTAATAATTCAGCAATTTTGGCACTACCACACCTTCCCTCTAGTACAATTATCTGCAGCCCATTCTTCCATGAAGAATATCACAAAGCCATTCTAGTATCAGCATAAGTAGTAGGAGAATGATCCCTAGATACTTACAGAAATGCCTTCAACTAATTAAAAAGATGTTTTCATATTTACCTCCACATTATTTCTTTTCAATGTGTTTTGACCTACACAATGGGTTTCCTCTTAGAAAATTCATTTACTTTGTAATTAAAATAATGCACATTCCCTTTGTTTGGTGAGATTTTTTTCTTTTGGTAGTAAAGAGAGGAGGGTTCTGTAGCAGCATATCTTTATTAATTTAATATCTAAATTCCATAAGTAGTGCTTTTTATTCTTTGGGTGGTCATGAGATCCATTGATTTGCATTCATTTCCAAGATTCTGAATCTGAAGGGTCAGTGGTAAGCCACTGAGTTTGAGGAGGCAGTAATCTAATATTTTGAATTGGCCTACAACATCATTTGGATTAGCAATAAGCTTGAAAAGAGATAAAGAAAAAATGTTCTGACAACATCATCTACTTGAGTAAATGATAGAGAAAAGACTCCAAATAATAAACAGAAGAAAAATATCCAAGACCAAATCAATTCCTCATGCTCCACATAAAAGGAGGGCTATGGTCTCTGTACTACATGGGATATATTTCTTTCTTGCAATTGTCACTTCCTTAAATGGCTGGGAACCATGCTTCTTTGAGTGATTCTGCACAGCCACCCAGAGTGCCAAAAGCTATTTCCCACTGATTTCTCCTATTTGTATCTAACCTGTAGGTCTGTATTAGTTTCCTAGGGCTGCCATAAAGAAGCATCACAAGTTGGTGGCTAAAAATAACAGACATTTATTCTCTCCCAGTTCCAGAGTCCAGAACAGTCTGAAATTATGGAAATCTAAGACTACGGTGTCAGTGGGTTCATGCACCCTCTGAAACCAGTAGGGAAAATCCTGTTTGCTTCTACCCAGCTTCTGGTGATGTGACAGCCATCCTTGATGTTCTTTGACTTAGTGCTGCATCATGCTGATCTCTGCCACATGGCCTTTTCCCTGTGTCTGTCTTTACATGGCCATATTCTGAGGACATCATTCATATTGGACCAGGGGCCCATGCTACTCCAGTATGACTGTGTTTTAAACTAATTATATTTGCAGTGACCTTATTTCACATAAGGGTGCATTATGTGGTACTAGGGGTTAACACTTTAAGATATATGTATTTTTTTTGGTGTGAAGAAGGGACACAATTCAACTTATAATAAGGCCTGAATGACATTTTTGTAATTTCAAATAAGTATTCTGAATAAAGCAATGGTTTCCACTACTAAAGAAGTATTTGTGAAAGCCTCACTCAGGGAAAACTTTGTCACATACACATAAGCTGTATCTCACACACATACTCGCTCACTCTTTGTAGCAATATCAAACTATATATCCTGATTCCTTCTATGTATAAATTCTAAATGGACTTGATAAAGCTTGGGTGGCTTATCCCAAAGTGGGTGTTTGGGTTGGGGTATAAATTTCCCTGCACGTCAACTGGTGGTACAATTACTGCCCTGGGCACACTCATTATCCATCCCATTTCATTCTTATAAAAACACTAGAAGATATTATAATAATCAATTCTGTTAATGAGGAAGACATGCATTAGTTGTAGAAAATAGACTGGTTCTAGAAATCTATTATCAATAAGTCAGTATCCAGACTATACCACACAACATTCTAGATTTGGGGGGACCAGGAAGAAACAGCTGAAGTGTGCCAGACATAATGGCAGTTTCTTTGTAACAATGCTTGCAGTATAAATATATACTGAAACTACTGATTTTATAGGTTGCTCAGTATTGCTCAGAGATCAGTAAATGCCATATCTCTTAAATCATCATTGAAGTATGTTGGTAAATTTAGTTAATTAGTTGCTGTAATTTAACTTCTAATATCAGAATTGAATCAGGTTAGTGGAGGCTCCACAGAACAGATGAAGACTTAGAGCATTAAAACACCAACAGTCTAACTCATGAAAAGCAGTGAGCACATAGCGGTATCAGTGATAATGATTGCTGTGTAATTACAACCATATACTTGTAATTATTTCAACAAGCCTTATTGACCATCTAATCAGAAGCTGTCAATATGCCAAGGGTCAGTTGCCCTGTGTAGCCCTCATGGTAAGCCTGCTAATGCCACAGTCTGTAGGGGCTATAGTACCAGACCGCCATGCCCTCCAACTCCAGTGCTGTGGCTTTTACCTGGCTTCACTGTAGATGGCAAGCACACACGCTCACTGCCACATGCCCTGGGTTACTCATTCTTGTTTCTCCAGAGGTTATCTGTGTATTTCTCAAATATATTAACAATCAATCCCAGAATCCCATTTAAGGATTTTCCCTTGGGATCATCCCTTATTTACTATAAGCTGTAGCTTCCGTGTATTCCTCAAAGTTCACAAGTAAAAAACTTGGGAGGTGTACTCTAATCAGAAAATATCTGGTCATGGGGACCCTTACAAATGGATGAATGTCATTATCAGGGGAAGTGTGTATGGTAACACAGGAGTGAGTATCTTCTAAAAAAAAATGTTTTTGGATATCCCTCATGCTTTCTCTTTCTCCTCTTCCACACTGTTCTCTCCCTTTCTTCCTCCATCTCTCTCTTATTCTTCCACCCTCCATCATGGAGGACATTGTCCCTAGTCCCTCACCTGATGCTGGGCTCTCAATCTTGGATTTCTCAACCTCTGGAATTGTGAGCCAGTGCAATGCTATTCATTATAAATTACTCAGCCTCAGGTATTCTGTTGTAAGAGCACAAAATGGACACAGATGCTGCACTTATTACTAATCTAGCAGAAAACAGCTTACCTAAAGTAGGTAATTTGGGAAATACATTTGCAAAGCTGTGGGTAAGGTATAGGGTGACTGTAAGGTATAACACACTATTCCAGGACTAGAAAGAGTGGACCATCATGACTACCCATAGGCTTGAAAAGCAAAGCAAGAGATAATTAGCAGAAGATGGAAGATAAGAAAGTTGTGCATAAAAAGCCACATAGCAGATTCTATAATCTTCAGTTTAAAAATATGATTGTTCATACAGAGCTCAATTAGGAGAATAATAGGGGAAGTAAAACTTTTCTGTCTTCTTCTCCTCCCATGTCCTGTCCTGTCAACCAGATTCAACCAGTATGTAGAGCACAAGGAATGCAGTCTGCACAAATCCACCACAAAGTGCACAGTGTGGGGTGGGGAAAGGTGAATAGCACAACCACAGGAACATACATTTTAGCAAGGTCAAGTATTTTCACTGCTATCAGTGGAAGTCAAGGGCACAGAACCTTTAGGGAAACATTTGCTCTCTCCTTGTCAGAGATTCCCTGACCTTAATCCAAAGGAGCATCAATAGCATAAAGTCCAAATAATACTAACAACTCCTACCATGCACCCAGAAAGTTTTAAGGGAGGCCACTGGGCTCTGCATACATGGTAATGTTTTTCCACATAGCATGGCATTGCTCAGAGCAGTGTTCAAGGAGTTCTTCAGAGATACTGGTAAGTTCTACAATCCATCTTCCTGGCCAACTTTCCATTTTCATCTGGCCTCAATTATTAGCTGCTATACCAACCTCAAAAATTGATTATTCACTTTTGACCACACGGTTGGAGAACCCCAGTTTTTCATCAGTAAAAGCCATTGCATCATTCTCTTAGGAAATGGCAATTACAAGTCTTTCAGGAAATGATTTTGTTTTCTCATACTTTGATTTTATGTAGAGGACTAGAGGTGAGAGAGTTAGCGTGTTTCTGTTTCTTAGCTTGTGTTTCTAGACTTTTCTTTCTTTCTCTTCTTTTCTTTTTTATTTTGGTACTGGGGATTGAACTCAGGGGCACTTAACCATCGAACCACAGCCCCAGCCCTATTTTGTATTTTATTTAGAGACAGGGTCTCACCGAGTTGCTTAGCACCTCACTTTTGCTAAGGCTGGCTTTGAACTCATGATCCTCCTACCTCCACCTCCCAAGCTGCTGGGATTACAGACATACACCACCACACCCAGCCTTCCCTCCCTTCCTTCCTTCCTGACCCCTTAAAAGCATCTGCAATCAAGTATTTGATACTATCAGTCATTCCTCATTAATATACACCAGCTTCTGTGTCACCTCATCCAAAGTTTTAATACATACCTTGCTGATCTCATGTCTATGCTACTCTTGGTAATATTTTAGACTTCAAAAATCTTTACCCTGAATGTATGTATTGTGGTCACACTATGCTTCGATCCAAACATCTAAAGTTTGTACAGAGCAGAATACACCAACCTTCTGACAGATAACACTTTGAACTCATGACCATCAATCTGAAGCAGGCTCTCTACACTGCCAGGTAACCCTATTACATTATCTTAGTGAAACCTCTTTCCCATTTCTGTAAGGGTACTGGTTCACATCTCCTACCTGGGGTCTCTCTTTATCCTTTTCTGAACATCAGCTGATGCCCTTGGATCTTTTAAAATAAAACATTGAAACGGTAAGAAGAGGATGTCCTTATTCTTCTGTCATGGAATTAATAGACATCTACCTCTGCACTCCTATACTTTGCCTTCTGCCTATTTTTTAACTGTTGAAATGTCTCCTGTGGCTCTCTCGAACTGTTCCATCTGTGCATTGAATTTCATGTCCTCTGGACCACTCAAAAATTTGCTTCCTCAATCATTTCCCTTCTGTTTTACATTAAAAGTAAATATTTCTTCTTTCTTTGACTTTAAAATAAACAGATGCCTGTCTTGATTTCTCACCTCCTTCCAAATGCTACTGTTTATATCGGTTACTTTTGATGGCAAGACTCAAAGGGGAAAAAAAAACTGCCTATATTAGCTGTCTCTCTTCCCTTGCCTCCTTTCCATCCTGAATTTATGTTTACCAGTTTGTTTCTCCCACCTTTGCACACAAACTTTCCTTGCAACATAACTTTCGACAATATTAAGTGTGGAGGCCATTACCCAATACTCATTATATGCAATCTTCATCTACATGGGATCTTTCTGAAAATTATTTCATCTCTTATTTCCTGGGGCAATGGAATCTCCTAGTTTCTCCCCCAACTACCATATCTGTTCCTTGGGGTCTTTTTTCTTCTTGATCTCTTTATGTTCCATGTGCAAAAGATTCTTTTAGACTCTGACCTATCTTCTATTCATATGTATTCTTTAGGTTATCTCATCTATTCATGCAGCTTTAAACACCACCTGTTTTGTGAAGATTCTATTTCTGTGCCATACACCTTGTTGTTTGCTTGGTTTACTCTTATTTTCCAAGGAGGAGATAGCATGGAGCATTATTATCTATCCAGGTCAAGAAAGTGCATGCTCAAAATAGAACTGTGTTTCTTTGCTATCCACTCCAAGCCTGTTCCTCATCTTAGAAAGCAATACTGCCTCTTGTCCAGTTGTCCAAAACAAATTTGTCTCTTTCTCCAAGAATTCTTAACTTTCTCCCAGAATTCTTATCCAAACCATTGGCATCTTCTTTACCTGTAGCTTAAAAAATTTCCATATGTGACCATTAAATGTCATGTACATGGCTTTCAGCTAGTGACATTTACCATTATCCCACATCAGGATTCTAGAAAAAGATAGTTTGCTGATCTTTCTACTTTTTATTTTTGTTCCCTATACTTCACAAAGCATCCAGAATAATTTTCTCAAAACATCTATCAGATCTTGCAATTTTCCTACTCAAACTCTCCAATGATTCCAATTATATTCACAATAAATTTGCATCCTTACCACTTCCCAGTCAAACCTTCAACCACTCTCCCCATGCTCATTGTACTGTGAAGAATTTTTGCTGTTTATGTTCATACTTTGCCGTGCCTTATAGCCATTCCCTTTCTTGGGGATACTATCTGAAATATTCATTTAAACTTGTTTTCTCTACTTACTCAAATGCATCACTATCAGAGAAACCTTGCCAAAGCAACCTATCTAAAATGGAGCCATCTTCTCAATTTATAAAAATTAAAATCAAGAACATTTTTTTATGTTCTTGACCTAAAGGAATAATGATGCTCAATTCTAACTACTCCATGGAAGGTAAAATAAAACCAAATGAGCTATAAGGATTAAGACATTTTGTGTAACATTGAGGGTCTCCTACCATTTCCATACGATTTCCCTTCTCTCTCCCTTTCTCTCCCCCCACTTGTTAATGTTAATCTTTTCCTCATGCTCTTCCTCCCTGTTCTGTTCTTAGTTGTTTAATGTTAATCTTTTCCTCATGCTCTTCCTCCCTGTTCTGTTCTTAGTTGCTCTCCTTATATCAAAGAAGACATTTGGCATTTGTTTTTTAAGGATTGGCTAGTTTCGCTTAGCATAATCTGCTCTAATGCCATCCATTTCCCTGCAAATTCCATGATTTTGTCATTTTTTAGTGCTGCATAATACTCCATTGTGTATAAATGCCACATTTTTTTTAATCCATTCATCTATTGAAGGGCATCTAGGTTGGTTCCACAGTCTATCTATTGTGAATTGGAAAGGTAGCAGAATACAACAGTCACTAATATGCCATTATGTAAAAATGTGAATGTGTAACCGATGTGATTCTGCAATTTGTATTTGGGGTAAAAATGGGAGTTCATAACCCACTTGAGTCAAATGTATGAAAGATGATATGTCATGAGCTTTGTAATGTTTTGAACTACCAATAAAAATAAATAAATAAATAAATAAATAAATAAAGGATTAAGACATTAGAGTAGAATAATGATTCTAATTCTGAGCAGCTAAAGTCAATTTTCTATCAAACTTGTTATATCTCAGAGCACCACATGAACAACTGAAGGCCATGCATTATAATTATGCACCCCAACATATAAAGCATAAAGCATGATATTTGTAAAAATTATGATTGTGTTGTGCATTTTGAGGAATGGAATTTTTACAAAAGAGTTAAAATATGGTAAGCGCCGTTTTAAACTTTGTGATAGTGAAGCTATGTTGACAATGATTTAAATTTTGCTATTATAGGTCCAAGCCATGCCTCAAAGGAATACAACATTTCTCCATGGGTCTTTATTTTACTTCTAAAGGCAATCAAAGTACAGAACCACTTATGAATGGATTAGAAATACCAAGCATCAATCATTGTCATAATATTATCAACAAGGAAACTAATTCCCTGAAAACATATTTTTGTTGAAACAGTATTAGAATTGAAAGTTATATCAAAATAGCAGACATGAAAAATATGCCCACTTCTGAAAGTATAGAAAACACATGCCACACGTCTTAGTCTGCAGTTGCAGAAAAAAAAAATGGATTCAGCTGCTACATGCAAGGTTCACTTAATCTGGGAATGCTTAGTGCAAAAATAATGAGGCTATTACTTTTTTAGCTTTGCCTCCGATCCAATAAAGAGGGTATTGTTTTCTACTGTCAGGTGTCTCATTATTAGATCACTAACATTTTCAAAAATGCTTCTGCATAAAGATAAGGTTAAAGCAATTCACATAGAGCCACACAACTTTCTAGTNGTGTATAAGAGACAGCTCTCTCTCTCTCTCTCTTTCTTTCTTTCTTTCCTTTTTTTTAAATCATGGATGTTTGCCTGGGTTTCCTGTTCTCGTAGTTCTAAGTAAATGGCTTTCCATCTTTCCTTCATTCAGAACATACCTCAGTGTGCACATGTGCACTCAACAATATTTGCCGATCGCTTCATGTTTTGACACCCCAAACAAATTTAACAATAAAAAGTGATGAAATAAATCAATTGTTGTTCACAAAGCATTAGTGGGACCTTAGGAAATGTTTCATGGTACACTGAACAATTATTTGTGTTTCATTTTAGAAAATTTTACTTATTTAGATATATACCAAAATGCTTATAAATTCTTTTATTTCATTTATATTTAGTTTATGTGTATTTATTAAATACCTAAGGCATTTACTAGAGACTATATCAATATGCATAAATGGCACAAATGTTAGGCACCCATCTTCTCCTTACTGTATCTGAATGGACCAGTGTTGAATTTTATTCCGGTCAACTCATCTGCTAGCTATTTTGTGAGCTCTGCCTAGTTGTTAATTATTGTGCTAAGTGCAAAGCTAAATATAAAACTATGCTTTCAAAGCAGTGTATAGTCCCTGATAGAAAAAGAAATATGTATTTGGTTATATCAAGAGTCCCAAGAGATGTGCAAACACAATTCTCTGATAGATCAGAAGAACTAGAAACAACACCCAGGTGGAGGATATTAAGAAAGGCTTTATGGGAGAAGTAGCAATGATGGGACACTCGAAACAGATGAATTCTCACCATCTGGGATGAAATGGGAAGGCCCCATTCCAGGCAGCAAAATGTACCAACAAAGCACTCGGAGACATTTGCAGAGAGAAGAAAATCATCTTTAAATACCACAGTGGAGTCGAGGAGGGCTTAAATGGAGTTAGCTTTTTAGAGAGGGCCAAAAAAAAAAAAATGACTTCCTTTTCTACTTATCTGAACAAAGTGTTTCTTAACTGAGATTTTTCCCTAGACCTGATTATATTTATTTGAGATCTCATCTTTTGACTATGGAGGCATTTTTAGCACGACTGGCTCATTTAAAATCTATACTTGGAAATGTCATATTTTCTAAATCTCAAGAGGGATTTACTATGATTTTAAAAAATCAATTTTTAGGGGAAAGAGCTTTTATATATAAAACTTAATCCCTTAACATACAACCACAAAGATGAAAATTTAGCATTCATGAACATGTTGGTATTTCTACTGCTGGTGTTTCTGTCCTCTTAGATGGTTTCCTTGATCAGAGTAGTATAAATGGCCCCGGTTCATCACCAGGAATTTTTAATAACAGGTATATTTAAAAAAAAGAAAACTGTTTTAACCTTTGACTGCAGAGTTCATATCACGGATTCTTGACAAATAGCTGCCAGTATATGGTTTTTTTTTTCCCCTCTTGGTTCCATTTTTTTCTAAAAAATATTTTGGGTAGAAACAAAAATTATGCAGATAATGAGTTAAACTGAAATCCATTAATAATGGCTTTAATCTGTTTGTAATCATCTATTATGAAAGTGATACACTGCATTTAATGAGAGTATGGATCTTCCAAAAGAATGTGTTGCTGTGTAAATCTCCTTGGATTGTTTCTACCTAAATACCCACCAGCTGCTGAAGTTGACAGACCATGATGCTGGAGCTCATTCCACAGAGCTTAGAATACTGAGGGACAGATTCTAAATAATCCCATTACTGCTGGTTATCCTGAGGCTACACATCTACCCATACTACATTTAAAGAAGCACTGATTCTTGGCAAAGTTAGAGTTCCAACATGAGAAACATACTGAACATACTATTATTTTTTTATAGTTTCCTAATACAAATTAAGTTCTTTGAGAACTGAGAATTTCTCATGTTTTCATATTATTATTATTTATTTATGTTACAAACTGTTATTCATTTCACATATTCAGGTGGAAATACACATTAAGATTCTCTTTCTTTCTATTCTAAATTTCATAGTTGTAAGGGGGGGCAGAGGTGTTGCTAGGGATTGAACTCGGGGGCTCTCAAACACTGAGGCACATCCCAGCCCCTTTTTATTTTTTGTTTTGAGACAGGTCTGAGTAAGTTACCTAGGACCTTGCTAAATTGCTGAGGCTGGCTTTGATCTTACAATCCTAGTGCCTCATTCTCCCTAATTGCTAGGGTTACAGGCATATGTTACCATGCCTGTCTACACGGGTAGTGTTTCAGAATGGGTCTTCTTTCATCCAGTAAAACCAATTCATGAGGGACCATAATAACATATTTAATTCACTGCCATTTTTCTTTCATCCTAGACTTTATAACTCATTCAGAAGGAAAAATAACTAAAAACAAAAATCAAGTCTAGAAGTAGGTGTATGTATTATGGTTTGGATCTGCGCTGCTCCCCAAAGGTTCCTGTGTTAAAGCTTTGTTCTTCAGTGCAGCAGTATTCATAGGTGTGGAGTTGGAGAAATGATTGGATCATGAGGGCTCTGAGCTTATCAGTGGGTTAATCCATTGAGTTCTTATAGCTGATGGTATTATTGGGAGGTGTAGAAACTCTGAGAAGTGGAACCTAGTTGAAGGGAATGGATCCTTGGAATGATCCCATTGAGAACTATACTATGTCCTAGGCCACTTTGTGATTCTCTATTTTCCAGATGAAAGGAGGAGAGCAGTTTTCTTACCACACCCTTCCGTCATGTTGTTCCACCTCAACCAAGGCCCAAAGCAATGGAGCCAGCCAGCCATGGACTAAAACCTCTGAAACCCTAAGCCCAAACAAATTTTTCACCCTAAGTTGTTGTTCTCAGGTATTTTGCCTCAGCAATGGAAAGCTGACTAACATAGTGTGTTTTAACAATGTATATCCCTTAAAGAATCTTTGAGCATTGTCAAAGACAGAACAAAATTAAGTTAAACTTTGAATTAGAAATTCAGAAAGGGCCATGGGTAATAAAAATGCAAATAAGATGAGCATAGGAATGACATAATTAAAGTTGTTTAAAATAATATAATAATATTGTGTGACTATTTTTTTGCATAAGTAAGGAAGGAAAAGAAAAATATTTATATTTTTTTTCCTTACGTTTGCAAATGAAAACCCAATATGTGCACACATAACCAAGAAATGTATTACCTTTAGGCAGAAAAGGACAGAGTAGGGCACAGTAGAAAGAGACAGAGTTAGAACAAGATAATTCTTTTTTTATTATTTAAAATTATTTTTTTAGTTGTAAATGGACACGATGCCTTTATTTTGTTTATTTATTTTTATGTGGTATTGAGGATTGAACCCAGGGCCTCACATGTGATAGGCAAGCACTCTATCACTGAGCTATAACCCCCGGCCCAAGATAATTCTTGAAGAGTACATTTTAAAGTATTTTGATTTTTGAGTCACATGCATATTTCAAATTAAAACAAAATGAGATGCTGTTGCATTATTAATACAAATAGTTTATTTGCTTAGAGGGGAAGAGTTCAAACTTTGAATATCTCACAATATTCCATGTTCATTTAATATGTCTTTTTTATAGCATAAGAGAACAATATATAATGAAAAGGTAAGAGGAGACAGAAAAACTGGAACTGTTTTTGTGGGGTAAACATTGTTAATTTATAAGAAAGTGGAACTGAAACTTCTGGTGAATTTAAAAATTAGCAGTAATTTGCTGTATCGGCTATCACACACAGCAGTAGCAGAGAGATTCCAAAATGATAGTGGAATGTGATGGACATCTTTATCCAAAGTACATGTAGGAAGACACGAGTTGGTGTGAATAGACTTTGTATACAATCAGAGATATGAAAAATGTGTGCTCTATATGTGTAATATGAATTGTAATGCATTCCATTGTCATATATAAACAAAAAATTAATAAAACAAAAAAAACCCACAATTCCCCCCCCAAAAAAAGAAATTTGATAATCTCTGAATAGTAAATGAAGCTATTACATTTTATTTGTTGTTGTTGTTATTGCAGTAGATTTGGTCCTGGCACTTGAAAATTTCCAATTTGAACTGAAAGATTTGTAATGATATATATAGTGTGGAAGGTCATTACAATTTCTGCTCTAATTGTCTTCTTCCTGTGAGTTTATCTGAATAAAAAATGGGTGGCTTTAAAAAAAAAAGAGTGGGAAAAAAGGCAATTATATTTTAGAAAACAGAAGACAAACTGATGAAATTGTTCTTCTTCAACTTTTGAGAATTAAATTGTTGAATCTGATCTATCCCTAAAATGATCTGTTATAAACGATACACTGTTTAGAGGTGTAGAAAACACACATATGCACACGCCCAAAATGACACATAGAATTGGAAAGTTAATATGAAAGCCATGGATCTCAGGGGACAGACCACCACAATTTAATGGGTAAGACACTGAGTCAAAAGAGAATGTGGATTAAATTCCAGCTGTTCCACTGATCGCTAAATGAATCTTCTCTAAGCCTCAGTTTCCTCATCTTCAAAATGTACTTTACTGATCTCTGGGCTACTAGCAAAAAGGTAAAATTCAACACATGTTAAATATTAGCATTGTTTCTGTAATGTGATGGGTCTCAAAACAGGATGAGGAGTCATGTCACTGTTTGGAGAGATGGTTTGCTCATTCCCAGGAGGGTAACTGATATGTTCTTCTTCAACAACTTGGGGACAAACTGATATTAAGAGGCAGGTACTCTGAATCATTTTGCTCTCTCTCTCAGAGGATGTCTTTTTTCCCCCCACTTTTCCTCCCAGTTTAATTTCAGGGAAGTTCAAGAGCATCTTCCAACAAATGGTGTTGGGCTTGGCTCTACCATTGGAAGAAGTGGATATTCACTCAGTCTGAGTTCTGGAATTTGCTTTTATTAACTGATAGTCTTATGATCTAATTAAGTACTTAAGGCTCATGCCAGCTTTGAGAGTTTGGCGGTAATTTGGGTACAAAGAACAATTTGGGGGGAGATCATTTGTTGAGGTAGTTTGATTGCTGTAAAATACATGATAATAGGAAAACATGTCTTCTGTGTCACTGATAGCCTGAAGATACAGGGTATTTTAAAAAAAGACAGTATGCTAAACTTCCCTTTATTTGAAGGGGACAGGAAAAAAATCAAATCGTTTTTAAATAGGACAAATTAAGAAAAAAAAAGATATCACCTTTCCTTTACCTTTTAAACTGCCAGGGGATGTTTTACCTATCAAATCAGTTCTAGTTCTAACATGCTAAAATCTTAGAAAAACTCTTAGAGAAGCATTGATTTATCAATTAACTATTTCATTCTTTGACCCACTTTGCATAATTATGCAAAGAGCATAATTACATAAATAAGTTCACAACTCAGCTTCACCTTAAGTCTGAACTTGCTTCCTGTTAGTCGTCTGGTTTAAAATAGTATAGTGTTGCTTTACTCTTTCTGCATTACCCTTTTTGTTTTCAAAGATGAGCTAACAATGATTGAGATGAATACTTAATGGGTTCAATTTTTAGGGCAGCTGAATGGCTATGTAGTTTACTTAAAGAACAGGAGCAATCAACATAATTCTACCTACTTTGTGTCCTGCTGTACCATTAGTCTACCATAAAAAAAAAAAATGGTTTGAGGTTTGAGATTTAAATGACAAGTAACAAATTGATGACATGTACTCTTGACTAATTAGATGAAGCTCTCATTCTGTATGGTTCTTGACCTTTAATAACCATAATAATATCAGCATAATACTAGTAATCTGATATGATGCATTTCAAGTGTCCACTTCACTGCCATTGAACATAGCAATTAGGAGGACAGCTCCTAATGACACAAGTATTTAGCTAGTGCTGTTTCAGTGATAGAGACCTTTCAAATCTGTTCATCTTCACTTCTTCCTGAGAATGGCTTTTTCAGTATCATTCCACACTTTCCAAAACTTAGTAGGCTTCCCACTCACTTTATTCAAGTAGTTCTCCATACTAATAATCACCCTATGTTCTTCACAGTTATGTCAAGCAGATTTGCTTTCCACTCTCAAACTGCTCTCTCAATGCAGGGACAGTCATTAAGAAATTACTGGATTTAGTAAGGAGGCTCTCACTCTGAATCTGATCTTTCCCATAAGACACTCAAATGTTTACAAGTAGAGGCTTAGATCATTCTCTCCCCCGCCCC
>NW_025999880.1:8785822-8800634 GCF_001458135.2 Marmota marmota marmota | reverse complement strand
GCCCCCCCCCCCTTTTTTTTTCCTTCAATGTTTTAGGAACCTGAATTTCCAGAGTTATCTATATCCTTTCTGCACACATCCTGGCCCATCTTCTCCTTCTCCATCTCTTGCACAGATTGCCATTCTGTGGATGACCAACAGTGACCGATGCTTGGTTTCTCAACTTCCCATTCTGTTAAAAAAGGGAGGACATCTGCAGTCTAGGCTAAAGTTGTATCAAAAGTTTTGCTACAGTATAACATAATTCTTACCTTTTCAAGGTTGTGTATTTTAGATTTTGTTCGGATAGCCCCCCACCATCCAGTACCAATTTGTCTTCTGATCAGGATAGGTGAGGCTACATTGAGGTAACAGCTCTGAAAATTCAGTGGCTTAAACACATTAACATTCTATTGTGTTTCTGGATTCCTGCTGCTCTATGTCCAGAGGCTTCAAGGGCTTTACTGCTGGAAGTCCCTTGGCTACCCAGAGTAAAACAAACCCTGTCATTTCTGAGATGTCCTGCCATTGGAAATATTTGGCTTCTCTGGAATTCTCAGCACAAGAATGCAGGGCATACTGAATTGATTTTGTTTTTCGGTGGCTGAGTCCACAATGATACATGTCCCTTCTGCCATGGACTTATTGGTCAGGAATAGTCCCTTGACCCTGTGTAACTGAAGGATAGCTAGTCTGTATAGGACAGTATGTGGCTATTGAGTGGTAAATATGTCACAGTGTAGGTAAAACACCTTGATTATTGACTTTATAACCTTTTTATATAAGATTCCTTTGGTTTCCTCTGTTCTCCTTAGGTGATTATAGCTGCTTCAGTATTTCCTTAACAATCTATAAACATTCAAACTTCCTTTTAAGTACTAATATCCAATCCTATATAAATTTTAATTCCTAAATGATTAAAGTCTGAACCTCATTGTTCAAACCATTTATTATTTTATTTACTTTATTTTTAAAATATTTTTTAGTTGTCAATGGGCCTTTATTTAATTTATTTATATGTGGGGCTGAGGATGAAACCAGTGCCTCACACATGCTAGGCAAGTGCTCTACCACTGAGCCACCACCCCAGCCTCCAAACCATTGATTAAGTGCCTGGATAGCTGTTGTTATCTAAGAAAAGAAGTGATAAGAGATAAAATATTAGAGATATGCAGGTAAAGAAAATGTGGAACCAGAGCTTCTAAGCCTTGAAGAACTGAAATGGCAACACCTGGAATCAATTATACTCTTTGAAATATGAACACCAAGAAATGCATCTTGAGAATGGTCACTGATGTAACATGTTAATAATAGATTACAATGTCTCTTAGAAGTTTTTAACTTTTGACTGTTAACCTAAAACACTGAAGTAAAAAATTAAATATACAACCCTCTCTATAATCCATACATAATTAATGCTTGTGAGATATATTATAGTCATGAACATCCTGTAGAAGATGCAGATGGAATTCACATGCCAATCTGAACCTCAGAGGCAAATCTTACCCAGGAAGGAAAACGTAGTCATGATAATACTACTTGGAGAGGGAGGATGACTGAATCTACAGCCCAAATTCAATATCTCAGATATTAACATGAGGGGAGAACCATGGATTTTTAATAATCAGCAGATTTGAAGACTCCAGTTCTCAGAATGAACAGATTCTGTAGTTAATATTTCCGCCATGATCCTTGTGTGAAATACCAGTTTTAAAAGAACTGGGATACAGTATAAATATCTTTTTTTTTTTCACTTGCCATAAAATCACTCAGTGTTACTTTGATGATTCAAAAGGCACATAAGGATCTCCCAGAACTTACCCAGTAAACACCAACAAACATTTCTCTGAAGATTAGGGGAAAAATGCCATTTAATTAATGTTCCTAAAAGTATATCATTTGGGGAATAATGCAGACTATAGCTTGTATTCTTATCTTGCTTCTTCTTTGCTAAATATTTTAAGCAATTTATTCTTTTCTGAGGAGATTTCCTTTCCATGGCAATATGTAGCTATTTCTTAAGATTATCTAGAATATTTTTGAATTGAGTGAATTCTGTGGTTATATTAGAGCAAAGATATAGATTGTTCATCTTTTTAATTTTAGTTTATTTTGTTTTGTTCTATTTAAAATCTAATTAATTAAACTATTCTGGCTATTTTTCGTTTTTGGACCAGGAGTGGACATTTGTTTAGCAGATTAAGTTCATTTGGTCTCAGTCTGTAGAAACTCATAACATTTCAGATCAACGCTGTACCTCAACATAAGTCCTTCAGTTCTCATCAAAATTCACTCTCCAATTGAGGAAATTATCCTTTGTGCTTTTAATAAATTCTGCAGTGTCTCACATCCACACTTTTGTTTCTCAAAACAACAACCACCAAAAAAGCAGGGTCTCCCCTATTCCTCCCCCATCCCGTCTAGCTGGTGAAGTTCTCTGCATCTTTCTAGGTCTCTCTCAAACATCTGGTCTTCTCTGAATTGCTCACATTGAAGGCATGCCATGTGTCAAGGAGAGTCAAGGAAGAAAATAGCAAGATGAATGGGATAGTCACTGACTTGGGGCAACCTAAGGTGTAATAGAAGAGACCCATAAAAAGATCATTTGTACATAAAATGATTCTAGTGTTAGAAGTGTGCAGGGCATGTTTCCCTTACTTATCTGAACCCTCCAAGAAAGTTGCTGATGCCCCTTGTATAGCAATAGTCTTATTCAGTAGTAAACTACAGTAGAAAGAGAAACTTCACCGAATCAAATTTTAACCTAAGTTTGTTTACTTACTTTTCATTATTCAAAGAAAGCACTGAAATAGTTGACTCTTATTGTTTCTTTTTGTTGTTGTTGATTCTGGTACTAGGGAGTGAATCCAGGAGTGCTTAACCACTGAGCCCCATCCCCAGCCCTTTTAAGTATTTTATTTAGAGATAGGGTCTCACTGAGTTGCTTACCACCTCACTTTTGAGGCTGGCTTTGAACCCACAATCTTCCTGCTTCAGCCTCTAAAGCCCCTAGGATTACAGGTGTGAGCCATGGTGCTAGGCTCTTCTTGTTTTTTAAAGGTCTAATTGTAATAAAATAAAATGTAAAACAGACATTTTTACCAGCAGAAATGACAGTTCTGTAATGTTTAGTACATTCCCAGTGTTTTGCCATCCATCTCCAGAACTCTTTTTTCTCCTGCCAATGTAGTATTTTTTAATGATGGAAATAATGACAATTACAGGTTATTCCAGTAAGTAAGATAGTGTATATAAAATGCCCAGTTCAGAGCCTCCCATAGAGACAATGTCCAAATGTCAGTCTCTTCTCCACCCATGCTTCCTCCTCCCCTTTCCCTTCTTTCCTTCTTTCCTTCCTCTCTTCATTTCTTTTTTCTCCCCCCACCTTTCCCCCTCCCTCCCTTCCTCTCTCTCTCTCTCTCTGTCTTTTTTTTTTTTCCTGAAAATTGAGCCCAGGACCTCACATATGTTAGGCAAGTGCTCTACCACTAAGCTACATTGCTAGTCCATTTTAGTATTTTCATTTTTGAGACACTGTCCTGCTAAATGTCGAGTCTGAACTTGCTTGAGCTTGGGATCCTCCTTCCTCAGCTTACTGAGCGATTACAAAAATGTGCCACCACGACACGCCAATTGCAGTTTATTTTGGTTTTCCTGCAGTTCACCCATCATGAAATAGTATTGTTCTCTGCGAGGACTTCTCTCCATGATGTGTCTAATCTAAATATTATGTATTACTTTATGCAATGCATCTTTAACAGGTGCCTTGTAGATACTCTAAGAGAGTAAATGAAGAGAAGTGGGCAGAGAGAAAAGCAGATGGGTAAACAAAGGTAAGGATTGGAAGACTGCTCAAAGCAAAAGTTCCATTCCAGTTCTGTTGCAAGGGAAAGGACCAAAGAAAAGAATGTTCAAAAGAAGCCTCATGGTACAGAGTATGAATCTGGAACTTGATGAATTAAATGAAATTCTAAGGCCAGGTCTTAAGTTATCATTATACCTCCCTTAACGCACACATACATACACACTTATTATTATTATTATTATTATTATTATTATTATTATTACATCTCAGACAATAAAGAGTGGACCAAGTTGATACACAGAAGAAGCAACTCTGATTATTGCTAGAACAGTCTCACTCTACAACCTCTTCCTCTGAAAATGTTTTTTGTATTGTTTAAAAAAAAAAAAAAACTCTTGGTCTGGGGATGTGGCTCAAGCGGTAGTGCACTCGCTTGGAGTGTGCAGGGTGCTGGGTTCCATCCATCCTCAGCACCACATTAAAAAAAAAATAAAGATGTTGTGTCCACCAAAAACTAAAAAATAAATATTAAAAAATTCTCTCTCTTTCAAAAAAAACCCTCTTAATTTTGACTTTTAATTTTTATACATTTCTATTAAAGTCGTCTAAAAAGGATGCTAATAATCCCTGCCACTTCCTCTTTTCTGGTTATGGAATAAAAAGGAAATAGCAAAAACAAGTAATTAATTCTTCCTCTTCCTTTCTTAATAATACCATTGAAATTGAAGCAAAGGGAAATGCTTTTAGGAAATCTCTTGGCTTAAAATGCTTCAAAGAACTTCACATAAGACTTACACAAGGGAACTATTCAACTTCTGCCCAAATTATTTAATTGTATCTTGGAGCCTTAGTGTATTAAAAAATGTAACAAGGAGGTGGAGATGTAACATAAAATTTGTATTTTAAGGAAATCTCTAGTTTAGAGTAAATGAAGGAAACAGGGAATCAATTACACTGGGGTATGTAATTTGAATAAATAAAAATGCCAGAATGATTGAAGCTTATATATTCAGAATGGTGGAAAGAGTCTGATAGCGGGTGACTGAATTTTAATTCTATGAATACAAGAGAACAAAGAAGAAAGAATATGCAAAATTGCAGGAGAGAATAAAAGTTATATCTCTGCCTTAAATATTACAAATGAAGAATCAGTATACAGTTGCAGAAAAGGTGTCATCACTGAAAAATTTAGGATTGCCCCTGACAGAGAATAGGAAGCCCACTTACATTCTCTGGAATAACACTGAAACAACTTAAAGGATAAAGTGCTCATAGATTTTATGTCTTTTTAAGGAGATATTTTGGTATCATAAAAAATGGCTTAGTTGAAGTTGGGCAGTCATGAATTATCTAACTAATGAGACACACAGGTAACATTAAAAATTTAATCATGCCCTTTACTTATTTTTATATACACCTCCCCAAATTTATAATTATAAATAATCAGTAGTATCTTAACTTCCATACATATGTACTCCATATAGGTATGTGTGTGCATGTCACTTAATGCACCCACAATTTTGTATTTCTGTGTGTTTATTACTATTTGTGTATGTATAAGGTGCTTCTTGGTTTATGATGGTATTATAGTCCAACAAACCCATGGAAATTGAAAATATCATTGGGTTAAAAATGCATTTATTGCACCTAATCTTCTGAACATCTTGGCCTAGCCTGTCTTCAATGAACTCAGAACACACATCACCGTATAGATGGGCAAAATCATCTGACACAAGCCTATTGAATATAAAGTGCTTAATATGTAATAAAATTTACTGAATATTGGTGTTTTAGGCAGCTTTGCATTGCAACAACTTAGAGGAGGGGAAGAAGTTTATTTGGGGCTCACATTTCAGAGGACTCAGTCCACAGAAGCCCACTCCATTGCTTTGGGCCTGAGGTGAGACAGCACATCATGGGGAATGTCCAATGGAGGGAAACTGCCCAGCTCATGGTAGAGTCAGAAAGCAGAGATAGGAGAGGGATAAGGACAATGGGAAAACATCCCCTCCAGGGCATGCCCCAGTGACTTACCCCCTCCAGTTACCACCTAGTCAGTCCATTCAAACTAAGACACATTAGAGTACAGTTCTCATAAACTAATCATTTCACCTCTGATAGGAATTTTGTATTAACAAGAACTTTAGTGGGGCACACACCCAAGCAATCACTACTCTGTAGTATACTGTAGATTATCTGTCGCTCACCCTAATGATCATGTGACTAACCAGGAGCTGCAGCTTACTATCACTGCTTGGATCCCAAGTATCTATCACTAGGCCTAAAAAAGGATCAAAATTCAAAATATGATTTCTACCAATTGTACCTCACTTTTGTAGTACCATAAAGTCAAAAAATCTTGAGTAAAATCATTTTAAGTGGGGCTGGCTATATTTGGTTACTGGTAAGAAAAAAAAATAAGGCTTTTCTTACATGATTCTTTTGAAGATTAGATTAGATCATATATATATTTTAAAAAAGACTAGAATTCATGAGAATTTATAAAATGTCCAGAAGAAGAAAGTTAAAGAGGAAATTTCAACAGTATTCAGGAGAACACCATCGTGTTACATCAAATATAGGGCCATTGCTGTATTTGAACTAAATTCAGCTAGGGGAATTATTCAGAGCCAAAGGAAAATTGTGAGGAATTACCTTGCTCCCATGGTCTAACAAAAAGAAATACTTAAAACTTTACTGGCATACTTTAATTATTACACAAAGGGACTGAAGCAAAACTGATCTCATTAGTATGATAACACTGAAATAAAATTCAAAATACATATAGTTGGACATAAAACAGAGGGGTAAAAAGCCTATGCAAAAATTATTGATTCATTTTACCAGAGTTAGAATTAATAGAGAAGGTAGAAATAATATGGCATCGAAACGAATCCATAGAGCAATCAATCTGTTATGGAGAATAATGAAAATAGAATCCTCGATTTACCTTACCTTGCATATCGAAAGTCATCTTCTTTACCTATTTTATTTTTATCCTTGGTCTTTTTATTTCAGAACAAAGAATAAGTCAAAACAAGAAATAGTCAAAAGAAGCACAGTGTTGAAATTTTCAGAACAGATAGAATATGGTAGCCACACAGCAAAAGAGGGACATTTTGCCATGAAAAATTCAGAGGTTTCTGCCAAGAAACCTCAGTGTTGGGGCAGGATGCTGAAATTTACAAGGGATTCCAGGCAATCATTCACGGGGGATCAACATGGCGGCTTCTGGGACAGGAAGTCTATCTCTTATTTTTCTCTTTAGTGCCCATGTGTTTTATGAATCTGCACAGACAGAATTATAATGGAACTCTACAATTTAGCCTTGTTTTATAATCTATGGCTGCAGTGTTCATTGTTTCCCTTTCAATTGAATTGCTCCCTCTAAACTTAAAGTAGTTATAAAATGGTGCAAATAAGGCCAGGGCAGGATAAGGTAAACTTTTAGGATAGTAGACATTTTTATGAATATTAGAGATATTCTATCATAGTCTTGTATCAGTAGTAACTAAAATGAAGATTACTTGTAAAAATATTCTTTGTGGGCTGGGGATGTGGCTCAAGCGGTAGCGCGCTCGCCTGGCATGCGTGCGACCCGGGTTCGATCCTCAGCACCACATACAAACAAAGATGTTGTGTCCGCTGAAAACTAAAAAATAAATATTAAAATTCTCTCTCTCTCTCTCTTTGAAAAAAAAATTCTTTGTGTTGCTTCTACCATTTATTGCTAGAATTTCCTTTATAACGTTCAGTGTTTTCATTGTTACTTTATTAAATATGTATAGTGTACTAACTCTGTCTACCACTGTTAGACATTAAGGATATATTTTTGAGTAAGACAAAATTCCTGAATTCATGATTTGTTTATTCAAAAAAGGGAAAAATACAATAAACAATAAGTACATATAGAGTACATTGAATTTTAAATGTGGGTAAATAAAGAAGCATGGATATAAAAGGCATCAGAGTATTTAGAAAAGTCTTATTGAAAAAAAAAAGTGATGCTTGGCTGAAAACCTGACAGAAATTGGGGAACAAGCAAAGCAGATATTCAAGAGAAAAGTATTCCAAGAAGAGGAGATGGCTGTACCAAGGTCTCACTCTACTATACAGAAAGCTTCATGAACATGTTAAAAGTGCGAATTTTAATTTTTTGGTCCTTCCTTACATCTATAATGCCTGATTACATATCTGCACATAGACCAATGTTTGATATGTATTTGTTTAAAAAATATCAATCTGAACAACTTTTTTCATCTTACTAACTCCTACTTTGTTCTCAGTTCAAATGATGGACACTTCAGGAATCCATTCCCTCATCATATCTGAACTTTGGTCATGCACTTATAGCAGTGCATGCCTGACCATTAAGAACACATATCCCCAGTCCTAAAAACACAAAGGCCCAGTGTTCTCTGTGATATGTGGATGCTAACACAAAGGGAAATGAAGGGAAGGGGGAGGGCATGGGAATAGGAAAGACAGTAGAACAAGTTGAACATAACTTTCCTATGTTCCTATATGAATACAACCAATGTAACTCTGCATCATGTGTAACCATAAGAATGGAGAGTTATACTCCATGTGTGTATAATATGTCAAAATACACTCTACTGTCATGTATATCTAAAAAGAACAATTATTTTAAGAAAGGTTAAGAGAAAAGAACATGTATCTCAGAATCAAATTTGATTTGATGAGTCCTTACCAAACTTTACTAGAGATCTGATTTGATGTATATCATTCCCAAAGACTATTGTTTAATGTTTAATGCACAATAGATGCCCAATAAAAGTTTGCTGAATAACTTCTCATACATTTAGAACTTTTCCTCTTTGTATACAAAGAGTCTGTTTTTACATATTTTACATACAGGGATAACCATCATCCTGAAAGTAGCATGAACTAGGTCAATAAATGGTTACAGTACCAGAGAGAGAAGTCGCATGAAGCAGCACTGATGCACCAAACTATGAATGAAGGCTATGTGGACCATTTAACCCAATCCCACCAGCAAGTAACTGTAGCTGATTGTCTCCAACCAACACCAGGTGGTCCAAACAAGCTCCAAAACCATGGTTCTTTATCCATGGAATCATGAAAAGTAAATTATTATTCACAATCCTCATTCCTGTAGCAAATTCCTTACCATTTACATAAATTCTAATAATATACTTTTGGGAAAAGGTAGTCTACTTATGCAGTTTGGATATCCTCTCTTTCAGAAAAGAATGAACCTCAGATCTAATACATTTTCTTACCAAGAAATAAAGATAAGTCTGTGCTGAAGTTAACATCTTGTAGGTATATTATAAATGTTTCTGTTATTTCTGTATATTGAATTTTGACATCTCACAAAACCATTCTGACTAGGGCAGGTCTAGCTAATTATTGGAGATAGGAAATAGTCCATCCGGTAGCATGTCTTAGATATTCAAATAAACCATTCCAGAGTCATGCTTCCACTATCTGACCTGTATATCCCAGGATGCAGCACTCCTCTGTTTTAATCATCCCAGAGCCAGGTACCAGGTAACTAGAGATCACTTCTGCAGTTCACACATCTCCAAAATTATTCAAACTAGCCAATCTTGCACAACCTTCCCTGCCTTGCTTTTCTTTTGGAAATCCCTATTGAGGCAACGGTTTAAACCTTCACCTTACTTATATCATCTATCTCCTGACAATTCTAATATCTCTCTTGTATAGTCCTGGGTGTCATCATGCCATGACACTTTGTCTCTAGGATCTATGAGTAAATACATCATTTAATTTCATATGCTTCTTCCAGTGGAATTTCTGCAGCCATGTTAGAGTGATCCTTAGGAACCACACAAGAACTTACTTCTCCAGGTATAAGACATGAGAATATATTTTCTTGTTTCTGACACTATGCGTATCCCTTCATTCTATTTCAGTGTGCATGTCATATGGTGCCTAACCAAACCTGCAAGATCTGTCCCTGCCAGGCAAGGAAGAGAATGCTTCTTTTGCAGAACAAGAATTGCAATGCCTATAAGTCAACTGCCTTGTGTTGGTCATTAGAGAGACTCATCAGACACAGAGGACTGACATCCATTATTACAGCTGATCTGACTCTGTCTTTTCTCTATATGAGTCAATTGTTGCTCCACCCAGTACCTGACTGTGTTATGTTCTCCTTGGTGACTCCAATACCAAGATGCAGTAGGTAGAAGAGCTTATAACTTTTCCTCCTGATAATAGGCAACAGATGCCACTTGCTCAATTACTATCTTTTTATCCCAATAAACTGGAAAATCTAGGAGGAAATACACCACATGTTTTGCATTCTATTTTATCACCTGGACTTCTTTGGGCCAGACTTATAGAAAAATTTTTGATTGACTGAATTAGTGATTATATGATTATCTTTGAAGCAGTTTGCCCCAGAGAGTTGTACTTCTTTGGGGTATTTCTTAACACGTATTTACTCTCTAGAAAGTCCTAAATATATGATATAATTTATAGAGACATTGTGAGTTGGCACATGTGAAATAATAAATGTCCAGAGTTATCTCCTATTAGATAATATCCAGGATAGCTACATGAAATGTAACAAATATTATTTTAATTTTATTATTAGATTCAAAGAAATGAAGAATGATTTTAAAAAATAAATAAAAAGATAAGAAAAAAGACAGGTAAGAGAGAAAAAACTGCATGTGGGTATGAGCTGATGATAGTACCATGGTCGTATTTTACCATTTCAACAGAATGACTGGTTTTGGTAGTCAGAAACTATCAAGAAATGAATACATGAACACTATATTTGAAGATAAGACTCAGGAATTTTTGGAAAGGTGTATATATTAAAAATATGTACCTGACAGCAAAGAGAGGCTTGAGGAAATTTGATTGTCTCCACCTGGCTGTCAATTGTAAAAAATATGTTCCCTGGAAATCTGAAATCACATGTGGGGTCTTACCTGGAATTTGTGCTTTAATTTATACTGCTTGAAATATCTGGGAAACTCCATGCCACGAAATAACCATGTAGTATTAGTCATATTGCAGCAGAAAACACAAATATCCTCTAAAAGGACATCTCTCCAAGTTATACCCAATAGGATTCCCCTAGAAAAATATGATCCCCACATCCAAATACAAGTTCATAATCAAATATTGAAAAAAGATGCAAAGTCCTATAAGAGTCATCTGCAACAATAAGTAACAAAATTAGACTCAGAACTACCAAAAGTATTTTTGCTGTAGTAAGGATATAAAAATATTCAAAAACATAATGAAAGGTAGGACCTGTATCAAAGGAAAATAGTCAGATTTGAAAATGAAGCAAAATTCTAATCACAAAGGTTATAGTCCCTGAAATTAAGAAACTCAATAGGTTGTTTCATTAGCAGCTCAGATGCAGCCAAAAGAGAATTCCTGTGGTAGAACATAGGTGTGAAGAAATTACCAAGAACGTAATGCCCAGGGTAGAAGAAACAGTGTGAAAGAAGATCTTAACAATAAGAAGACTAAGTAACAAGTCTATTCAGAATTCAGGAGCAGAAAACAGGAGGAAGAGAAAGAGAGGAGCAGTATTTTAGGAGATAATAATGACTGGCCATTTTCTACAATTAAAGAATGACCTAGTTGCCCTGATTCCAGAAATATAGTAAATTAAAGCGGAATAAATGAATCCACATATAGGCATATCATAGTTGAACTCAGTGACAAAGACAAATGTAAGATCCTGAAATCCATTAAAGAAAAAAAACTACTTGCTAAAAGAAGATGATTTGACTATTATATGATTTTTCTGGACACCGGGAGACAGGATAATGCCATCTCCAAAATATCAAGAGAAATTAACTGTTAGGCCACAGTTGTGTAAGTAAGCACTCCATCATACAAAACAGTGTGGAGATGAAGAAATCTGCAGACAGAAATAAACTGAGAATTTTACCATTAATAGATGCCATAAACAGATTTAAAAAGACTTTCTTTGAGTAAATGAACAACAACAATAAATGAATCAGAGGAGGAACTGAGCTATCAGAAATGATAGGCAAAAACACTGATAAATATATAAGTAAATTCAAGTAAACATTGATAATATAAATATTACAGTAATGTGAATTCTGTTGAAGAGGAGAAACCAAGGTAGGTTGAAAACACTAAACAGCAGTAATATGAGACAAAGTCCAGGATGACATGTGAAGCATTTTAAGTTCTTTCAATTGTTCTGGAAGGAGTAACAAACTGTGCATGTTAAATATTTAGGTACTGCAATAAAAAAGCAAAAAGAAATATTTTTCATATTACGAGGGGTGAAAATGGAATGAAAAACTATTACATAAAGATAAAAAAATAAAAGGAGTATAGAAAAATCAAGTTTAATAAATCACAGTAAATGAATGGGATAGAAAATCTTAAGTTAATTAGTAAATGATAATATAAATATATTAGCAAATGATAAGTTTAAATATATTTGCATCCTGGCTAGGAGTCAGAAGTAATCATATGAATGAAAAATATATACAAGTCTATGAAGTTTATTTATTGATTTATTGATTTATTTTAAAATAAATGACAGCAGAATGCATTGCAATTCTTATTACACATTTACAGCACACTTTTTCATATCTCTGGTTGTATATAAAGTATGTTGACACCAATTCGTGTCTTCATACATGTACTTTTAATAATGATGTCTATCACATTCTACCATCCTTGGTAATCCCCTGCCTTTTCCCTTTCCCTCCCACCCCTCTGCCCTATCTAGAATTCATCTATTACTCCCATGTTCCCCCTCCCTATCCCATTAGGAGTCAGCCTCCTAATATCAGAGAAAACATTTGGCATTTGTTTTTTGGGGATTGGCTGACTTCACTTAGCATTATCTTCTTCAATGCCATCCATTTACTAGCAAATGCCATGATTTTGTTCTCTTTTATTGCTGAGTAAAATTCCATTGTGCATATATGCCACATTTTTTAATTCATTCATCCACTGAAGGGCATCTAGTTTGGCTCCTCAGTTTAGCTATTACGAATTGTGCTGCTATAAACATTGATGTGGCTGTGTCCCTGTAGTATGCTGTTTTTAAGTCTTTTGGGTATAGACCAAGGAGAGGGATAGCTGGGTCAAATGGTGGTTCCATTCCCAGATTTCCAAGGAATCTCCATACTAAGGCTATGAAGTTTTTGAGAGGTATTCCAAACCAAACAGACAAATAAATTTTGAGGAAAAAGGACAAAAAAAAAAAAAGAAAAAGAAAAACAACTCCCAAAAATATAAACAGATTTTAATGACTCAAAAGAGCACCTTTCAATATTTTGAAGTAATCCTGGCAACAGAGACAAAGGTCCACAGTGAATTGAAATCAGCCCTTCTGTAAGACAGGTACACTTACAGCCTAATCTTTAAAGTGCACATTTTATTCTTCTTTTTCTTTTCATACAAAATATTATGTTTTCTAGATTGCTTATTGATGCTTTATTTTTCTGAGATATTGTCTATTTTATTTATTTTTTATTCTCTATCTCAGTCCAATATAATGGAAGCTCTAAATGACCAGAAGTTTCTGTGTGGTTAATTTATTGCCATATCCTGGTGCTTTAGAGTACCTGTGGAAATTAAGCACTCAATGTATTTGTGTTACAGGATTGTTAGTAAATCTGGAAATCTGGCCACCATCAATAAATCAGTTTTAGGTGATAAAATGCTTATTATGCAATCTCATTTATACTCAACATTTTAAGCATAACTAATTTTTGAATGAGGCACTACTTTTATTATGGCATTTAAATATATACGTAATGGAAGGATGGAAGGAAACGAGCAATCTGCCTTTAGTTTGTACTTCTCCCATTATTCTGTGTTAATTGTTTGTACTAAACAGTTTCAATCTCTTAACTAATAGGACACTTTCTAATCAGAAAGAACATCTTTATGTTATAAAAAAAAGAGGAGGCTGTTTGATTATTTACGAATGAGGAATGTATTATTTATTGCCACGGCTGTTGTAATATTAACTCCTTTTAATTTTAGTGAGTGTTACACTGCAAAGACTCTTGAAGTTGGCAGACATCTTTCTGGCACTTAAAGATTCCAGAAAAACTAATATATCTTAGGCAGTTATAATAAAAATAAAACCCAGACAATAAAAATGACTCTGATAAAATTTCTCCATGTTTCTAGCTCTGCTTTAGCATTTAAAGGACTAATAGTTCACAGTACTGCAGTGCTTAGTACTTACTTATACTCTTTGTATATTCAATTGCTGTGTTAGAATATATTATGAAGATTAAAACCCAAATGTAATCTATTTTAGGAACTATTCATAACCAGGAGCTCACATCTGCATAAATTAAAGCTCAAAAACCATGTCATACATATTTTATATATAAGCTATCTTTTCTCAATACAAATAAACTCACTAACTCAATGAATAAATTATGTTTGATTTTATCATTTTGACCTATGAATACATACATGTGTAGCTAAGTAATAACTTAGTTTTGCATTTTTCTTACACATTTCCTACTTTATTATCTTTACTCATTGGCAAAAGGAAGATTCTGATATGTGCTCAATGGCTCTTTGACCAACTGTGTCATTTGAACTCACTGAAAAGGGAACATTAAACTGTGAGAATGATGTTCTTTTGGCCTGAATACTTTCCATTCTCCTTTACTTTAAGAAACAGTCATTTGGTTTTTCTAGTGTGGATCCACCTACCCCTACTTATGTTAGCAGGTTTCATAGTTTTGGAAGGGTGAGTCCCACTCTTTGGCCATATGGATTGGCATATGACCCAGATCTAGCCAGTCAGAGAGCTAACTTTTGTGATATTCAAAGATAAGCACTTGATCCATCTTTGAATTTTGTTTTTGTTTTGTGTATTGTTTTTTGTTTTTTTTGCTCAAAGTGCAATCAAACAGGACATGGGACTGGTGGGAGTGGCAAACTTTGCTGAAGTCCACATGGGAATAATGGCAATTAAGCAGGGCCGAGAGAGAGAGAGAGAGAGAGAGAGAGAGAGAGAGAGAGAGAGAGAGA
>NW_025999880.1:8765825-8785800 GCF_001458135.2 Marmota marmota marmota | reverse complement strand
AAAAAAAAAAAAAAAAAAAAAACTGTAGAAAGTGACTGTATTAGGACAAATGCTCAATACAGCCAATCACTTGCTTTTCTCTGGCTATAAATGTAATCTGTACATGTAATAGCACAAAACATTCTGGATCATCTTTGGTCTGGAATGCTGGCAAGTTCTAGAAACATTTTTGAAAAAAAAAAGAAGGAGAAAGAAAAGAAAGAAGCTTTGTTATCTATAACACTTTGGAAAAGAGTAACTGGTCTCAGTTTTTCATTTAAGAGAGAGTATCACTTTCAGGGCATCTATATCCAACTGGGCTGGAAGCTTCTAGACTTCTCACTCATCTAAGTCAATGAGTATTTATTCTTGAACCAATTATTTCATAACAGTTTTAATTTTATATGTTCTAAGTACTTAAAAATTTCATAGATATAGTTGCATAAATTTAAAAATGATGTCTTATTTCCTTAATTGAAATCACTAAAATGCTTTAGTGATTTTATTATATATATATATATATATATATATATATATATATATATATATTGCATTGCTATTGCTTAGCAATATAATAAGATGCCCATTGATTTCTCAGTACCTATTTATCAGAAAGCACTGAAGTTGTATTTTAAAAAGAACAAAGATTATGCAAATGATAAACAAATAAACAAGGTATACCTTATTAATAAGGGTTTTACAAATTAGGGCAAAAAATAGTTTACAATGTGGGAGACAATATGTGTTAAGGAAAGAGGTGTATGGTTATGAGTAAATGGTAATATAAAATGCACTCTATTTAAGAGGAGCTTTCATGCTGCTTGAGACAGAGGGCTTAGTGAGCAAGCAAAAAGTGGAGCGACTTAGCTTGCTAATATGCAAATGTGGAAGACCCTCTAAGCCATTTGAGAGACAACATGACTCAGCCACTTCTCTGCCATTTTTAGGATGAGGGGCTGAATGTTTTCATGTTACTACAATAAAATTATCTACTAAGCATCTTCATTTGCATAGGATGGCTTAAATTTATGCAGTCTGATGTAGTGACATCTAGAGTCACAGACAATTAGAGGAGTTTTTGCAACACAATTTCTATTATAGTCTTCATGAAATTATACTACAAACTGCTGAATAGTAAGGGCTTATTTAATTCCCAATTTACACAATGATGGTGTTTAACAGTTTTGAATGATTTAGTAAATCTTTAATCAATAGATAAATACATAAATTTATGCACTTCATGGGAAAATTTTACATTTATAAAAAATGTGAACTCATTGAAAATAAAACCAGTGCTAATGACATTTCTGAAAGAATGGATTTTGATGTGCTGATATATATTTTAGAGATATTGAATTTCTTTTCCAATCATCTTCAAATTCATTTCTTTAAAATAAAAATCTTACTCAATTTTGAACATAATTTTTTTCTAAATAAGTCTTAATAATGATAATACATCAGGAACACAGATAACATACCTTTTTATACTTATGTATTGAATACTTTGAAATTTTTTAATGTAATTTCAATTGGTCTTATTTTATGTCATGCAATATTCAAAATGCATATTTTTATTCTCTTGAATTAGTTTCTCTTGATTCTAAAAATAGAATGTAATAAGTTTTATAAAGTAGATCCTTTCACTCCCAAATGCATTTGAATTTTCAAATAAAATCTAAAATATAGGTAGCTGAATGTTTCCTTTCAGAAAAACATGTGCAGAATGGAATAAGAAACTCATGCCTGTGATATAAAGGGAATGAATTTACAGTCATTCAGGGTTTTGTTGGTTTGCATTTGTTTGGTTTTGTGTTAGTGACTTATATGCTGAATGTTATCCCAACAGGTTATTTCTACACTATTTCTCCTTTGCAGATTTCCAATTGATCTGCTTGCTTCTGAGACTCAAATCTAAATCAACTGACTAAAACACCAAACAAATATACAAAAGTATACACACACACACACACACACACACACTCACAGCCGTATAGTCTAGCAATGGGCTTCTCAGACTCAACATGCAGATAAACTACCTGGAGATCACAGTGCAGGCAGATTCAGGTTCAGTAGGTTTGAGTCTGGGTCTGGATTCTGCACATCTGGCAACGTCCCAGTCAGTATCCCTCCTGCTGCCTTTGGATCACACTTTGGGCTGCAGGAGCTATTTAACTGAATCCAAACCCCAACATGTTATTACCACAAAGATCTTTTCTCCCTTGCCCTCTTCTTTTTAATATTGCAGAAAAAGCTTAAGATGCTATATTTCCCTTATCTTTTTGCTTTTCCTCTATGATTGATATTTTTATTATAATGATAATGTTAAGATTCTTTAGATTTGAAACAAAACCTTTTTTCTGGTCATGTCCAAATATGCTTCTACATATCTATGAATCAGTAAGAAATTTATCTGTAGAATCAATGTTTTCCAATATTAAGGCTTTCTGAATTTTTTCTATCATTTTCCCAATATTCTGCTATTTCATTGGATCTCCAAATGTTATCATCCATTCTTTGCCACTTAAAAACCATTAGATCCTTCCAATTTTCAAGAATTTTTATAAATTTATTTAATAACTTGGCATATTGATTATTCAATTATGCAGTCATGCATTGAATAACCTGTACTCTTTAACAACTTAGGATATAACTAATTTATAGACAGAATAACCATTGAAATGCTCAGTGTCCCAGCGACATAGATAGCTTCATTCACTTACCTTTTGCTTCTTGAAGCTACTACCCCCGAGTCTTTTTGTTTGTGCCAACTGCTGATCCTTGAAGAAGATCTAATTTTCCAGCTTCTGATTATTATAGCCTTCAATCAGGTGAATACCACTCTGTTTGTTTTGACTGTTACACTGAAAAACAGTTCAACAGCTATGCCTTTCTAGTTCTACTAAGGTCATAACTCCAGAGACACACTTCAAGTGGATGTGATGGGGAGCTCATGAGCATATATAAAAATTCATTTCCTGTTCTTTCTATCCTGGAGGTTAGAGCAGTTGGGCCCTTTAATTAATTCTGCCTTTTGCTATCTCGTAGACTCAAGAGTCTCATAGGTAGGTAACACTGTTCTTGATTTCTATTTGGACCCAAACAAAAATTGTCTCTGCCGTTATATTTTATTGATCACAATCATGACAGTCCAGAAGCAAGTCTGGGATATCTGAGTGCACAATGCCATCTTAGTATGAACTTCATGCAAGACAGTAGGGTGCCATTGAGCCTGAGAAGACTTATTCAATTGTCGAGGATGTGAACACTGACAAGACAAATTTTGAGAACAAACACACTTTTCTAATGCTCAAAGACTGCAAAAGTAATACATGTTATATGACAAATCAATTTGTGAGCCATATATCCATTTCTAATTTGTGAACTATTAAGAGAACTATAAGATATGTGAAACCACGTTTCAAGATGTCTTTGTAAATTCTCAAAAATATATATCAAAAAGATAGAAATAGCTACTAGAGTATGTTAAATAACAAAACAATTCCATAACTACTTTCAATTCATTTAAATATGCTCAAAGTATAAAGACAAATCTGAGTATGAGCGTAAAACTTCTAGAGAACATGCTTTTTCAAGGAAGATCTTAAAGTCTAAATATTTGTTCATTTGTTGACAATGACATATGTATTATGGATTATTTTGTTTTCTTTCTGTATTCGTATTTTTTCTGTAAGAAATATAAACAACTGTTACAGGTAAATGTTCAAATGTTTTGGTAATTTTGTGTGCTTATACATATTATGTAGTTAAAATACCATTTATGTTTAAAGAATAAAGGAGTTCTATTTATGTGAAGATTTTATTGTCTTCAGATCTGTGCTCCTTCTTACTCTGTGCAAAATAACTAGGAACGAAAACTGCAAGAAGTATTCAAATTTTACTTTCTGTAAATCTACTTATCAAATGTCATATATATAAATAAATTGTCTGTGTTTTCCTGACATAACTATTAATTCTAAAGTAGGATTAATAGAAAAGGATCATTATTTGTTGAATTTAATATATGTTCTTAGAAAATAGAAGAGATTTTATGCTATAAGCATTTATATAAATTTTGACCATGTTTGATCAAATATCATAGAAAATTATAAAGGTAAGAGATCATAAACTTCACAGAAAATTACAGAATCACTTTTAGAACTTTGTCCAATATTAGCATATTATATGTTCTTTCAAAGAGGAAAATAAAATCTCTACAACCCAGCATGTTAACTTAAACATGTCAAATAAAATATAAGCATGAGTCCCTTGGCCTCGTTTCATTAAACAATATCAAAACTTTCAGAATTTATACTTATAATTGCTCATTAAAAGATATCTCTAATACTGTAAGAATTGAAGCAAAGCAGATTAAAAAATAAAATAAAGCTCCAAAATAAACTGGTTCAGAGAATTTATACATATAGGGAATGCAGATCAGAAATCACCAACTATGTCCATCAGAGAAATCTAACAGTTAGATGACGGTGGTGGTTTGTTTGTTTATTGAGTTATCCATATAACATAAAGTTAACCACTATAAAGTATACAGTTCAGTGGTATTTAGTATTTTCAGAATGTTATCTAGTTGTCCTCCTGTTATTAATTTCTAATTCCTCGATCAAGTCTACAACACTTTCACGATCCTCCAAAAGAATCTTGTACCCATTAAGGAGTCACTGCGTGTTCACCATTCTGCATGGGCTCTGAAAATCACTAATGGGCTTCTATGTATATGAAGCTACCTCTTCTGGCTAATTCATATAAATTGAAATATATACTATGTGAACCTTGTACCTGGCTTCTTTCATTACCTAAGGCTTTAATGTTTACCCTTCTTGTGGAAAATATCACAAATTCATTTTCTTTTATGCCTGAATATTATACAAATATAAATACTATTCCATTGTAGTGGAATATGTATTTGTTTTTCCTTTCATCCATAATGAATATTTAAGCAATAGTTATTTCAGTCTTTCATTTTTAGAGTCCATACTGTTAAAGGTTTATCAAATTTGTAGATATTTTCAGAGAGTTAACTTTCTAATTTGTTTATTTTTCTCTTTTTTTTCTAGTGTGGCTTTTAAAAAATCTGCTTAAATATTTATTATAACTGATGTTTTGTTGGCTTTAGATTTAGTTCACTCACATTTTTTGTAGTTCTTTAAGGTATAAAGTCAGGTTATTGATTTGACATATTTTCTCTTATTTCATATGGACATTTACAACTGTAAATTTCCCTCTAGGTGCTAACTTTATGGTATCCCATAGTTTGGGGTATGTCATGTTTTCATTTTCATTTATGTCTAAGTATTTCTAAATGGCTCTTGTGGTTTCTTCTTTGATCTATTGGTTAAAAGCTGACTATATAATTTCTGTATATTTGTGAATTGTTCATTTGTCCCCTTTGTTATTAATTTCGAATTCCATTCTATTGTGATACTAGAAGAAATTTTAAATTCTTCAATATTTTAACATTTGCTGAGAACATTTTTTGCTTATTTGGTCTATCCTGAAAAATGTTTCATTCATTCTTGAGAAAAATGTGTATCATTGTGCTGTTGTTGGGCAGTGTTCTTTATACATCTGTGAGGTGGGATTAGTAATGTTCAGGTACTCTGCTTATTTTTTGATCTTCTGTTAAGTTGTGCTATCCATTATGTAAAATGGGGTAACAAAATTTCCAACTATCATTAAAAACCTTTTTCTCCCTTCAATTCTGTCAATTTGTCGTATCTTTTGGAGCTCTTTTCTTGTGTTTATTGCTGTCATATATACTTAATGGATTGGCTCTTATCAGTATATAATTTCCTTCATTGTCTCCTGCAAAAGTTTTTGAATGACAGTCTCTTTTATGTGATATTAATATAGACCCATGCTCCAGATCTCTGTTGGTTACTTTTGGAATGAAATATCTTCTCCCTTCTTTAATTTTCAGTCTATTTGTGTCTGAGAGTCAAAGGACTTCCTTGTAGTCAGCAGAGTTCAATGATATTTAATTATCCATTCTCCAAATCTCTGCCTTTAGTAGGAGAGATAATCTGTTCATAGTTAAACAAAGATAAAAATAAACTTCCTTTATTTTTCCGTTTGTTTGCTGTTTGACTTCTGTGATTTTTGTTGCTCAATTTTCCTGGGTTTCTAACCTCTTTTTGTTGTTGTTATTATTGTTTATTTTTCTAATAGTATATTATCTTTATGATCCTAATTTTAATTTCCATGTATTTTAAGCTATTTTGTACTAGTTATACTGAATATTACAATTATCTCAAACTTACAATGATCTATTTTTAATTAACATGACTCTAGCTTTAGATGTACATATAAGTACTATTCTTGTGCTACCTTATACACTCTCCTTTGTGTTGCTGTTGTCACAAATTTTATTTTTACACTCATGTGTCCATTAACATAATTTTTTAATATGTTGATGGACCTTTATTTTATTAATTTATTTTTATGTGGTGCTGAGAATCAAACCCAGTGCCTCACACATGCTAGGCAAGTGCTCTACCACTGAGCTACACTCCCAGCCTCCATTAACATAATTTTGTAATCATTGTTTCATGCATTTGTCTTTTAATCAAAAAGGGAATAAAAGAGAAAATGCCAACCAAAAATATAATAATATAACATTGCCTTCTTAGTTGACAGTTTTTTTGTTTGTTTGTTTTGTTCTGTTTTTAGCACTTGATATTGTTTGACTGCCTTCTGACCTCAGTGATTTGTGCTGAAGCTGTCTTCTCACCTCACTGAGTATCCTGTGTACATGAGGAATTCCTTCTCTCTGCTGCCTGCAGAATTCTTTCTTTGTCTTTGCATTTTGACAGTTTGTGTGTTCCAGCATGTGTTTGTAGATTTGGATCTTGTATTAAATTTGGGAGTTATTCAGTTATTATTTCCTTAAATACTTTCCCCTGATTCTCTCTGCTCTTTCTGTAACTTCTAATATGCCTACAGCAGTATGCCTCATGCTGTCCCACAGGAATCTATTCTCCTTATTTTCCATTATTCTTTGATCCTTATTCTCTTCACATTAAGTGATTTTGATCAACTTGTCTTAAAGTTTGCTGAATTTTTTTCTTTTGCTTCTTAAATCTGCTATTAAAACTTTAATAATATTTTTTATTTCAGTTTTGCACTTTTTAGCTCCATAATTCTTGTGATTTTTTAAAATAGTTTGCATGTTGACATTTTTATTGGTTTATAAAATGCTTTTTTGGTTTTCTTCAGTTATTACTTTTTCTTTTTCTCCCAGTGCTAGAGATCAAGCTTGTGGCCTTGAACATGGTAGGCAAGTGCTTTACCATTGAACTATACCCTTAGCTCCGTCTTCACTTATTCCTGCATGATTTCTTTTAGCTTTTCAACCACACTTAACAGCACACTTACCACCCAAACCCAGTCTCGGGTAACCACCATGCTACTCTCAACTTCTATGAAATCAATTGATTTTAAATTGTTGTCTAGCAAATGTGATGTCTGTGTTTCTTCAGAGACAGTTTCTTTGAATTTCTCCTGTAAATGGGCAATGCTTTCTTGCTTGCTTTTATTTTATATTTTTGTTGAAAACTGAACATTTTCCCAACATTTACAATTGTATTTAAAACTAACACATAAAAACATGAAAATTATACTTATTAAGGGGGTACCAGAAAATATTTCTGAATATGTTGCCTAGTATTTAAATCAATTTAGGCATTTTTCTCTTCCAACACTTACCATTTTCTTTTTTTAAATAAAGTTAAATAATTTATTAAATGATTTATTTATTCTAATTTGTTATACATGATGGCATTTTTTTACTTTATTAAATTATTTGTCTATATACTTATCATTTCTTTAAGTTGAAAATGTTCAATTTTTTTCTTGTAGCTTTTTGAAATATATAATACATTGTGGTTGTCTCTAGTCACCCTCCTTTGCAGTAACATATCAAAACTTCTTGCTCCTATCTGATGGTGATTTAGTACCCACTGTTCAGCCTTTCTCTACCACCCAACCCCAGTCTCCGGTAACCACCATGCTACTCTGAACTTCTATGAAATCATTTTTTTTAGATTTCATATGTGAGCGGGATCACACAGAACTTGTTTTTCTATGAGTTAACAATCATCTTCAGTTTCATTCATGTTGCTATAAATGACAGGACTTTATTTTTTATGGATGCATAGTATTCCATTGTTTATATATACCACATTTTTTAATTCACTCATCAGCTGATGGACACATAGGTGCATAATTTAGGTCCATTTCTTATCTTTTGTGAAGAGTGGGAGGAACATGGCAGTGCAGATGTTATCTTCAACATACTGATTTCATTTCCTTTGTATATGTACCCAGTATGGGCCCACTGGGATCATATGGTAGTTCTATTTTAGAACTCTGTATGCAGTTTGCATACGGCTGCATTGACTTTCATTCCCACCCAAAGTGTCAAATGTTCCTTTTCTCTGTGTCCTCACTAGCACTTGCTATCTTTATATTTTTTATAATGGCCATTCTTATTGGCATGAAGTGATATGTCATTGTGATTTTGATTTGAATTTCCCCAATCAGTAGTGGTGTTGAGCATGTTTCCATGTACTTATTGATCTTTGTATGCCTTCTTAATATTATAATGTAGTAATTCTGAAAATCAGATTCTTTTTCTTCCTCAGGGTATGTTTTTATTGCTTGCTGTGGGATGTGGTAGTTTGTTTAGTGCCCTTTTTAAGTATTTCATAAAGTTAATATCTTCAGTCATGTTGTCATGTGTGATGTCTGAATTCTCTGTTGTTGTAGCTTGTCATGGTTGACTTAAGTTAACATAGATTTCCTTTAACAATAGGGATCAAAGTATTAGAAAAAAAGAAAAGAAAAAAGAATAACTTTCCTAATCTTAGCAAATTGGAGTATGATTTCAATGCTCGGGCCACTTATAGTTCTGCCTAGCCTTCATTTTCTGATCCTAGAGATCAGCTCACAGTGCAAATTAGGATTTCCTAATGTTTTTCTGAGCATGCATCTTGCTTTGGGCTTGTGTGTGCCTTTCAAAATACCAGGTTTTCCTTTTGTCACCAGCTTGTCTACTGTTTTCTTTTGCTGAAGTTGGTTGTGGGGTGTTAATTTGCTTTATAGTGTTTCAAAGCAATGTCCTCTATGTAGAATTTTCTGCACCAAAAGCATTCTCAGGGGAAACAATGCTCCCTCCTGATGTGGTTCCTTCCTGCGGCCCCCAGATGGGTCAAAACAGACAAGTATACTGCTTTAGCAATACTGTTTGCTTTCTTCCTTTCTTAGTTAGGGTCTGTGTTCCACTGTAGAAATGTGGGTTGTTATCTTAAGACTGCCATTGTCCTAGGAAGATTTGGAGGACCAGGGAAAACGACAATGTCACAAAGATTTAAAATTATTTTTAACTTGCTTTTCTATTGATTTAACATTTGGTTTCTAAAAGTTTTTGTTTTACTTTTTGGTGTTTCTTTGAAGGAATAAAGCACTTGTTTCTACCTATCTGCCAGGTTTGCCAACATTGTACCTCACTGTGGGATTCTGGAGATAGATTTGAATTGGAACAAAGTACATACTTTTTTTTTTTTTTTTAGAATATAGCTATTGTGAATAGTGCTGCAAAGGATATGGGGGTACATATATATATTTTTTTTATCTTCCCTGGCACAGATGAGTAGCTGCAACTATCAAGTAAAAAACCTGAAATATTTATTACCTGGCTATTTGAAAAAATGTTTAGTGACCTCTGCTCTAGGTCAGAGATATGGACCTTCCACCTCAGTGTTGGATGTTATCTAAAGTAAAAAGACGACAAAGTTTTGGAAGTATTGATAAAAAGGATCAGCCAGAGAAGTGCAGAGTTGTTTAATAATGCCAATAATGTTTCAAAATGGCAAGTGGGATTGTAGTGGGTTACTTTAGCTTGGCAATTTCATGTTATGTAGTATGGAATTCTGTAGCTATGCAGACTTGCCTTAGTTTGAAAAGCTACGATGAGGCTCCAGGAACGGTGCTGTAATTTCAACTGGAATATTATCATTCTTATCTGTCTGGAATATCAGATTGTACATAAATTTCATTTGAAAAGATGGCTGTTTTGATTTCTTAAAAGATTAAGAAAATCACTTCTTTAACTGACTTTAGTCTTTAATTCCTCAAAATTTATGTCTAATTACAGAATTGCCAGAGCTGAATATATAATTGCCATGTCCTTATTTTACTTCATTACTCTTTTGAAATCCCACAGATCATTCTTAAGAATTATGAGTCTCAATTAAGGAATTATAGGTCTTACCCATTTAGAATTATTTATTACCTAAATTACTATGACTTCTTATGTGTCATTTCCTTTACCATTCTTTTGAAAATAAACTTGGTATATAACATGTTATTATATAAATACTAATGTGTATATATAAGTAAAATGGTTAATATAATGAAGCAAATTTAACATATCCTATGAAGAACACCAACTTTGATAATATTTTGTTACTTCTTTCCAGGCCTCAGCATTCATTAGCTATTAAGATTAAAAAAGAAATTTGAATATCTCAAATGACTGTTTTGTGAATTCACCGTTAAACTTATTTTTAGGAAACCAAGTCTTGAGAGTTATCTCAAATTATAGCCATACCTTTCAATGATAATTTTGCCATCTTCTGAATATAAAATGTACAAACGCTAGGTAATTTGAAATTCCACTCTCTAAAGCACATGGGTAATAGAAACAGAAGAGTGGACTGGGGAGGTGTGCTCCAGGAGAGTCCTTTGGAAGGGGCATGCGATCCCTCATTCGACAGTTGATGCACATTTAGGGGCTAACATCGCTCTCTCTTCTTCCCACCTTCTCTTTACTGTATCCTAACCATCCAAGATCTTTGCAAGGTCCTATATTCAAGTGTGATAAATGAGTCTGGCCTTCCCTAGAATCTCATTTCAGACAACACTTAAGCCCCTCTGCATGCTGCTCTATTCTAAATGAGGGGTCTACAATTTTTTTCTGCAAATATCCTATAAATATTTACTGAACACAATAAATAATTTAGGCTTTATACACTGTAGGATATTGGTTGCCACTACTCAGATCTTCCATTAGAGCCCAAGAGTAGCCACAGGCAGCATGTCAACAAATGTGTGTGGCCGTGTGCCAATAAATCTGCTTTTACATGTAATCAAATTTGAATTTCTTATAGCTTTCAAGTATCACATAATATTTTTATTTCAATATTTTCAACCACTGAAAAATGCAAACACCCTACTCAGCTTACTGGCCATGGAGAACAGGTAATAGACTGGATTTGATCCAGGGTGTGCAGTTTGTCTACCATTGCTTGTACTTACCTTGTACATGTATTACAATTTTATTGCTCACCTTAAACATTTACCATTTCTTTATGTTGGAAAAATTCAAAACCTTCTCTGCTAGCTGTTATGAAATATAAAATTATTTTTGTCAACAGTAGTTCCCTACTGTGCCACTAAGCATTATAAATGATTTATCACTCTCAACTGTACCCCTGTACCTGTTGACCATCCTGTCACCATCCTTTCTCCGGATCATCCTTCCCTGGTTCTGGCAACCTCCATTATACTCTCTCTGAGATCAACATTTTAGCTTCTACATGAAAGTGAGAATATATGGTCTTTTTCTTTCTGTGCCTGCTTTATTTCACTTGACATAATTTCCTTTACTTCTACCCATGCCACATCAATTGGATATGCCAATTACTTTGGTGTGCTTATTATATATCACACACGTATTGAAATATCATATTCTACCTCATATATTTGTATAATTATTGTTCATGAAATATGTTAAAATCATCTACATCACTTACTTGATGATATCTTCGATAAGGCACCAATGGGCACATCACCAGGAGAGCAGAGCGATTCTAACTTTTAGGAGAAAGGCTTACAACTAGTTCCCTAGATATCTGTGCAACTGGCGCACATTAACACATTCAACAAAATTACAAACAAAATTGACTTTTTCTTTTATGATTAGTAAAAAATAATCACAAGTCTGAATATCACAGATAGAGATTACTAAAGAGCTATACTTTGTGAATAAGTTCAGGTGAAGACACCGGGTTCCCTCTTACTTAGTCACATATTGCAATAAAATAAGGGTGGATGTCAACTGAGGAAAGTGTGCTGACATTAGGCTAAGACAATTTATCATACAGATTTCAAAGTCATTGTGATCTTTAATAACATATACAAACTCCATAGGCTAGTACAGCTTGCACATTTTCAAGCCATCAAACAGCATGGATTGTGCAGAGGGGAGTGAAGGGAAGGGAGGGAGTGTGGGGATGGAAAGGACAGTGGAATGAGACAGACATTAGTAGAGACATTATTACCATATATACCTGTGTGATTTCACTACTGGTGGGACTCTGCAACATGTACAGCCGGAGGGAGGAGAAGTTGTACTCCATTTGTGTACAATGTGTCAAAATGCATTTTACTATCATTGTAACTAATTAGGACACATATTTAAAAAGCATTTATTGAACAATTACCATGGGGTAAGCTTTCTGATAGGAGGAGGGAACAGTGTTTTGTTTTGTTTGTTTGTGGTGCTAGGGGGATACAACCCAGGGCAAGCACTCAACCACTGAGCTATAACTGGGAAGCAAAGGAGTAATTTTCTAATGAAGGAGTGATTAATGTGTAGCCCCCCATCCTCAAAAAATTACAAATGAACTAAAAGGCAAGTTTATAAATATATAAAATATGTTAAATGATGTATTGAAAAAGATAACAAGGTTGAAGGCCATTTGGAGAGCCTGATTAGACAGACCTCTGAAAAAAATGAAAGTCAAGTTGAAGTCTACTCCCTTTGAACAAAGATGATTTTTACAATAATGATTTGATGATAATAACAGTTATAACGGCTTACCTGTGACAACCTGATATCCACAAGGGTTACATCTTTTAATTCTCACAAAAACTCTTTTTCTGTCGAGAAAGATATTCATGGCCATGGCAGTTTGGATGATTTTTCCAAAATCACTAATAGAATACGGTGGTCAAATCATTATTTGAACCCAGATGGGCTTGACTCAAAGTGGACCTGCTGGAGCTAACTCACCCTGTCCCATTCTTCCAATAGGATTTAGATTAGTCACAAATCATTGTCCATCATTGACTTTTAAATGAGTTCTGTAACTTCTTGTTATACTTGGTGGTCATTCCCGGAACACTTCTCTTCTAAGCTACACATTTGTAAATAAATATCTTGTACATTCTCTTGGGTTATAATCTACAACTCATGCAACAGAGTATAGGTTCCCTACTAATCATGGAGGACAATATTATATGCCCTTATTGCCAATATTTTAAGAGAAGCCACTGTAATGTATTGTGGGATATTTTTCCACCTTTTATTTAAACCCTGATAATCTTGCCAAGTAGAGTTCTAAATCTATGTTCTCATTTATTTTCTGTGCTTGATGTTGTATGCACTGCACAGAGGATTCTTAATATAGTTGCCGATATGAGGACTGCAGCTATTGTCCTCAAATTTACTACAGATGAATCTTAATGCTAACTCAAATATTGTATTGCTTTTATTATTTGTTTGTGTTTTTCATTGATTCTCCCTGCAGTGGCAAAAGCTGGGATGCTGGTTAACTCTCCCTAGGTTACTATTTAGAGTTGTAGTTTTATCTATTTTGTTACTCCCTCGTTTGAATACACATTGATTTTAAGCAAGTTCACAGCTTCTTACAATTCTTCTAGTTTACCATACTTGATGCTTAGTGTAACAATATTGATTTCCTAACCAAACATTTTAACTCCACGATGTGAATATATTGAACAATAGGCTTCGGAACATATGTTCCTATTATTTCCTTCAGATGGTAGGTAGTGGAAAATCAGTACAAACTCTAGGTTAGCACTAGTAATTTATTTATATGATGCACCTGATAATTTATTGAAGCAAGCAGCAGCTTTGCACATCTGGAAACGTCTCAAGTTCAGCTAAAGGCTGAAAAGCAGAGAAATAATGTGTAATTCTCGGGTGTAGTAGGTTATAGGACATTCTCTTTCTATGGCAAATTCTTTACCTTGGTTCCCTGAAAGTATATAAACACAAGAGGATTTACTTATAACCTGTTTCCTGTAGGGTCATTTCCCATGAGGATTGCATGTGAGAATTTCAACACTAAAAGCCCTGTACCAGAGTAAGGGATCAGGCAAGAAGTGACTTTGCAGATTTTTCTTCCTGAAAGATAAAATGAGTGGATTGAAGGTGAACTAGTTTTTTTTAAAAAAAAAAAAAAAAAAAAAAAACATTACTATTACTACTGTCAGTCATAGATATCCTGTTTTCAAAAGTATTTTTGCCATAAATTACATATATAATATTGTCAGCCCTTGATATCTAGGGGTTCTGCACCAGTGGATTCAATTAATCATGGATCAAAAGCATGAAGTAAAAATGACACATGTCCTGAACATGTATAAACTTTTTTTTGTTATAGTACTAGGGATTAAACCTACAGGGATACTTTAGCACAGAGCTGCATCCTCAGCCATTTTGTTAAATGTTTATTTTGAGACAGGGCCTCAACTAAGTTTTGGAAGCTGGCTTGGAATTTGTGATCCTCCTGCCTCAGACTGGGATTATAGGCCTGTGCCACTGTCCCTGGTTCAAACATTTTTCTTATTGTTCCTGAACAATAAAGCATAATTTGTATTTATATAGTAGTCACATTGGATTAGGCGTTATGAAAAGTCTAGAGATAATTTGGCATATACAGGAAGTTGTACGTGTATTATATGGAAGTACTACACCTTTTTATATAAAGGACTTGAGCATTTCCAGATGATAGTATCTGTGGGGATCCCGGGGAAGAAAAAAATGCCCTGTGGATATCAAGGGAGGACTGTAAGAAAAATGTGTTTTAGTATCCTTTTGTCTGATAGCTCATAAAACTTATCTTTTAAAGACCTTGTGTAACATGAGCTCTTACATCTTAAATATCTATAACCTATACATTTCACAAATTTCACAGAATTTTCAATAGTTTTAAAAAATCTATAATTGATGGCATACATTATAGACCTATGCACCATGTTTGATATTTATATAGAAAGTAAGTCATGGGTTCATGTATGTAGACAGAATTGCATCCCCCCACCCCCAGATATGTATATTGAAGCCTTACCACTAGTATTTCAGAATGTGACTTCATTTGAATAGGGCCTTTAAAGAGATAATAAGGCATTCAGGGTGGCCTCTAATCCAAACTGACTGGTGTCTCTAAAGGGAGAAGAGAATAGGACACACAGGGACACCTAGATTCAGAGCTCACCTAGGAAGTCCACATCAGGACACAGCCAGGAAATAGTCACCTGCAAGAGAAAGGCCTCAAGAGACAACAAAGCTTACACCTTGATCTGGACTTCTAGCCTCCAGACTGTGAGAAAAAAAAGATTTCTATTGTTTAAACTACGCAATCGGTGGTGCTTACCATGGTAACCCTAATCAACCAATAATACACATGTCATCTATTAAAAACAAACCTTTAATGAGGTATGATGAAGAAAGGTGATAGACTTGGACCCAGAGGATTGAAATGAGAAGAGAGACACTAAACCAGGGATGCAGCTGGGAGTCTGTGAGCTAGTCAGCTGGTTGGCAATAAAGCTAATCTGGATGCATATAAATTATGAGACCCCAAATCACCCCTGTGACCCAGGCCCGAATGGAACTATCCCATCTCCCTTTTCATACTTCACTCGAACTTTCTCTTTGGTGAACTATTTTTACTCCCTAAGAATGCTTTGAATGATTTTTTTTTTTAATTTTAGCAGATAATAAGTGCATAACAAACATTTTTTGGGAAAAAGGAAGCTTCCCCAGAGTCAGCTCTACATGCAAACTGAGACAAAAACTGGTCCTTTGCTTTTTCGATGGGAAGAGGATATGTGATGATCTGACACTTTCTGGACTTATTGCTGTCACTGTTTGCTCATTTTTACTAAATAATTAAGTCTGCAGCAACAGAACTACTTGGTATTTTATGATCAGAGTCCACATTTTAATGAATTTACCAGAGAATATTAAATACACTTTGTAAAAACGAAGGTGAAGTTTCCCCTCCTGGTAACGTAATTTCACTGAATGGTCAAGATTTTTCAGAACCGTTATTTTTATGCTCTAGTGATGCTTATTTCAAAAGCTATATGGCAGTAATTTAAAAGGGAGGGGGAAAAAAGAGGAAGGGAAGAAAGGAAGGGAGGGAGGCAGAGAAAAAGACATGAGGAAAGACAGAAGGAAAGACAGTGTAGGAGGGAGGGAGGCTTTGATCATGTTTTTGGCCTGAGTTCTCCACCTGGCTGTAACCACTTAACAGCTCCATAACAACTCTGGCAAATAACTCAATGTTTCTGAGTATTTTTAAACATGGGAAAAATAATAGAAAACTTTCTCTGACTCATTAGTGAAGTACTCAGCATCATCCCTGGCATGTGTAAAGTCACAATGGTCTGTGCACTGTTAAGGTTACTACATTTTCACAACAGCAATAGGTAAGTGATTTGTGTTGTAATATAGCATTACAGCTCTAGAGTGTGCTGCCATTGTTATCAGAACAACTCCAGGACACAGGACTCTTCCCATTCATGCTGGTTCTGGTGATCTCCTAAGGCAGGTCTTGGTGGGGATTTGTAAACATGGCACCTCTAAATCTTGTCTCTCTCCCCATAAACTTCTCATAACTGCCACTATGGCTAGCACGTGCCTCAGTTACACAATTTGTGATTATACCTAGGCCTAATTACAGAGCTTTCCTTTAGAAATTAACCAGAGATTGTAGCCCCTGGTGGTTTACCCCAGACTCAGGACACTGTTGTTGATACTGTTGCAGGCATTCTCAAACTTTCTGATTGTAGTACCCTTCCACTTCCTTAAAAAGTTTTAAGGATGTGAAAAGGCCTTTAAAAAAATGTGGTTTGTATCTATTGACATTCCGTATATTAGAAACTAAAGCTGAAAATATAATACAATGTTCTTATTACATGTTAATACTATAGCATACTTCATGAAAAGAAGCTATTGTTTCCCATAACAAAAGAGGTGACCTATGCTGCCCTTTCTGGGATTTGATACACACGCATAAAAATGTATCTTCTCATGGCATCTGGAAACTATCCTTTCAAATAATTTAGATTGTCTTAGGACGTCATCCCAACTCTTTTTTGTTCCAAGGAGATACATCCACCTTGCTTTTAACACTTGTGAAAAAGGTACTTGATTTAGAATGAAAACCAAGCACAATGTCTCAGTGCCTTCAGGCTCCCAAGTTCCTTAGGTATGGCTCAGTTTTCAGGCAGAATTGAAATTCTTTGCCACTCGCCTTGGCAGCTGCCTCGATTAACTCTTTTGCCAATTGTTCATTTGACAGAAGAGTTCACATTGGGGACTTTCCTCGGAAACAGTAACAATTCAGTCTATCCAGATGTAGTGGCCCCTGACTATCATCCCAATCAGATGGGAGGTTGAGGCAGGAAGATCCCAAGTTCAAGGCTAGTCTTAGCAACTTAGTAAGACCCCATCTCAAAATAAATAAATAAATAAATAAATAAATAAATAAATAAATAAAAAGGGTTGGAGGTATAGCTCAGAGGTAGAAAGCACAACTGGGTTCAATCTCCAATACAGCTAAATAAATATAAATGTTAAATTAATTCAGTATTAACTGCCTTTCTTTCCCCAGTATAATTTGTCTATTTTATTTTCTACTGTCTCCTTGGTGTCTAGGATGGTACCTGACATATATTAGGCGTTCAATAGAACCAATTGAGTTAGATGAAATAAGATGCTTCAATATGAAGGATAACTACTTTCTTTTGAATCAATTCAAGGACATCCCGGATGAAAATGGTCATTGAAGAAGATAAGAAATAGATAAGAAATAAAATAGTTTTGCTAAAAATGCTGATTGTGTTGGTTAAACGAGTCAGGAGAGAACCTGGAATTAAAATATTCATAGCTAAACTTAATTCCATTTTTAGACAAGACTCAGTGTACTGCAACAATGATAGTAGCCTATGATGGTCACAGAATTCACTTTTAAAATAGATGCACTCCTAAAAAAAGATTGGTAAGAAAAAGAAATGAATATCAAATCCCATTTTCTCATTTGATTTTCATCAAAACATTTGAAATAGCTTTTTAATGCCCCTTTTACCAATCTATGAGCAAAATGAAACCAGTAACAGATAAAATTTTAGAAAATGCTAATATGGAATTCTGATGTGTGTCATAGACTGTAATTAGAGTGCTCCCTGTTTCTATGGTTTTGTATAAAATAAGTGGTCCAATAATTTAAAGTGCAAAGGAAAACACTAAATCTTTTTTAACGGAAAAGAACACAGCACACTGAAAAATCTATTTTACTAAGCTCTCTTCATAGTGCTCTCAACAAAACAGTCACTGTGACTATTCTGTAGGTAACGTTAGAAGAAGGAGGACATTTGCAAAGATAGAAATATACAGGTAAACTGGGGAAGCGAGGTTTGAGAACAAAACAGTTCTCAAATTGACTGACTCTACACAGGTAGGGCAAATGATCTGGCAGCCCATCTAACCTATCAGATTTTGCAAAACCCTATAAATTTAAAAATAACTTAGAAAGATGTGGTTGGGGAAATGTAATTTTAAATATATTATGCCAACTCAGAAAACCAATCTACAAGGGTAGTAGAGAAAGAGAACAGTTTTGTTACTGAATAAGCATTAAACCTGAATATAATACCTATCATAGGAAGTCTACCAAGAGATTTCATAAATGGAAAGAAATCTCACCCTTTTTTATAGCCAAGAAAATACAATCTGTTTTAGTCAGTTTTTTTTTTTTTTTTTTTCTGCTGTGACTGAAAGACCCGACCAGTACAATTGTAGAGGAGAAAAAGTGTATTTGAGGGCTCACAATTTCAGAGATCTCAATCCATGGACAGCCAGCTCCATTCCTCAGGGTTCGAGCAGGATATCATGGTGGAAGGGTGTGGTGGGAGAGTGTGATGGAGAGAAGCTGCTCACGTGATGATCAGCAAGCAGAGAGACTCCACTCACCAGATATAAAATATATACCGCAGAGCCAAGACCCAGTGCCCACCAACTCCAGCCACACCCTACCCACCTTTAGTTACCACTCAGTACCCATCAGGGGATTAATTTGCTGATTAAGTGAAGGCATTTATACTCCAATCATTTCTCCTCTTAACCTTCTTTCATTGTCTCACGCATGAGTTTTTTGGGGACACCTCATATTTAAACCATAACACAACCCATCACATATATATTTTGAAGATAAATAATAACTAGTAGTCAAGCAAGAGAGAGTGACACAACCATTTGAAACATTACAGTTCATTCCAAATTCACCTGGTAATTGGGACGAACATCTGTGTTAGTTAATTGGATTCATTCAAAGGAAAAACACACATTTCAAAATTTTATGACAGGAGGTAGTCTTGCAACTTGAAGCAAAGCACCCAAGGCACCCACTGAAATTACACTCCTATCCTCTCACGGGAATTGCGAGATAGGGGTACTGTCTTCCATTATGTTTACATTTCAAAGAGATGGCTCCAGGTACTTAAGACTTTACTGGGTGATAGAGGCCTATCTAATTTTCAAAGAGATTTATGTACATTTCAATGACAGCAGAAAGGACTTCTAATTGTACGTTTTCTAAAGTTAATGCTATAAGAAAAAGGAGGGGAGAAAAAATTTTTTTAATTTTTTAATTTTTATTTTTTTATAATTTTTATTGTTGATTGTTCAAAACATTACATAGTTCTTGATATATCATATTTCACATTTTGATTCAAGTGGGTTATGAACTCCCATTTTTACCCCATATACAGATTGCAGCATCACATCGGTTACACATCCACTGATTTACATATTGCCATACTAGTGTCTGTTGTATTCTGCTGCCTTTCCTATCCTCTACTATCCCCCCTCCCCTCCCCTCCCCTC
>NW_025999880.1:8622959-8765812 GCF_001458135.2 Marmota marmota marmota | reverse complement strand
CCCCCTCCCCTCCCCTCCCCTCCCCTCTTCTCTCTCTTCCCCATCTACTGTAATTCATTTCTTATTTTTAACATGGAGAATTAAGCATCTCATTGTTAATTTATATTTATCCTTACAGTTGTTACCATTATTTTGATGGCATATTGCAACATATGAAAAAAAATGAATTCATAGTCAACACATCAACACTGAAACAAATAAAATTTCCAGACTATATAGCATCACCTTTAACCACAGGTTTTTGAACAACTCATGCTATAAGTGCAAAGCATACATGTATTATTGGCACAAATATATCATCCATGGAAAGAGCTAGCCAAAATACCCACAGCAGCTTGGTTTGACAGTGATGAATAAAAATCAATCATATTAGTTATTAGCAAGGATAGCACAAACTTAAAATAAGTCTGATAGTGAATAGGTAATAAAATGTCCTACAGAAAAATATGGAAATTCCAATTATCTGTAACACCCTTGCAAAATTATCTGGCATTTGTAAAAGCCAGATTTTTTAGTAGAATACAGAATTAGAGTTTTCATGAAACTTTAATAATGCCCTGCATTTAATTTATGAGTAGCAAATGCTATTATGTCTTAATAACTCAGTAGCTTATTTGTAAATAGCTCTTGATTGTCATTAAAAATATGAGTCTATGAAATTGCATTAATTTAATACCTAATGAAGCTAGTACACAAACTCTCTCTCTCTCTCTCTCTCTCTCTCTCTCTCTCTCTCTCTCTCAAATCAGACTAAGCTAACCTCAGATTTTAGTTAATGGGATTTCCAATTGTCTAGAAGAAACATTCTTAGGATGCTCAAAGGCTTTCTTGATTTTAAATCTCTCCAGTCATAGGTTCTAAGTCAGTTCCTATAATTATCATGCCATTTATTTCCTCAGTCTAATACTGAAAAATCCTTTTGAAATGTACCTAAACCAGATATTAGTAGTTATTAACCCCTAATTGATCATTAATTCAGAAGCTCAATGACTTGATTATATCCAAAGAAAGTTAGAATGGAAAGGATTGAAATAGATTTGTATTATCATACTGCTTTTACAATTTCATTATCTGAAGATGAATTATTTGGGTCTTGTGAATCGGTTTCCTTACAGGAAAATTAGGTTAGACACCTGCCTCATTTTTTTTTCATGATTACAAAAGGTATGTGTTGGGTTCAGAAAGTAATGGTTTATTATTCTTTCCTCACCTTTCACTGAAGTATGAGGAATGGGACATAAATGAGGAAGATTTGATAAGAAAGGAATGGAATTCTACAACCATGGAAATAATCTTTATATTTAGAATTAATTATGGGCTGGGGATGTGGCTCAAGCGGTAGCGCTCGCCTGGCATTCATGCGGCCAGAGTTGGATCCTCGGCACCACATACAAACAAAGATGTTGTGTACACCGAAAACTAAAAAAAAAAATAAATATTAAAAAATTCTCTCTCTCTCTCCATCTCTCACTCTCTCTTTAAAAAAAAAAGAATTAATTATGCAGGTATTTAATGGCATTGGAGAATTCTGTAAAGAAAAAAAAACTAGAAAAATTAACAAAGAAATTGGTATCGACCATGGAACAGAAAGGTTTTGGTCTTTTGAAGAATTCTGGCTGAGAATAATTTAAAAAATCAGATCACCTAGTGAAAATATGGAACCAAAATAAGTATCTATCACCAGATGAATAGACTGAAAAATGTGGTATATAAACACAATGGAATTCTGTTAGGCATTTTTTTAAAAGTAAAATCCTAATAATTGTGGCAACGTGGATGAACCTGGAGATTATAATCTTAAGTGAAATAAACCAGACACGGAAAGACAAGTGCTGCATGATCTCACTAATGAGTGTGTTAAAAAATTCTGGGCTCATAGGTGTATAGAGTAGAATAGTGATTACCAGCTGCAGGAGAGGGTAGAGAGGAGGGGGCTTTAGGAGAGATCCTTTAATGGAAACAAAAACACAGCCAGATGGGAGGAATAATTTCTGGTATACTATTACCCAAAAGTGTGACTAAAGTTAACAATGTTATGTAAATCAAAATAGCTGCAGGAGAAGTATCTGAGTGTTCTTATCACAAAGAAATGATGCATGTTTGAGAGAATGGATGGCCTGAAATCCAAGGTGATCCTTATGCCATCCATGCATGTACAGAAATATCACACTACACCACATAAATATTTACAACTATCATATGTCATGTAAAAATAAATTAGTTTTTAAAAATTAGACCACACCTGGTTGAAAGTCCTTATCTGTTAGTTGTTGTCCTTATATTAAAATATGCATACGGTAAGTTCAGTGTGTCTATATAATCAACCTCTAGATTAGGAATGTGTGAAGAACCCTCTTCATGCCTTCTTCCCACTCCAATGTCAGGCATTTTTCAAGACTTTCTGGCCACCCTGTATGTACGTGAGTTGGGTCAAGTTTATTAATTGAGCTGTTCAGATATTATCTGGATTTCTGTAAATTATGGAGTGGGAAGAGGACATGAAAAGGCAATTCATATTTCCCTGAATGATACGTTCCTCTGCAACCCCAGTTACATGCCTCTTAGCTCCTTTGAGAATATTCCACATGTCTTTAATTTTTTGGTTTCATCCATTCTATTTTGTCTCATGCTTCACTGCGGGTATTTTTGTGTGTCTTTGAGTTTACCACTGGTTTGTATTGTCTTTATCCAGGCTGCTGTCAACTATGTGCATTGGCTTCTTTGTATCTGATGTCACGGTTTAGTCTTTTAAATGGCCAGTTTGATGCCTTTTAAAAAAGTTGGTGAAATTATCCATGTGTATATCCACTTTGTTCAATGTTTTCTTACATTCTTTAACATAGTAATTTTAGTTAATTTTAAGTCTCTTGTCTATTATCTCCAATACCTGAATCATTTGTGGGTCTGCAAAATGTGCTTGACTCTTCTCTGAATTATTGATTATATCCTCTTAGCTTCTCACATGTCCACATGTTGTTGTTTTTTTCATTGTATGCTAGATATTGTATTAAAACAAAACTCTGCTGGTTTCCACTTTTCCTCTGGAATCTTAAGAGTTAATAAAATAATTGACTAGCCATGGATGGAAGGAGGCTTCAGCCTTGGTTCCTCTCTGCTTTCAGCATAGCTCTCCAGTTTCCCACAGGAGTCCAGAGTTCAGTAAATTTTCTGTAGGAATACAGACTATCATTTCCAATTAGTCATGCCAAGCACCAGCAACCACTAAAAGTACTGCTATTTTCTCTTTCCTCAAGAAGAGGATCTTTGAGTAGGATCATTCCCAGATCTGTGTCCAATGCTGGCAATTACCCTAGAAAATATCTCAGCTGAGCACCTTAGGAATGCTCAACTTAAAACCATTTAACTTGGACTTATAAATTTTTATTCTTGTTCACATGAATGAAAAGAAACTTCAACTTTGGGGATTTTGTTTCATAGTCTTAAATCCATATAAATATTCTGAGAGATACAGGACCAGGGATTAGATGAAAGCAATCATTCCCTAGAAAATAGACACTCACTGGTTTACACAGGATATAATGGAGGCATCAGTTGGACTTGTGGGGGGGATCCTTTCATCCTTTCATGTCTGGTTCCTCCCTGGTTCTCTCATCCTGGGATTGGGAGAAAATCTCTTGAATATCTGGGAGTCTGCGCATCCATATCCATGTCCTATGATGCATCCTCTTGCCATTCCTTTATTGCTGATTACTTACCAGGATCCATCTCTTGAAAATTCACAAGTACCCAGTATTTTTCCTTCTGCTCATCCTAGGAGACTATCTTTATTTAATTAAAGAAGAGTGAAAGAACTCTTCTCATTCTCTCTCTCTTTTTTTTTCCTGCATAGCTTCCTCAACCACATATGGCTAAAATTCTTATATAGATCCAAAACTTTTGAATAAAAATATATTTAAAAAGGACCATTTCTCATAACCCCAAAGATAACTTCTATGAGACAATAAAATTCAGATTCAGCTTCCAATGTGAATAGGAAGATGAGAAATCATGAGAGAAAAAGCAAACAATTCAGTCATAAAAATTAGAGGGACGTCCCCACTGTACTCAAATGAAATGTCATAACAACTCTATCCAGAGACTTCTTGCCTACCTTAAGTCTTCATCCAAGATCCAAGGAAGCAAACCTTTTGAAAATTCATTTTGCTTGAGATTATTTTGGCGGTTCAGAGCTCTGAGATATAAACCATTGCCTACTAAAAAAAAAAAAAAAAAAAAANTATATATATATATATATATATATATATATATATATATATATATATATATCTCAATATTTTTCACGCTTCATCCTCTACTCTAGTTTATTTTAAATTTCAGGATTTTCATTCTCTTTCCAATGCTTTCCTGCCATAGAATATACACTCTTTGTTCCTGCTACTTGGAAGATTACTTCCAGTACTTTGTAATCTGTCACTGTATCAACTCCAACTTCTCTTCCTATTCTACCTGGCTTACCTCCTCTGAGCTATTACACTTTTAAATTACCATTACAACAATCCCATACTTCTCTGACCAGATTTGTACTGTTAACCAGCTGTTAATTCTTTATTTTATTTTCCATGACAGACCTTAAACATATTTTAAATGTTAAAAATAGCAATATCATAAAACGTCAATAAATCTGACTTAAAATGTTTCACAATCAAAAAGAACATTAGTAATTATGAGACATTCAAAAATCATAAAGAAAAATCATGTCAAAAGCAATCCCATCAGAAAGAGATTATTCTATTTATTATAAGTATTCTGCAATAAACAGTCTTAGATCTGAATTTTGTGCACGAATTTTATTGTTTTCTTTGGATTCTCTCCTGTAGAAGAGATTGTAGAGCAATAACTTTTTTAAAGTTGACTTTCCTGGATTTACTTAAGACTTCTGCTGCAGTTTTATTGAGGAGAATCAGAACAGGCAGGAGTACCAGGTAAGTTAAGTCTCCTGTTGCTTTTTCATTTTTGTTAGTTTGAAAGCAAATTTTTTGATGACCCATATATATTTTTTGCAAGTTGACATTCAGAAAATATTTTATCAGTTTATTTTCATGAAAGCATTTAGAAACAAACATTAATTATTATATAACATTGATTATTATAATTTTAACAACTATTAAGTAATTGATGAGATAAAGTAGTATATTATACTAATTTGAATTTATTTAATTTAAATGCTATGTTTTTATTAATTTATTCAACAATGTTTATAAATTGACTACTATATTTCTGCAGGCAAGACTCAATGCACAATGGAACAAAAGTGGACACAGTTACTGTTCTCTAGAAATTTGTAATCTAGTATAACAACAAAATTAAAAATAAAAATGGCACCAAATGACTTTATAATTACACATAATAATAAATGCTGCACAGTATTAGCAAAGTGTATAGGATAGTGACCTAACCCTCAGGAATGAATGCAGTTTTCCCTGAGGTATTATTTATTCTTGTTAATTGGTTATTTAAATTTATTCTTTTGTGAACTAGCTTTTCATTTCCTTTGCCTATTTTTCAATGGAGTGTTTATCTTTTTCTAATTAAATACATTATAGAAAATTTAAAGGCAAAATAAATTCAGTGTACTGTCACAACCAAAATAAGGCTAAATTCTTTTGTGAATTGCTTTCAGTTCAATGCATATATGAATATTTTGTAAGTATCTATATAATGTGGTGATATAATTTCAGGCCCTGTTGAATATCTTTAATAATAATAATGGTGAGAATAATAACCTATTATTATTTAATTTATTTTCTTCTCTGTTGTCTCTATTTTTCATTTTTCTAACCAGAATATAAGTATAAGAATAGATGGCAGGACTGGGGTCATGGCTTAATGGTGAAGCACTTACCTAGCATGTGTGGGGCACTGGGTCCAATTCTCAGCACCACATATAAACCAACAAATAAATAAAGGTCCATCAATAGTTAATAAAAATAAAAGAATAGATGGTATTTGTGTATCTTTTTCTGTATATTAACAAGATTTTGGCAAAAATGTTAAACTTACATTTTTATTAACATGCTAATAAAATATACACTGCATAGGAGGTATAAATATTTTCAGTGTACACAATTCTGATATTTGACATATTTGCTGATAGGCTGATATTATAGAAACTGTATATAACAATAGTTATATTTTTATTTATTTGATAGTGGTTTCAAATATCAAATAATTAATATATTCATAAACAGTATAGCATGTAGGATTTTTTTCTGATTTACTTCTGAATTTTCTTGCTAATTGATTCAATGGATATTTCCAAATTTTAAGACAATTAGCATAAAAGTGGAGCTTGCAGAACTCAAAGACAGATTACTGTGAATTCAAGGCTCTGTTACTTAACAGCAATGTAACACGGTGCCTCTGTTTGTCATCAATATAATTAATGATGCACAGAAGATCATTGGAAGAATTAAATAAGTTAGTAAATTGTTGTGTTCCTGGTGTGCAGTAAGGAATATATATGTTCCTTTTGTTGTAGTTGTGATTACTTTCATTATATACATCACTTTAAAAGCAGACTTATTATTCCTAGAAAGCACTAGGGACCCAAAAGGAGATATGAAACTATAAGAAGCCTAGGGCTAAGTATATGGTAAAACTAATTTGTCAGTATGCACTAAAATTAACAAGCTTAAAAACAGTAAGAACCCAAGATGAAAGGCCAGTGAAACTAATGAATGCCATGTCATAATGGTCAAATTTAAGAGTGATGAGTTAGAGGCATGGAATGGATGAATGTTACAAAATTACACTGGGATATAGCAATAACTTGACCCTGAGATATAGCAATAACATAGCATTAAATGCAACCTAAGGAAAAAATTATATTGGCATATTTATTTCTTTTTAAAAAATTGTTCTAATTAGTTATACATGACATTAGAATGCATTTTGATACATCATACATATATAAAATATAAATTCTCAGTCTTCTGTTTGTAAATGATGTAGAATTGCACCAGTGGTATAATCATATGTGCACATAGGGTAATAGTGTCTAATGCATTCTATTATCCTTCTACCTCCATACACCCATCTCCCTTCACTCCCCTCTGTCTAATCCAAAGTACCTCTATTCTTCCATAGTACCACCTTATTGTGGATTAGCATCCTCATATCAGAGAGAATATTCATTCTTTGGTTCAGCTCTTTGGGATTGGCTTATTTAACTTAACATAATGTTCTCCAGCTCCATCCATTTACCAGCAAATGTCATAATCCCATTCCCATTTTTGGCTGAGTAATATTTCATTGTGTATGTATATCATATTTACTTTATCCATTCATCTGTTGAAAAACACCTAGGTTGGTTCCATAGTTTAGGCATTGTGAATTGAGCTGTTATAAACATTGATGTGGCTATGTTACCGTAGTATGATGGTGTTAAGTCCTTTTGGGTATAAACTGAGGAGTGGGATAACTGGGTCAAATGGTGGTTTCATTCCAAGTTTTCTGATGAATCTCTATACTACTTTTTATCATGGTTGCAATAATTTGCAGACCTACCAGCAATATATGAGTGTACCTTTTAATCCATATTTTCACCAATATTTATTGTTTCTTATATTTTTTATAATTGCCATTCTGACTGGAGTGAGATGAAATTTCAGTATAGGTTTGATTTGCATTTCTCTAATTCCTAGAGATGTTGAACATTTTTCCATATATTTGTTGATCAATTGTATTTCTTTTTTCTGTGAAATGCCTGTCCAGTTCCTTAGCCCATTTATTGATTGGATTATTTTTTGGTGTTCTTTGAGTTCTTTGTACATCCTGGAGATCAATGCTGTATCTGAGGTACAGGTGGTAAAGATTTTCTCCCATTCTGTAGGCTCTCTCTTCACATTATTGTTTCCTTTGCTGTGAAGAAGCATTTTAGTTTGATTCCATCACCTTTATTGATTCTTGATTTTACTTCATCTTGTGCCTTAGAAATCTTGTTAATGAAATCAGTTCTTAAAGTGACCTGATGGACAGTTGGGCCTATTTTCCTTCTAGAAGGCTCAGGGTCTCTGTTTTAGTGCATAAGACCTTGATCTCCTTTTAGTTGAGTTTCGTACAGGGTGAGAGACAGGAGTTTAATTTCATTTTACTACATATGGAATTCCAGTTTTCCCAGCACCATTTGTTGAAGAGGCTATCTTTTCTCCAATGTATGTTTTTGGCATCTTTGTCTGGTATCAGATAACTGTATTTATGTGGGTTTGTCTCTGTGTCTTCTATTCTGTACTATTGATCTTCATGTCTTTTTTTTTGTGCCCATACCATGCCATTTTTGTTACTATAGATCTGTAGTATAATTTCTTTTAAAACTTCTTCTGAACTCACAGTACTATTGCACTGTGGTCTACTTGAGTTTTTATATTGAGAAGGGTTTGTTTACATATGTAGATGCACAATTATTTGGATATAAATATTTACAATCATATCTTGTCTGGTGATTTCCTTAACCAGTGTGATGCGACCCTCTTTGTCTCTTTTAACTAATTTTTGCTTGAAGTCTACTTTGTCTGAGAGTAGCTATCCCTGCTTAACCAGTTTCCTTTAACATGGTGTATCTTTTCTCATCCTTTCAACCTTAGTCTGTAGATGATTTTGCCTGTAAGGTGAGTCACTTGCAAACAACATATGATTGTGTCTTTTTAAAATCCAATCTGCCAATCTATGTCTTTTGATTGGAGTTTAGACCATTCAATGTTATTATACAAATTGGTTTTAAAGCCCTGCCATTTGTATTTATTTCTAATACTTGATTTGGACTTAATTCTCTTTAATTAACTAATCTTTTAATATTATTCATCCCTAAGCTGGTTTTTCATTTCTTCTACATGAAATATTTCATTGAATATATTAGTAGAAGAATAAAATTTGATCCCTGTCTCTCACCCTGCACAAAAGTCAACTCAGAGTGTCTCAAAAATCTAAGGATTTAAACTAGGTACTCTGCAACTACTAAATCAAAAAGGTAGGCGCGGCACTCCCATAAGTTGGCACAATCACCAACTTCCTTAACAAGACTCCTAAAGCACAAGAAATAAAACCAAAAATCAATAAGTAACAGCATCAAATTAAAAAGCTTCTTCACAGCAAATAAAACAATTAAGAGCATGAAGAGAGAACTTACTAAATGGGGAAAATTTTTGGTCAACTGCTACTCCAATAGGAATTAATATCCGGAATATATAAAGAACTTAAAAACTTAACATAAAAAATACAAAACCCATATAACCCAATAAATGGATTGAAGAATTAAAATGATACTTCTCAAAAAGAAGAAATGTGAATGGTCAACAAATATATTAAAAATTATTCCACGTCTCTAGCAATTAGGGAAATGAATATTAAAACTACACTAAGATTGTTCTTATACCAGTCAGAATGCCAACTATCAAGAATACAAATAATAATAAATGCTAGTGAGGATGAGGAAAAAAATGGTACCCTAATACATTGTTGGTGGGACTGCAAATTAGTACTACCACTCTGCAAAGCAGTAGGAGAGACCTCAGAAAACTAGGAAGAGAACCACCATATATGACCCAGCTATCATCACTCCATGGTATATATCCAAAAGACCTAAAATCAGCATTTTATAGGGACACAGTCACATCAGTGTTTATAAGCAGCACAGTTTACAGTAGCCAAGATATACAACCAACCTAGGTGCCTGTCAACAGATAAATGGGTAAAGAAAATGTGGCAAATATATACAATGGGATTTTACTTAGCTATAAGGAAGATTGAAATTATGGCATTTGCTGGTAAATGCATCCATCAAACTAGAAAACACCATGCTAAGTGAAATGAGCCAGACTCAGAAAAATCAAGGGTTGAAAATTTTCTCTCATATATGAAAACTAGACAAAATAAGGAATATAAAAAGGGGGATCTCATGAAAATAAATTTAAGATCAGTGGAATAGAGGAAGGAAATTCAGGTGGAGAGAGAAGGAATGAGACAAGGAAGGAATGGTGAAATGAAATTGACCAAACTAAACTATCCTATGAAAAAAAAAAGAAAAAATATATATATGGCTATAATTCACACATGAATGAAAGACCTGGAGAATAAAGGGTTGGGACTGGAGGAGGAAGACTGGGAAGGAAACAAACGGGGAGTATTTGGAACTGAATTGAAACAAATTATATTCCATGCTTGTATAATTAAGTCAAAATGAATCTCAATATTATGTGTGACTTCAATGCGCTAATAAAAAAGAAAAAAAAATGTTCTGAGTGTGTAGCCAAATGTATCCATTGGCATATGATTATACCATGCTGCTTTTCAAAACAAATGCTCCAATTTGACTGCAAGATCTAGAAATTAATCTATATCTGATGTATTTTTAATACTCTATTGCATTTAACTTCGGTGTTCATTAAGAACTTGGCTCAGGTGGCAGATATCATGCATTAGCAATGTGACTTGGGTAAGATAATGCATCCCTTTAAGCAATCAAAACAAAATTTCATTTGAAAAATTGCAATAGTCTAAGTGTTATCATTATTGGATTGATATGACGTTCAGTGAGAAAGTCAAGCAAATTGTGTAGCAAAGTGCTTGAGTAATAGAATGCCAGCTATTATTGTGTGAGATAAAATGTAATGGAGATGTTAAAAAGCACTGACTCCATCTTTCTCTCATCTTCATTGAGGTCTAAGTGACAAGCAAAACTTGTATATTAAGGTGTACAACATGAAGTTTCATATAGGTATGCTTTGTGAAGTCATTGTCATAAATTAATGTTTTTACCACTTCATGCAGTTACCATTTTCTTTCCTTTTATTATATTTTTGGTCATAAGAATACTTAATATTTGAACAAATTTCTAGCACACAATATAACATCCATAAGTATAGACATATTAGATCCCCAGAACTTTTCATCTTGCATAGCTGAAACTTCCTATTACTTGACCAATGTCTTAATTTTCCCCTCTTCCTAGTTTCTGGCAGCCAGTATTTTAATCTCTGCTTCAAGTAGTTTCACCACTTTAGATTACACATGTAGATGAATCTTATAGAATTTGTCAATTTGGATCATGCATATTTCACATCCCCCATATTCATCCCTGTTGTCCCAAATGTAGATATTTCCTTCTTTTTAAATGCTAAATAGCATACTAGTGTCTGTGGGTGTTTGTTTGAGTAGCATCTTCATCCATTCTTCCACCAAAGGACATTTTGAGAGTTTCTGCAATGATCACAAGAGAACAGATATGTCTTTAACATTCTGACCCCATTTTTCCTTTGAATATATACCCAGAAATGAGATTTCTGGGTCATAAAATAGTTCTATTTTTAATATTTGGAGAAAAGTTTACATTTTTTTTTCTTAACGACAGCACAAATTTAAACTCATGCCAACACTCTTCCTTTTTCAACACGTGTTCCCTTTTCTGAACATCTTCATGAAATGTTCAACCAACAATTGTCATCCTCCCTTTTGATAAGATTGTGAGGCTATCACACAGGTGTGAAGTGATATCTCTTCTGGTTTTCATTTGCAATTGGCAAATTTGCACTAGGAGTGTTGGGTACCTTTTTACTTACCTAGTCACCATTTATATGTCTTCTTTTGAGAAAGTATATTCAGGTTTGTTATGATTTGGATCTGGATTTTCACCCAGAAGCTCTTGTGTTAGGCAATGTAACAGTGTTCAGAGAGTCGCTAATAAATGACTGGATCATGAAACTTGTGACCTCAGAAGTGGATTAATCCATTTTCCGCATTAATAATTTGAATAGACTACTAGGTGGTATTAATAGCATGTGGGACAGGGCTGGAAAAAGTAAGTCACTGAGTGCATGTCCTTTGAGACTGTGTTTGTCCCTGACCACTTTTTTTTTTTTTTAATTTTTTATTGTTGGTTGTTCAAAACATTACATAGTTCTTGATATGCGACCCGGGTTCGATCCTCAGCACCACATACAAACAAAGATGTTGTGTCCACCGAAAACTAAAAAATAAATATTGTACATCCTGACCACTTCTTATCTTTTTTTTTTCTCCTCACTGCCATGAGCTGGGCACATTTCCTCTGCCATGTCCTTTCTTCAATGATGTTTCTGTCTTGGAGCCAGCAGACTATGGATTGAGTAATCTGAAACCGTGAACCCAAATAAATATTTCCTTCTTCAAGTTGTCCTGGTCAGGTGTTTTAGTCACAACAACAGAAATCTGTAACACAAGGCCCTTTACCCATTTACTTTTAAATCAAGTTATTTTCCTATGGGGTTTTTTACATATTCTGGATATTAACTCTTTGTCAGGTACATGGTTTGCAAATATTTTCCTCCATTCTAGAGTTTGCCTTTTCAGTCTATCGATTATTGCAATAGGAAAAAATATTGGCGCTGGAGTTAAAGTGCCTTAGTTTAAGTCCAGCTCAATGGCTTAATGTAAGGTTAGACAGGGGTTTAGTGGAGACTGTAGTACTCAACATTCATTTCTACTTCTGTCTTCAATGTTGGGGAGCAGAGTTCAGCTCTCCTCCTCTTTGAGACTGGGCTTGCCATTCAGGCTTAGATAATGAAACATAAGTCCTGTGGTCAATTCAGGGTTGTGTTTCATAGCATTATCTCACCCTTCCCCCTCACATAGTGGTTCCTTTGTCAACCTTGATTCTCAAAGAAAGGTGATACAAGGCAGAGGAAAAGAAACTAGTGTAAATGAGGGAATAGCTTTGGTTGGCTTTGCCTGCCCTGAGTGACTCAAAACTTAAATCTCTAGATCTTGGTTTATTCATCCATGAGACAAGAATAATAATTTGCCCCTTAAGTTTTCTGGTACCAATTTGTGAATAATATTCTGTCTTAATAATTGATTACTGTCTTCTTGGGATATTTTCTTCACATGATTATCAAGAAACTTTCCATCATTCACCTTCTGACCTTCAAATTCTGAGTCATTACTTTGCAGAAGCTACAGTGGCAAATGTAAATCTTAGATGGCAAGACCCCACTAAAAATATCTCAAATGACTTTAATTCTTATCCCTGTCTTCATGTTACTAATATATGGTCTTTCTCTAGGACTTTCATTTTTAACATGGCTTGGCCTCTATTTCCTTATCTGTAAACTGGAGTTAGTATTAACAATTTTATGGAGTGATTGCAAGTTAAAAATGGCATCTGCAGAAATGCCAAGCATAGTTCCAGCAACACTGGTCACTGAAGAAATATGTTTCACTGCCTATCCCACAACCCCGATTCCTTCCTTTAATTGTGTACTATGAAGCATAAACTGGACCATCATGGAATGCTTACTTTGAATGTGTTACAGCCTAACATTTGCATTTTCAGGACCCTCAGCGACCATATTTTTTTGGTATTCAAAACATGCCTAGACCTAGGCAACATTAAAAGTTTATCTTAGATTAGCTTTAAAATTGCCATAACTACCAAAAAAGACAGATTCCACTCCTTTATGCCAACATACTGTTTGGTAGTTCAAATTTCTTTGTAAATTTCCATATCAATTTTGATCCCTAGTATTTCAAGATTTTCTGAGGTTTAGGTCTTTTGAGATAAAATTTATTGTCTTTATTAAATACATTTTACAATCTATTGTTCATTGTTACTTCATCAACATAATCATCTTTGTTGGGGGGGGTAACTGGGAGTTGAACTCAGGGGCACTCAACCACTGAGCCACATCCTCAGCCCTATTTTGTATTTTATTAGAGACAGGGTCTCACTGAGTTGCTTAGCATCTTTCTTTTGCTGAGTTTGGCTTTGAATTTGAGAGCCTCCTGCCTCAGCATCCCTAGCTGCTGGGATTAGAGGCATGCATCACAGTGCCCAGCCATCATCACCATTTAAATGCATGTGTTTGGAATGGATATTGCATTGCAATAAGAATCCCATCTTTAGTTTCAATAACACCTTTTAGGTATAATATGTTTTGCAAATTTGCCAGTGGCGGTGGGAATCAAAACCACCACTAAACATTGCATGCTCAGCTTGTTATTAGCTTTTGCATTGAACATCACAGCTGCTCTCTTCCTTTGTTACCTCCAGGAGATTTTCAATGAATGATGAAGACATTTACATACAGTACTGTTTTGTGACCTTTATCATAAAAGGCCTAATTAGTGAGATACAGTGGCTCACACCTATAATCCCAAGACTCTGGAGGCTGAGGTAATAGGATCACAAATTCAAGGCCAGTCTCAGCAAATTTAGTGAGACCCTGTCACAAAATAAAAAATAAAAAGGCTAGGGATGTGGCTTAGTGGTTAAGTGCCCCTAGGTTAAATAGCCAGTAAAATAAATAATTAATTCATTTATTAATTAAAGCCCTAACTGAAAATAAGACAGGCTCCGTAAACATGGTTTATGCACATTTTATTTACAGATCAAACTAGACCCAGAGCATGACTTCCTTTGCAGGGTGGGTTTTATTCTTACTAGAAGGAATGCTGTGCATCATCATTCATGGTATACGGTATTATATTTCCTCATTCACATTTAATTTGTTGAGCAAGAATTGAGGCCAGCTCTATGGAAATCAATAGGGCAATGCCAGATTTATTTTGCCCAGAAATAATTCAGACCCAGTGCTTATCAACTCTGCATGGATATGTCAGAGAGAACTCTAGAGAATGGGAAATCTCTGAGCTGAGGCTTATAGAGGGAGGCATTTTCAAATAAGTGAAGGGGAATGGCTTTCTAGAGAGAGGAAAATGTGTAAAAATAGGCAGATAAAAAAATGACGATGATGCATTTGGGAAACTCTGAAGAAGTCAGTATGATAAGAGTGTAAGTTGCATATTTGTAAGGAAATAGATAGAACCAAAGAGTGATAGCAACCAAGAGACCGATTAGACAGTGCCTTATATAAAATGATAAAAAATTAGATTCCATCGTTTATGCAATATGGAGCTATTCGAGGCCTTAAAGAAGGAAAGTAATGTGAAGTTTATGTTTTAAAAAGATGACTGTGTAATCATATGAAGGTTACAGTGAAGGGAGGAGAGGTAACAGTTCAGTAATCCAGAAAAAAGATGATGGCAGCCCACACTTGGAGATACAGAACTCAGGGGAGGGAACATTTGAACAGAGTTAGGTGGAGTTGGGACTTGATAAGAAAAGAAAGATAGAGAAGCAGGAGTAAGTAGTTCAACTCCCAACTAAACAGCTTAATGGGATGGAGGGGATATTAACCCAGATAACATTAAACTATTTTCTTTATTTGTTCTCTTTTTCTCTTTGTTCTTTTTCTCCTTTATTTCTATAGTAGATGTATTACAAAGAAAGGCCCTAATGGTTCCTTCCATGCCTAAACATATATATTGTTTTTCCTATCAAAAATAGAGTCTATTTAACCCAAGCTAGCCTTGGGATTACTTGAAGCTATGAGAAGGGAAAATATGCTCATGAGGTCCCATTGCTTCCACTTTTGCTCTCCTGAAAACAGATCCATCCAGTAAAATTGTGCAACTACTAGGCTGGAATGAAAGCTTAGAGTGAAAACATTAATGGTTTGACCCTGTGTGGGAAGGGAAAGGTCAAAAGATTCCAGACACCCCGAGGGAAGCAGATAGCAAATATATAGCTACCTCAGATATCCCTACCAGAGTCAGATCTGTCCAATCAACACCACATTTAATTTGTTGAGCATGAATTGAGGTCAACTCTATGGAACTTAGATGTTTCCACTGAGTCTTACCCACATGGCAGGTTCAAAAGCAAATGAACTGTTGTATTTTAAGCAATTTAATTTTGCAATAGACTTTTTGTATGTAACAATATCTAATATCCCTTCCTTCTTTCCTTCCATCTATCCCCTTTCTCTCTCTCTCTCTCTTTCTCTCTCTCTCTCTCTCTCTCTCTCTCTCTCTCTCTCTCTCTCTCCCCCAGCCCCTGTCAACCTCCTCTCTGCCCCTCTGTAGCAAAATGATAGGTGGAAAAAGAAAAAAATACTGTGATAACTGGATTCTTTTAATCATGACTTCCCTAAGAAGGTGAATGGTTCCTATTCATTCTCTTTGAAGAAATTTTTGTATTACATTTTTTCCTGGTCTGTAAAACTAACCATGCATATTCCATAAAACAGCATCCATATAAAAACTCACAAGCAGCAAACTTTTGATGCTCAAAAGAAAGCCTTTTGTTATCTGGATTTTCATGAGATCTATGAGGAAATCACAAGATCTCTGAATATCTTTGTGTATTCACATAAAAGATAATTACTATGTCTATCCTTAGAAGGAAAACTACAATCTGCATTTAACAAAGGCAATGAAAATAATTAAGGATAAAGAAAAAAATGTTCAGTTTTCCATGATTGACATGATTGGACATCTTTAATTATTTTTCATTATAATTACAGATATACATATTATAAAGTTGACCTTCTTTATAGAAGAGCACTGGTAAATGATAGTATATTAAAAATTGTGTATGAAGTTTTTAAACATTGAGATTAAAAATTCTGTTTTAAAATCAGGAATATTCAACATACGTCTTCAGAATAACTTATTATTTAAATATTTACAATTTTATCCTCCTTGGTTATCAAATAACTTTAGCATATAGAATATTTTTATTTTTACTGATAAATGTAAATCCAATTCATAACATATTTCTTCATTTGCTTAAAAGAAAACACATTCAACATTTAATATTGCAGACATTCATTTTGGAGGATAAATTAAGAGGTTACTAAAATACACCTGGGGAACATTTTCCTACAGCATCTCCACCCCTATTTACAAATCATCCATGCTACACTGCATAGCCTCACAATGACATTAAGAAGCACTGTAGTACAAGCAGAGGGGAGAAGACAAGTGTCACATTTTCTTCCTTTATACATTTAATTCCTTTTGCTTATTTTATGTTGCCATGTGAATAAATATCAAACACCCTATTTGCTTCAATTCTTCCACTATCATTATCATATTACAAGGACTTAATTATAATCTCTTCATATTCAGTCCAACCACCATGCCAAATACTCATCTTTCTCCTGTATTAATTTTTTGTTTCGTATTCCTTCCTCACCATAAAATTATCAAAATCAAATAATTAGTTCAATAAATTTCTATATATTTGTCTATTTTGTAATTCAATGTAACTAGGTATGTTATTCCTGTAGGGCAGAAATTCAATAGTAACCAACAATACCAACAGTGTTAGGGGAGTGAGCAGTAAAGAGAACATCTGTAAGACCAGATACTTGGGTTTTTTTCCTGCTCTTTTGGGTGTATAGTGTTCGGTAGGATCCTTGACTTCCAGGCTTGTTGCAGCCTCTCAGGGCTCTTACAGGGTCAGTGTTTGTGGCTGATAACCTGAGATTTTCTGCTGAAATTCTTCAGTGAACTTTCTTCTGTCAAGTGTTATTGATGTACAGGTCCAATACACATTTCTGAGGTCTATTAAGAATGAGATAATAAGCCCCCATTCTTGAGAAGCTTGAATTATAGTTGGGAAATCAACAGTACAGAGATTGGCAATAAATTTAATAATCAAATAAGTAATCATAAAAAAAATCCCAAGGGTTAAGGATTACATGAAGAAAATTTCCTGGGTGTCTATTTTTGATTGTGTGAAAGAAAAGTATCTCAGTGACGGTGACATTTTGGCCAAATTTTGAGGGTTGTAAAGTTAACAATGGGGAAAGACTTCCAGAGAGTACAAAGATTCTAAGGATGTGTTTAAGTAATAAAAAGCATATCATGGAAGCTGGAATCTCAATGGGGAGAGACAGATGAACACTGGAAAAACAAGTTAAGCAGAGGCCGGATCTCAGCTATGAAAGGATGGAAAGGCACTTTGCCTTTATTGCCAATGTGGTGAGAAGGGGAATGTCATTATTCAAAGAGCTTATCTTCAATAATTATCATTTCTATGCAAATATTTTTCTCCTCCCCTAAAGAACAAAACTAGGAATGGCTTTTAGGTAAATATTCAATACCTGTGAGCATTATCCTACAACACCAGAGTAATTTCAGTCCAGATGTCTGACATCTGCAGTATATTATTAACATTTTTTTTCCAGCTTCATAAATTGAAGGAAGGAAGAGGATATTTAATTATATTCTCTGATGGAATTAAATAGAAATATGAATGGATTTAAATTTTTAAATGATAGTATTTTTCAATTTCAAAGCAATTGGCTGGAAGCTATTTTCCACATATAGACTTAGTAAAAAATAATGAATATTTATTTTTCAGATAAATCAAAGAGTTAATTATCTTACTTTAATCCACCTAGAGTGACACTTGTCCTATTGCCTTCTGAGAAAAGAATACAAGCCCATGTTGACCCTCTGCCATAAAGGATTATATAGCAATGTTTCTCATTTCCATTTGAATTCATAAAAATTACCTCTATAATAACTGAAAATAGTTTTAATTAGATTTTATAATAGCTTAATGTCAACTTGGTATTACTAGTTATTCCTCATGGAAAATAAATTGTTTACACATAGTACATATCCCAAGTGTGAAATAAACTGCTCTTAGGAAGCCTCTGAACTGTTTTCTGAGACTATATATTATTATTTGTTTTTTGTTTGTTTGTTTGTTTCTTAGCTTTCCAGTAGGAATTGCTTCTTAAATTTTAGTTGGGAAATTATTGCAACTTCACTTTACAGAGAAAAAAAAATGTTTAATCATCTTTGCATTTCTTGTTTCTTTTCTCCCATAGGCACATTAGCATAAAATCTATTGGTAGTTTGATTATATTTGAGATAAATGAAATGTATATTTTCAAATTGGATAATACAATCATTGAATTCTATTTGTTGCATTTCATCCTCAAAGTTCAGAACTGTTTTCAGGGGATAAGTCTCTATGGGGTGATTTTTCACATTCAGCAGGGTACCAGGGACTTTTTGAGCTTTTGAAAATTGTTCAACAGAATGAATTGAGCACTATTAAGGTAAAGATTTTGTTAGGTGTTGAATGAGGATAATCAGTAAGGAGTGGTCTAAGCGTTTAAGTCACAGTTTTATGCTCAAGCAGCTTTGTGGTATGATTGGAACGTTACGAAAGGAGAAATTAAAACTATAGGAGACCAAGCGCTAACCAAGAAACTGCTTTTAATCTCAGCTGTAATTTTAGGAAAGCCACTTAAATGCTAATATCCTGTGCTTGCGAAGCTATAAAAAAAAGTCAAGTTAATTGATATTTGACATTGCTTCCAACTTTAATATTCTAAGGGCTCAAAAGAAAGTTAGACAATTCAAGTAATCGGCATTTATCTCAGCTTCGGCAGAATGATGTATGTAAAATAAACCCACATTGATCACAGCCACAGGATTGGGTTGTATAAATCCTACTCTTCTACTTTCAACCTCTCACTACGAATAGAAATTATAATCTTAGCAAAGTTCATTTTTTATAAAGAAGAAGACAAAAAAGAGCTCTCAAAAGAAAGAGAAATCCCCATCTGTCATCAGGTGGCCTTTGCCGCCCCCAGCTCCAAGTATTTACCTTCCAGAACCAGTAGCAATAAAGGATGGCCAAGTTACCCACTTCAAGTCACTGGGATATGAGCAGAAGTGGTTAACTGAGATTCCTGAAAAAAAAAAAAAAGCCATTCAAAGGGACAGTCTCATCTCGCTTTGATCTTTAGTCCTTTCTTCCTTGTCCTTGATTGGAAGGAAGATACAAGGCACGGAAATGAAACAACCATCTTTAAAATATAAGAGTTGCAAACTGAGGGATAAGAAAAAACAGAACAAACCACAGCTGAGATAATTTTAGAGAGCATCTATACCAGTGCAACAGAGGTGACACAGTTGCTTATTATATGAGGAAAATAGACTCCTATTCACGTATGCTGTCATAGAATGGATTTCTGTTACTTGCTGTTGAATGCAGACTTTTCTATGGCAAACTAGTAATAAAGATGGGACTCAGAGCCAGAACAGAAATATTGAAAATATTGTAGCAGGGGAGTTTGGGGACTGTGAGAGTGAGAACACTATAAACCTACCTAGAAAATAAGCTTTCAAACCCAGAGATAGACATGAGACGTGGTTCCCACAAAAAGTGTAATCATGGCAAGATCACCTAAGAACATAACTATGTTATAATTAATTAATTAACATTAGTTTAATCTATATGTAACACCAAAATCCACAATGTAGACCAGAACCCTATGCTACAAAAATGATACTCAACTATATAACTCAAATTTAAAATAGAAAGTATGCATGGATATTCACCTATATGATAGATTATAAAATACAGACTGAACATATACAACCACCTCTATAAATTGGTGACTGCTACAGAAGAACACATGGTAACTTCCAGAATGGCAGTATAAGGAGTTCTGTCGACCTACTGCCCAGGAAAAAGCCTAACTGGTGAAAGTTATTTTCTTAAATAAAATTTATGGAGTTGAGTACGGTGGCACACACCTATAATCCCAGTGGCTCAGGGGGTGAGGCAGGAGGATCTCAAGTTCAAAGGTAGCCTCAGCAAAAACGAGGTGCTAAGCAACTCATTGGATCCTGTCTCTAGATAGAGTACAAAAAATAGGCCTGGGGATGTGGCTCAGTGTCTAGTGCCCCTGAGTTCAATCTCCAGTACCAAAAATAATAATAATAAAGTGTAATGGAGACTTTGCTCGGAGGAGGATATCAAATGAAGAAACATGTATTCGAGAAAATCTACTAAATCTTAGTAAGAAGAAATGAGTCTGTGTCACTTGAATCCTTATATTTTTCTAATTCCTCCAAAATTTATCTTGATGACAGAAGCTCTAAACTAGGTCAAGAAAGAGGAGCTCCCATGGAAGAATTAGGGTATCTCAGTGGAAGGGCAGGACACCAGTATTTCTCACCCCTTGTTCTTGGACTAGAAAGATGTAGAGGATAACTTCTTGCCAAGAGTGGTCCAGAGACTACTGCTCCTTTTGTCCATCCATCCCCCATTTGTGGGGCACAGACTTGACCCCATAAAGGGTAGGCCAAGAATATTAGGGCCTTAATCCCCCTGGCCTCTGCTCCCCCATGGAGCATTGATTCTGTACTAGTAGAAGCAAGCCAAGAAAGCAGTCTGCATCCAAGTGTACTGCTCAGGAAGGAGAGGTGTCATTGAGGAAAGCAGGCCAGTGTCCCTGTGCCCAGTTCCAGAGCATAGGCTCAGAGGTTCTAATGAGAAGAGGCCATACAAAATGAATATAGAGAGATCTGATGCTATCCCCATTATAATTTGAACATTATTTGAAATAGCACTATTTGAAACAGAGTTAGCTTATTATAAGTCTAGAAGTACTCTAAAAAAATAATGAATAGTGTGGTGGTAACTAACTATTAAGAACAAAGTTAAACCAAAGATCAGCTAGTTTACCAGAAAGAACAAAAGAGACAGCTGTGAAGACATCTCCTGAAGCCAAAACAAATTCAGGTAAGAACAAAGACTTACCCAAAAAACTACCTCTGAAAATAAGCCCTGGATCAATTGAATCAGACCATGGAGCAAATTTATATCCAAGTGCTTCATCAAAAAAAAAAAATAGAGCCATCAGTAGGCAATTAGTGGAGCCCAAAAAACCGCATACAATGATGCCAGCAAAGGCACAGGACTTAACAAAGAGATCAGAAAAAAATAAAAATGACAACCCGAGTCCTGTTAAAACCACTGCCAACCTCCATGGCATGTGCATGTTCAAGGTGCAGCTCTGTGGAGTGACATCAGATACTGCACACTGAGGAAACAATAGATTTCACTAAAACAGTCCAACCACCTTGGTAAACAAGTGAACATGAAAACTATAAGACTGATAAACCCCAGAGCATGCAAGAGTCATTATCCAGAGTTGCTACTATATATAAAAAATGATCAAAAATTTCAACAACAAAAGTAGAAATGCAAAAAAACAAAACAGTATAAGTATTACCCATAGAAAAAACAGATAATGATACAGTGTGTAAAAGGGACCAGGAATTATAAGACAAAGGCTTCAAAGCAACCGTTGTATATATGTAGATATACACAATAGAGGAAAGCAAGCTTCAAGACGTAAGGATGGCAGGGATGTTGAAGTTATCAAACACAGTGCACAGAGGAAGCTCAGACATCAGCTTCTACTGGTGTACACACACAGCACAGATTGCTTCTGACACCTACACACCAAGGAAGAAATCTGTTCTGCAGTGGACACCAGCTAGATAGCCTCTAATACAATTCAATTCTCATACTATGGATGTGGAAATGGTGTCAGATTCTAAAGATTAAACACTCAGCCCCCAAATACTCCCCTTCCTTTTAGAAGCCAAATGCAAGCTCAAGGTTGTCTTACCTGTTTCTTGACCATTGCAGTATAAATTAGGGATCCCACAGCCCCATCCCCAGGTTTGATTAATTTCCTTTAGTGACTCACAGAACTCAGGGAATACTAATTCCTTGTAAAGGATATTATAAAGATCCATATGAAGAGATGTATTTAGGGGTTCCATGTCCTCTCTGGGTGCACCCCTTTCAGGAACCTTCACATTTTTGGCTATCCGGAAACTCTCCAACTTCATTGCATAAGCATGTTTGAAGCATGGACAACCATGTCAACATGTGATTTAAAGAAATCACATGATCTAATGCTAGTAAACTATGTGGGGAACCCCAACAAGCTTTATCTGTTCAGATTCTTCAACATTTGTCCCTCATAAGTATATGGCAGAACCCCTTCTGGAATGCGGGTGTCTGCATCTGCTGTCAGACATGGTAGAGAATTTCTTTTTGATCAGCAGTTCCAAAGTGTTTGAGGAAGGGGAATTAAGAGTCTCTGTGACTTATTTTGCATAAGAATATATTATATTGTATCATATTATTTCATTTCATTGCATATCATATCACATAGTAAAAATTTAGAAATTATAGAATTAAAAATTATAAAATTAAAGTAAGAGAATGTCTCCCACTTAAAAAATCAATAGCAGAAGTAAAAGTTTCATCAGGGAGATCAACAGTAGAATTGGAGTAGCAAAAAAAATAATTGGCACACTTGCTGGCAAATGGATAAAGATTTTGTAATCTGAAGAGCACAGAGAAAAATAATGAAGAAACATGACCAGAATTACGGGGAAAAGAAAAATGTGGAACACCATTTGGAGTACCAACATATGTGCAATGGGCATAGGTTCAAGAAGGAATAATGAGGAAAAAGGAAGCAGAAAAAAATATGCAAGGAGATAAGGGGCAGAAAATCCCCAAATAAATGAAAAACCTTAATGTCTGAAAACTTTCCAGATTTATAAAAAAATTAATGTACACATGAAATAGGTTTACTAAAACCAAGTAGGGTAATCAAAAGAAATCCACTCCACATAAATCACAGTAACAAAATTGCTGAAAGCCAAAAAAAAAAAAGAATATTTTGAAAATAGTAAACAGAAAATTGACTCATCACACTTGAGGGAATTCCAATAAGATGAACATCTGCCTTCTCATTAGAAACAAAGGCTGTCCAGAAGCAGTAGGATAATACATTAAGTGTTCAAGAGAACCACACACACACACACACACACACACACTCAGACACACACACACACACACACACACACACACACACCACATGAAAAATAAACAAAATTCTGTAAACTAAAAATAGCATATCCAGCACCACTATTTTTCTATTTTTACACAAAGGAGGTAAAATAAAAATATTCCCCAACTTAAAAAAAGTAAGATAATTTTTGGGGGGTGAATAGATATGCCTTATGAAAAAATACTGAAAAAAAGTGATACAAGCTAAAAGGAAGTAACACCAGTTAAAAATTCAAATTCTATCAATAATACAATAGGACACCAAGAATGGCTATTGTAGATTGTAGAAGTCAAAAAACAATTTTTCCCTTTATATTTCTAAATAATTTAAAGGAAATTGCATTAAAAATTAGTTATGTTTGTGTTGCTGGTCTTATACATTAATTAAATATATTTTCCAACAACTGCACAAAGGTTGGGAGTAGAAGAAAACTTCTATTAGAATACAGAAGACACAACTGATGGTCATTTGAGCACAAAAGAATAAATGGCAAAACCAGAAAATGCCAATCAGAAAATTGATGTAGCAATCAATAATACAATCTTGCATTTTAAACACTGGCAAACACAACAAACTAAATCTAAAACATGTAGGAGTGTACATATGATAAAGATTACAGTTGAAAGTAAGGCAGTGTAGTGAAGAAAATCAATAAAGAAAGCAAATAAACCAAAAGTTAGTTCTTTGGAAACATTAACACAATTGACAAACCCTTAGGTATATTCACCAAGAAATAAAAATGAAAATTCAAATTACTAAAATTTTACATGAAAGGGGGACCTAACATCCTTACAGGAAAAAAAAAGAATTTAAGGTAGTACTATAAAACAATATACTAAGAAGTTAAATATCTTAGGTAAAATGGGCAAATCCCTAGAAATATAAATACTATTTAAAGTGACTTATCAAAAAAATTCTAATAGATCTAGATAAGCAAAATTATTAAATTAATGATAATAAGAAATAAGAAAATTACCTTGAAAGAAAAGAATGGTCCTAGATGGCTTCATCGTCAAATTTTACCAAACTCTGAAGAGAAATTAATACCAACTTACAAATAGAGGAAGAGCCATAGACCTAAAGATTGGAGGGAAAAAAACACAAAACTTTTAGATAAAAATAGGCATAAATCACAATAAACTTGGATTTGGAAATTATTTCTAATATGTTCCCAATATACAAACTCTAAAATACAAAAGAAATAAATTGAATTTTTCAAAATAAAAAATTTATGCTTCAAAATATATCATCAAGGAAGCAAAATAACAAACCACAGAATGCAAATCATACAACTGCTAATGGATTTGTTTTTGAAGTATATGATGAGTTATCATAAAATAATAAAACACAACTTAATGTTAAAATGGAAGAAATATGTGAATGAATAAATATTTCTCCAAAGAAGATATGCAGTTGGCCAATAACCAACTATGGGAATATGTTTATGGATCATAGTGAAACAATAAGAATTCTATTCTACATAAGAGAGACCCAACATGATTGGACATCAAGGAAATGCTAATACAAACTATAATGAATTGCCATTTCACATCCACTAGGTACCTATGATAAGCAAAGCAGAAATTTACCAGTTTACATGAGAATATGAGAACTGAAACTCATGTCGTACTGTTGATAGGAATGTAAAATGGTATGGCCTGTCCATAAAGCAATATGGTGGTTCTTCAAAGATTAACATTTAGTTACCATATGATCCAGTAATTCCACTCCCAGGGATACAGCCAAAAGTTGTACACAGATGACTAACACTACCTAATACACAGAAGCAAAAGGTGAACAAACCTAAATGTCCATCAGTGGATGGATGGATAAAAAAGTGATGATTTAGTAAAATGAAATGTTATTCAACAGTAGAAATACATGAATTCCTAATACTTGCTGCAAAATGAATGAACCTTGAAAACATTATGCTAAGTGAAAGAAGCCAGTGACTAAAGACCAGATTTTCTATGTTTCTATTTATCTGAAATGTGTAGAATAAGAAAATCTATTGAGACAGGAAGAGTTCGAGGTGATGAAGGAGGGTAATGCAAGGACAACAGCTCAATGCTATGAACTAATTCTTAACATGACAAAATGTCTTAAAATCAACTGCAATGACTATTGGGCACAAGTGAATAGACAATTACTGGATTGTGCACTTCACATGGTAAATTGTATGGCATGTGAACCCAGCCTCAAGACAGTTTTCCCAAGGCAATGACTTTTGGAACTCAGATGAAATAATTATAAAGTTTATACAAAGAATAAATATAGAAGAACAACTACAATATTTTTAAAGAATGGCAATATGAATGAATTTGAACACTCTACCAGGTATTCAGCTATAAAAGAAAATGCATTTTACTATCATAGAAATAAGTGTATGAATAGAATAAAGTCCAGAAATAGACCCAGGTGTACATCAATTGATAGATAGCAGGCTTTCTTTTCTAGTTAAACTTTTTGTTTTGAGATAATTGTAGGTCAACATGCCACTGTTGGAAAGAATATAAATAAAATTCTTTACCATTTGGGGAAGCTGTGTGCAAAATATTTCATACCTTTCTTTTTATAAGAAAATATAATTTGACTACTTCTTCAAAGTATTAAAATAAATTCCAGATAGAATAAATATTAGCTACAATTAATAGGAGAAAATAATATAGGAATATATTTATGGGTCATTGTAGAACAGTAAACATTCTATTTAAAATTATCATAAGGAAGGAAGGAAGGAAGGAAGGAAGGAAGGAAGGAAGGAAGGAAGGAAGGAAGGAAGGAATTGATTTGGTCACAAAAATGCTTTGTTGAAAAAGATACCATAAACGCAGTCGGTCAACTGACAAATAATAGATGGAAAGACAACATTTGCAATATCTAGCAAAAAAATCACATATTTGATAAATAAAGAGTTCTTACAAAACAGTCCTAACAGATTAAAAGGTAAAATATTAACTAAATTGGGCTAAAATGTAGAGCATGTAATCCTCATTAACTGAGCTGCAAACAATATCTTTACTGGTTTAATACTTGTATTAGAAATATAATGTAATAGATTTGATGACTGTTTAACAACTTTTGTGATCTTTAATACACTCTCTTCACTGCTCTGTCTAGAAGACTTGTGTATTTTGTCCAAACCATATTTACTAACATAAAAGTACCACCCAATCTTTTCCTTACAAAGACATTGATGTATCTTATTTATGTGTTAGAATGGAATTATCTTAGTTAATATTCAAGTTGCATTCCTTTACTGGAGTCATTTTGCTTTCTTTTGCTCAACAGATTGAGCAAAAAGTGGACTTTGTCATAAGTCACAAAAATCTGTTCCAGATGCCACTAGCAAAAAGTACAATGAAACCCTAAGAAAGCAGGTCCTCAACGATGAGAGTCAGAAAGTAATAATTCTTAGCAGCTTTGCAAAAAAAGCCTGTAAATTTTTCAGTCAATTGTCTAGGTTTCTTCCTCTTCATTTGCTTCATTAATATTTTACTGTTTCACCATCTCTCTTTCAATCACTCCATACATCTGGAGTTTACAAGCCATCCTACTTGTGGTGCTACATACTAATCCGATGGCACCAAGTACTGATTCACATTCACAATAGGAACACAGGTAAGGTCTGGAGTTCATAGACAGTCCACTATTACACCCCTCTAGTTGTTGAAATGGCTTAATCCTCAAAGAGTGGCAAAATGAAATAGGAAGATAACCCAAAACCATCTCTAGTCTACTTACAAACCAGAGGAAAACCCTATACTTAATATTTGGATCTCCAAAAGCTCAACCTTGGTTTTGATATGAAAAAGTTAGAGTACCCACATCAATAATCAGAATATTATGTCGATGATATAAAACTGCTTTATTATGGCAAAACACCTGAAAAACCTTAAGCACAATAGGAATGCTTTTCTAATTTCCACTGCAACTAAATGCTACATCATGTGCCATTTGCATCACATCTCTCTATGGTGGCATTAATCACAGTAGAGTCATCGTTGTTTAGCATCTGCCTAAACTAAGATCCAAGTTGGCATCTGCCAAAATGACAGCTTGTTTTACTATTCCTACCCCCCAAATCTTGCATAGTCCCTGACACATAACTCTTCAATATATATGTATACAACTAATAGTGCTAGGAGTCTTTGCTGAAGGTTGGGTGATTTTATATTGGGTTTTATATTGGGTGATTTTATATTGGATTTTATATTATATTGCTGAAGGTTGGGTGATTTTATATTTTATGTATGTTCCCCATCCCACTGTTCTCTGTGCTTATATATATGTACCAGTACCATATGGCTTTAATTACAGTAGCTATGTAATATGTTTTGAAATTAGGAAGTGTGAAGCATCCAGTTTTGCCTTTCTTTCTCAAGATTGTTTTTATTCTTTGTAGTCCTTTGTGGCTTCACATGAATTTTTAGAATTTTTATTTATTTATATTTCCAAAAAGAAAATACCACTGGGAGTTCCATAGGAATTATATATACTTTATAGATATCTTTGGGTTGTATAGAAATTTTTGCCAATATGAAAGACATCCAACCCATAAACATAGGATATCTTTCCAGTTGTGTGTGTGTTTAAATTCTTTCATCCTTATTTTAGAGTTTTCATTATACAAGTCTCTCACTCCTTAATTAAGTTTATTCCTTGATATTTTACTTTTTGATGTTATTGTAAATGGGATAATTCTCCCAATTTCCTTTCCAAATAGTTTGTAATTAGTGTGAAAAAAAGCAATTAATGTTTGTATGTTGATTTTATTTCATGCATCTTCCCTGAATTCACTCATTAGTTCCTACAGGGTATTCTTTTGTTTTATTTTGTAATGTTTTTAGAATTTTATTTGCTAACTAATTATTTTAACACTCAAATCAAAAATTATAGTAAATTTGCTCTCTAGGGGATTTGGATCAGGATTTAGTGTTTTAGTTTTTAAATGGGTGTTTTTAACTACAGAGCATATTTAGCTTTTTGGAGGTTATCCCAATAAATATACTTTTCTTGCCTTTTAGAGTGACATAGTTTTTCTGCATGAGTTACTGAAGAAAGAAAGAAACTTTTAGTACTCCATCAAACAATGGCACTCATTATTAGACCTGAACTCTTTAGTTTAAAGCAATAATTTTAATTAGTACAAGATCATGCAAATATTAATATGAATTGTTTCTTGAACTGCAATAAGAAAATAAAAAGCCCATAGTTATCTATTATTAATTAAATTAATAATAGTTTTATTATATGATATAATATAATATAATATTATTAAATATTAACTCAAAATACAAAATTAAAAAATTCACTTGTGTCATTGGCTGCAACGTATTTCTAACATACTACAATATTTTTGTGGAAACTCCAAGTCCCCTTTCACTCCTCTATTTATCCTGAAGGATCTCTCATTAAAAAAAATAGGTTATAAGCAGAATAAAATGAAACTAAGCTTCTAACAGTCACTGAAATGTTAAAACACAAAAGTCCAAATGTTGGATATATGCACAATGGAATTTTATTCTACCGGAAAGAACAAAAATATGCCATTTACTGGTAAATGCGTGGAACTGGAGAATATCATGCTAAGTGAAATAAGCCAGACCCAGAAATCCAAGTGTGAAATATTTTCTTTGAAGTGCAGAAGCTGAAGGAGGGAGGGAAGGAGGGAGGGAGAGAGAGAGAGAGTGAGAGAGAGAGATAGAGAAAGAGGGAGGGGATTAAAAAGAAATAGTGGATCTCACAAGAATAGTAGGGAGACCAACATTGTAGAGGCAGGTGATGAAGAGGAAAGGAGTAGGGGAGGAAGTGGGGAAGTACTAGAGAACAATATCTACTAAATTATGCTATACCCAAGTACAAATATGCCACAATGAATCCTGGTTACATATAAATTAGAATATGCTAATTGAAATAATAATAAAAACAGAACAGAGAACAATAGAAGAGAGCACACAGGTCAGGAAGAGGGAGGATGAGAGGGAGAAGGAAGGTAGAGGGGAATGAGACTGATCAAATGAGATGAATATGGCATGATAAATCCCACTATTATGTCTATTTACAATGCACCAGTGAAGAAATCTTAAAAGGATAATCCTGACCAACTAATTAAAATATTAAATACTTCTGAGATAATGTGCACTAAAATCAAACAATTTTAGGAAAATTACTTTAGGAAATGTAACAGGGAAATATTTCAGGAAATGTAACAGAAGTTTAATATAAGTGTTATATAGAAGGCATCTACAAAATTTATAAAATCATATTGAGAACTCAGTGCTTAAGTAAACAAGAAAGGAAAGGCTATTCAGTGATAAGGATATACAATAAACTTTAAAAAGATATCTGTAAACTCTCAGCCTAGTTTTAATGAAAAGCATGTATATTCAAACAGATAATGTATTCTTATTAACTATGCAAAAGCCAATTCCAGTGCTTGAGTGAATACATTAACTTGGTATTATCATAAACAGCTTAGTAAGCAATAACACAGTTTTTTGTGATATTTTTAAAAAGTAAATTTGCCATGCACCTCCAAAGTCATGAAAGAAGTAATATTTTGTTAATCAGATCAGTACAATTTTGCTAAAGAAATACTCAAAAACAATGAAATTCTCTTGTAAAATAATTATAAATAATACACAAAAACTTAAAACATGCATATGATGTGCTCTTAAGAAGTCAGCAGTGAACATATAACCATTCTTTTTTGTGACAGTGCCAAAACAATTATCCACGTGAAGTCTAAAAAATAACACACACACACACACACACACACACACACAAAAATACAAGACACACACAAAATACAATAGATATGTTGGGATTGTGGTATCATCCAGGATCCTCTGCTGCCATTTTCCAAGTTTTATTTGATTTCATGGTATATTAGATCAACTTTACATAGAGAAGCAAAGAAAGTGAATAGAGGTGTTGGATGACATATTCCCTATATCCCCTCACCATCTGAGAACAAAGGCAATGCGTAAAGGTTGGAGAAGAAGAGAATGAGCACATTTCTTAGAACTTTATAGAGCTGTCAAAATGGTCAGAAATCATTTACTAAAATGTACTGTGAGCCTTTTCTTGGTTTCCTTTTTATTGTTTCTATCACCTGCGGATTTGGCATAACAAAGTTATGATGATTCACTGTTATGCTGCAGAGAGGTTTCTAATGTATATGGAAAAATCTTAATAATGTTTGGAGCTTGGGGGTCTGCAAGAAACCAAGGGAAATTGCTTCTGAGACAAAACTGAAATGTGAACCTCATTTAGAGAGACTGAGGGGGAGGGAACAGTATGGATAAAAACAACCGAAATATAGTATTTAGAATGACAGGTCATCATAGAAGTGAAAAAAAATGCATTTAGCTCTTCCAGGTGTGCTGCATTTACTCAATTTTAAAGGTTAGTAAGCAAAGCACATATTATATTACACTTCTTGGCGTTTTCATTATTTTTCTAAGGTGCCAAGTTCAAAGAGTCTCTTGGAAGAGAAAGTATGTTAAATACTTATAAAAATAAACTAAGTTAAACCTCATCTTTGCAGGTGAAGATTGATATTAATATTTAATAGGAGATGAAGTTAGAGAGACAGTAATACTTCCCATTGGATTGATACAAAACCACCTTTCCATCTTGTCAAAGCATATTGTGGTAGTGTAGAATGCAGTCCTATTGACCCTCTAGCTATGAGTATTTTATATTCCAGAATAGATGGGTGTCTCTTTGACAACAGCCATTAGGATACGCAAGAGGACGAAGGATTTAATTTAATGTCCTATTAGATTCTACTCAATCCCATATCTCACATTGTCCAGTTTTTTGACCCAGAGTGATTTTTATAAAGTGGATGGAAATTTCATGATCTGAAACCATAATGGGAATTGGGCTATTAGTACCAAGGAACCTGTCTTTTCAGTTATTGGAATGTTCAACAGTGACTCTTTCTAAGGCCAATTTTGCAAATACATCAGTGGGAACCTAGGTTAAATGGCTTACTCAAAGTAACATTATCTAATTATAGCAGGAGAACTATGACCTTATATTTTCCCCCAAATAATTAACTTTGAAAATGGATGTGATTTTTAAAAATTATACATTTATGTGATAATTATAGATCCAATAAAAACGACTACATTTTTTTCTTGAAGGACTTAGGGAAAGGATGGGTAGTCATCCACCCCTAAGTGACTTCATTATTTTAAAAAACTTAGAAAAAAAATCTCTTGCTTATCCAGATTGACAACAGTAGACCTTTAAAGTACAACGAGACACATTTGCTATGTTAATACCTGAGAGCAGCAAAGAATGAACTCTAAATCCATAGAAAGCTCTTAAAACTCACAGAGAATAAAATAAAATCCAATGAGATAGATGTGAGGATTTCTTGAGTCTCCATGAGAAAACCTTTAATATTGAAAAGTGGAGAATACAAGTGAGTGGAAAATAAATTACCCATACATGATGATGGAATCAAGACTTTGAGTCATATGATATGAGAAGGAGTTGCCACAGACACCTTTCTAGAGACATGATTTGGTGAATTGTGGTAATCCAGTGTGACTGATAAAATCTAGACATTATCCTGAATATTTGGAAGCTAAAGAGAAAGAATGATCCTTCTATACAAGAATATAACAAAGCCAGTTTGGTGAGGTACACCTGTAGTCCCAGCTTCTCAGCTATTCTTGGGGCTGAGGCAAGAGGATCATTTAAGCTCAGAGAGTTCAAGGCCAGATGGGCAAAATAGCAAGCAAGAAAGAAAAAATAAAAAACAGAAAAGAAGATGTATCTTTGATGAAGGAGGCATTTACTTGATTTACTTGTGAGCATGATTAAAATAAACAAGGTTGACTAAAAAGAGAAAATCAAGGAGTAAGAGGAGATAAAACAGGAGGACTCAACTTTACCTGAACAGTGATATTAAATCCAAGTCAACACTTGAACCACGCACAGTTATTTCATAAGGCATTGAATCAGAGTTCATACCTGAGGCAAATGTATTTATTGCATAGGACAGTCCACTAAATGTGTGCACTAGTAGAAAAGAATGTGCTGCAGTAGCCATATTATCTCTATGGAATTTTATTGGACCAAAGAGGAAAAAAACAGGAAATTAGCAAAAGGAGTTTAAAAAATCCACAGAAAGCACAGCAGATAGTATTAGGGCTATGAATATGAATTTTAAGCCAAAACCGTGAAGACACAAACCCTGTGGAGTAGAATCCTGATGTGAAGAGGAAGAGAATGAGTCCATGGGTTATGAGGAAAATAGAACCAACAAGCAGAACTTGTGAAACATTCCATGGGGTAGAAAGTTCCTATTGTGAGAGGAGTTGACCTCCCTGCCGAATTTTCTATGTATCTTTTTTTTTCAAATTGTGGTTAAAAACCACATAATGTAGACTGACTGCTTCAACTATTTTTAAATATAAAGTCCAGTAGGGTTGTGTTCCTTCATTTTGCTGTACAATAGGTCGCAACAGGGGGCTGGGGATGTGGCTCAAGCGGTAGTGCACTCGCCTGGCATGCGTGTGGCCTGGGTTCGATCCTCAGCACCACATACAAACAAAGATGTTGTGTCCACTGAAAACTAAAAAACATTGGGCACCAGTTGCAGTGGCCANAAAAAAAAAAAAAAAAAAAAAAAAAAAAAGACACATCTCTGAATGAGTCATTTCGTCCTCAGATACACATGGATCTCTCTAAAAGTAAATCAGCATTGCTTGTTAATGCTGGAGTCACGGTCCAAGTCATTATACCAGAGAGACAGTGTGACCAAGGGTTCTAGAAGAGAGTTATGACCCTAGGAACTTTAAGTATTGGTCAAGGAGAACCTCATTTGGACAATTCATCCCTATGAAATTGGTTTATGTCTCTTGATCTTGATCTAAGGAGGGGGGAAACCATAGTGAATTTCACCATTGAAGAAATTTTATGGTAAAGGAGACCTTGGAAATTATAGTCAATGGTTCTCCATAGGGAGTGCTACTTCAATATCCCAGACATGGAAACCAACTTCCTCTCAATTCCATTAACCTCTCCTCACTATTCTCTCTTTGCCTCATAAATAAGAGCCATAAAAATTATTTAAAAGCTCGGGGGTGAATATGGGGCTTCATTCTTTAAATGCCTAAGCTTTCCTCTCAGATCTTGAAGTGAAAGAGAGCAAAGATACATCTGGGCAATAGCTCAAAAAAATTGAATCCAACATAATAGGAAAAAGATTCATAAAAAGCTTCTCTAAAGTAAAGATTTAAATGTCCTGAGCTGTTTTGAAAATATAGTTTTGCCAGGTTGAAGCAAGGGCCATTTTCCAGAATACTTATTTAAATGAATTCCATGCTGCAAAGAAATTGCTTAGATAGATTTGAAAATGTGAACTTAATACTTCTTAATTGCTTGAGAGATAGAAAACAATATACCTACGTAAATGAAATGGAAATCATAGAACAAAATTGTTGTAGAAGCTAAGGGACCGTGTAGGGACTAGTTTAATTCTGTCATTTTATACATAAAGAGAATGAGTCCTATAATCAAAACTGATTGTCCTACATCATACCAAGCCAAGATGCAAACCTAACTGCCCTGATGTCATGCCAAAGCACACTTAATTGGAGGATTTATTTTTTTATTAATAGAAATAATGAGGAAAAAGGAAGGAAAAACAGGGGCATAGTATAAGAAGCAAGAAATGAAAGATTAGACCAGGCTTTTGTTAAACTGGAAAGATGTGAAAACCACCAGAGATCAAGAAAATCATGTTGAGGAAGTTAGGACAAAAAAGGTCATAGGAATTCTTAATTGAGGCTATTTGGATTTTTCCAGAAAATCAGAATGAGCACAAGTATGAGACTGCAATATCTGATTCTGGGAGCACTCTTCTGTGCACCTTGACTTAAGTGTAAGAAATGATAACCCACAGATACTACTAAGAGCAGAGCCTCTCACCTTGAATGTCAGTCCTATTTGAGTAGAAAACATAGGCACAGAATTCTTGAATCTGTAATCATTTAGAGGACTCGGGAAGTCAGGATCCCCTGATCATACCCACTGTTAAATACGAGAGACAAAATACATTTTAAAAGTTTGTGTTTTGTTTTCCTTTTACATCACTAGAAAAGTGTGAAAAAAGAAGTTGCCATAAGTGTTTACGTGGAAATAAATCTTTACCAACACGCACCTAAAAGTATTTTCACATATTCAGAATAACCAATTAGATATATCGATTTTCTTGATATATAAGATTTTTTGTTTGAACCAAAAGCTTTTATTTTTCTGTTGAATTTTAAAAAGATATGCTTTTCTTTGGATAATAATGACCATCATATCACATTCCACCATCATTGCTAACCTCTTGCCTGCTCCCTACCACTCCCACCCCTCTGCCCTATCTAGAGTTCGTCTATTCCTTGCATGCTCCCTCCCCCTACCCAACTATGAACCAGCCTCCTTATGGTAGAGAAAACGTTCAGCATTTGGTTTGTATATAAATCAAAAAAATTAATTAAAAAAACAAAACTAAAATATAGCATTTGTTTTAAGATTTTATAAATATACATTTTTCTAATGTGTATCTATACAGTTTCTTATTCTTTAAAATCTTTCCTTGATCGTTTGCATTTATAAAGATGACTGATTTTTCCTATTTTAATCTATTAATGTGACAAATTACACTGACCAATTTTCAAATAATAAACAAACTTTGTCTTCCTGGCATAATTTTTTTAAAAAAAGATATGCTTTTCTATAAAAATCCTGAGGATTATTTGGTTTAATTTTTGCTATAAAATCTGTGATAAATTTCCAAGTTTTTTTCAGTTTTAAACAGGCATCAACTTCTACTATTCAATACAGTTTTTATGTCTTAACTGTGGTATAACAGAATCTACTATAATGGATTCAGAATGATCCCTTGCCAATTGACAGTCAGTGGGATATATCATCATTAACACATACCAACAGAAATATGATCTACAACATATTGATTCAACCACAGTCATTTCATCACATTTCAGCATCCATAGTTTTCAGTCACTGGATCAGAATTGGATCCAGTTTTATACCCACCCCCCATCTTAAAATTAAGCATTACCCTAAGCAAACTAATAGGGTAGGTCATTTAAGTAGACAATGCCAAACATCCGTATCCACTGCCATTTGAAATCTTAGCATCTAAATTATTTTTATGCAAATAAATTTTTCATATGAAAATTTATTATATCTTAGATAAAATCTCAACTTAGTAACTTTTCATTTTTATCAACTCTGGATCTTAAAAACAATAAAACAAGTGTCTGGAGTAATTTTTTATAATTCTTCCCTCAGTTAGTATTTGTTAGGCTTACAATTCCAAATAGCTTCCTACTTTCATTAAGATGAAAAAATAATTCAGGGTGTTTTAAAACTCTCTACTAAATTATCATTATGTGTTGAATAATGAAGGCAATTATGTTATGGTGTTTCCTTTTTCTGGGTACATGGGCCATCCATGCCATCTATGAAGTCATATTTGAAATCATAATGGCTATGTTTGTTTCACAAAATAATGAATCAGCGTGGTTTCTATGAAATTGAGACATTCTTACTTGATAATTTTACCTTCAGGGAAATTCTAAGATTAACTGCATTTCGTATCATGATTCAGAAGCATAAAATCAGTGAAAGATAATGAATTTGAAATCCTCCTGATATCAAATTATTCATATTCAGTGATGGGGCTAATATTTGTACTCATAATAAAAGAGAAAACAATAATTTTGAGAGATTAATGGGCCTAAAATTTCTTTAAAAACCTAGATATTTTACTTCACTCAAGTTTTCATGGTGTGTTGTTCTTGTTTTCAGTGGACAAATATTTAGTCATGGTCACATTCTCTGTGCCCCATACTTTACAGAGCCAGAAGGAAAAATTTAGCCTTAATCTAATATTTTAGCATCCAAGATAATTTATTTTACTCAAAGGTAGAATTAGATAAAAAATTATAGAGTACCAACTTATCAGGCTATTATTAGATGCTATAATTTATATGGTCTACATTGATTTTTTTCACTGTAGAAGCTAATACACACACTTTCAGATTTAGCAAGAGGGTTTTAAAAAGGAAATATAAAATCTACAAAGCATCTATCTCCATGAAATTTAATACCAGCAAATGCATGAGCACTGAACTGAACAAAAAGCAGTCTATATTTTATATTACTTAATTTCTCTATCGCCCTTTAGCACATAATCCTAACCACAAAATCTCATTTTCTTCTGTTCCAATAATTTTAACATGATAAAGAACAAAAAGGTACAACTGTTTCTATTACTTTAAGAATAAAATCAATTTTTTCCTAGTCAAAGACAATATGAGTTTAATTGAAATGCAATTCTTTAAAAACTTACACTATCAGCAAATGGATTTGACAAAAAAGATGATCCTTTGCTCTCTGACAGCTGAGAAACCAGCTGAAACATCTCTCACACAAATTCTAGGTCTAAAATTTTTAAATAAAAATTCTTATGATGTAGTTAAGATTTTAAGTGAAAAAATGTCCCCATTCTTTAGCAACCTATAGATCCTGAAGAAGCAAAGAGTTGAGGGCATGATCTATGCTGCAGATTCCCACATTCAATTGACTAAAAAATTATGAGATCAAGAAGGACCTAAGCCAGCATGAATCAGACTCATCAAAAAATTAATCAACATATTTAGGGTACAACCTGATTTAGAATGCAACAAATTTCAGACATAAAATAGTAAAAATAAATAAATAAATAAATAAATATTGTGCATACATTATTTAAAATTTAAAAGAAGAAAAATATTGATGAAACTACATGTGTCTACAATAAATCACCAAGACGACTTGAAAAATCATGAAGCAGAACATTCAGAGAAAATATGATTTGGGGTATGTAAAACAAAAAGGATGGTTTAGAAACAAATAAGTTAAAAATCAGTGAACTAGTTAATGTGAAGAATTAATACTCAGAGTATAGCAGAAAGGCAGGAAGAGATAAAATATTAAAATAAATGTTAGCGATGCAGAATGAAAAGTCTTATCAGCATCAGGAAGTCTCAGAAAGTAGAGACGCAATATTTAGTTCATTAAGTCTGAGTTTCATTTGTTAAAAACCAATAAAGTGTATTTATCAAAGGATACACAGACCATAACCTATATAAGCAAATTTAACAGGGGAAATATTCTTTTAAATCTGTAAAACACTAAAGACAGAGAGGATCTAAGTTTGAAGCCAGAAAGGAAGAGGGATATATAGCATAAAATCAGATCACCTACAAAGCAACCACAATTACACTGATACCTGACTTCTCAATAGTTAAAAAGAAATAGCGGGATCCAATATTTCTAGTCATGAAGAGAGTCCTAGTCAACCAGAATCAGAGAAGAAGATGTGACAACAGACCAAAGGTCAGAGACAAGGGAAATTCAAAGATGCTATGAAGCTGGCTTTGAAGATGAGGGAAGGGCTTTGAATCAGGGAATTTGCACAGCTACTGGTAGCTGGAAAAGGCCAGGGGACGATGCTCCCCCAGAGCACCTAAAAGGAGGACAGCTCTGCTGACAGCTTGCTCTGGGCCCAGTAAGATCCATTTCACACTTTTGACCTCCACAAATGTAAGACAATAAGATTGTGCTCTTTAAGTCTCTGAGTTTGTAGTAACTCAACACAACAGCAAATAGGAAAATACGAAGAGTAGCTTGTGTGTGTGTACACAGCATAAACAAGTTGTATTCACCCCAGGACTGTAAGGAATGTTTAATATTATATAGCCAATTAATTCAATTTACCACATTCATTGCTTAAAAGGAAGAAAAATTATGACAGATTGATAAACGTTTTCTGATGAAATACAAAATTCAATTATAATTAAAAACGAATAAATTTGATGATGACTAATAATGGTGCAAAACTTCTTTCTCTTGATAAGGGTGTCTATGAAGTATCTATAGAGATTGTTAGTCTCATCAGTAAAAACATATCATTGTTTTTAAAATCACCAACAAGGCAAGGAATCTACCATCATTATATATATTTCACAATAAAACAAATATAAAATTAAGGATTAGAGAAGAAACAAAATTGTGATTTTTATGAGCAGTATGATAATCTAAACAGAAAAACCTTATGTGTCTTTAGATAAATTACTAAGAAAAATTATTGGCTTAGCAAGTTGGCTGACCATAGCATCAATACTCTGCAAACCAATTGCATTTCTGTATCTTAATGTGGTGGACAGGCATTTGGGTGGTCCTCTATGATCTCTACTTCTATTATTTTTGCCTATGTATAATCCCCTCACTGTGAGTATCATGAGTTAAACCTACAACTTGCTGTTAACTAATAGAAATTATGACCAGATGTCACTTCCATCATAAACATTAAATGAGACTTCATCCTTCTTGCAGTTTCTAAAGAACAACTCCCTTTGCTTGCTTGCTTAAGCAAGCCCTACTTATGGTAAGGAAGTGTGGAACATATATAGCAGCTATTGGCAGCCTATGGAAACTTAGAGTCACATCCAGATGGCAGCCAGAAGAAAGATGGGGCTCTGAGTCCTACAATCACAAGGAAATTTATACTTCAAAAATTCTGAGTGAGCACTGAAATGACTATACTACACAGTTGAGCCTCTAGATAAGAATGCAGTTCAGTACACCCTTTGCAGCCTTGTGAAACTCTAAGCCAAGAAACACATCAAGTCATACTGCATTCCTGACTCACAGAAGCTGTGTGATAATACAACATACACGACATGCCATATCATATCATGCCATAACACAACATGGATGACACAGTATAACACAATATAGAATGTTATAACATGAAAATTACATAAGATGGAGTAACATAACATATACAATAGTATGTCATAACACATGACAACATGTTGTAATATGTGGCAGCACATGATATGACATGTTATGACATCCCCTAGGTGACATGTTATGAATGTGTTAATACAGCATAATACAGCATAAGATGGCACACTGTACCATACCATGTCATAAGCAGGCCATGATATACCATGACAACATGTACAACTCAGTAGCACTATACTGCAAGATGCAATAAGTAGCCACAACATATGATAACATCCAATAATTTACTTTTATGTATCCCAATATGCAATACTATGACATATCATAGCATGATTTAACATGTTAGAGCATAGTATAGCACGTCATAAAAATTTTTGCATGATATAACATTCAACATAACCATGTTTAGCATGTCATGATATTTGATGACATGGTATAATATGCAACCTCATACATTATGTTGTTATATACAATTACATGCCATAATATATGTAGGACTGGGGATATACCTCACTGGCAAAGTGCAACGATATTCAGTCCCTAGAACTACAAAAATAAATAAACGACTTTTACTCATTTTTTTCATCACCAATGCCAAATAACTTGTCTGTAGCCTGAAACAAAATGTCTGCAGAGAAAAAAAAAAATCAAATCAAAATATTTAACTAGAGTGATTTACTTGTCATTCTTGGATTAATTGTATCAAATATTTAGGTTCATCAAGGAGAATTCTTATCTGAATAAATCTATTTTAAAACCTATTTATTCTCTTCAATAAATTTGATGGAGTTTGGGGCTCATTACGATTTCATGTCTTAAATACATTGCACTGTGTAAGATCAGTCTCATGAAATTTTTAGCATTGTCTCTTGTCTTGTTGAACTAACTAAACAGGCTAGATGTAGAAATAAGCCTTTTGTGTCAGAAAACGCACTGTTTCTTCAAAAAGGTAGACATACTTAATAAGAAAAAAGCCAGTGAAAAGATTAGGCATTTGTTGCTAATCAGTCATGAACACTAAGTGGATGCACATGAAACAAATCAATATAGCAGACACAAACTTGAGCAGAAAAACTGATAAATTCTAAGGTACACCATTAGGGATACTAGTTTGAAAGGGACAACTTCTTATGTCAGGAGTGGAGATGCATTAGGTATAGTCATTGCCTTTGGGACCATTGCAGACTGTCAATCACATACAGGTAAAGAGAAGCATTTCAACAATATTAAAGGGCTGACATTATTCATGTAAGATAATATGGTCCCTGCAGGATTCAGAAAAGCAAGGTGAGATTTCTGCCCGATGGCTCTGTAAGCTCACACTTTGAGCAGAGCCCTGTGTTCTAAACATACAAAAATAGAAACTTAATGAAGGCAGATGAGTTCCAGAATAAGACAAAGGTCTCTGAAAACAGGAACAATACAGAGAAGTAGGATAAAATGCAAGGGGGACTATGCTACCAGTGTAGAAGCAGACAGAGGAGACTGAGTTTATCTTCCTAGGGTGAAAGGACAAAACCAGCAGAGGAATGGAAGGCTGATTTTTCAAGACAAGAAAAACCACTGCTTTCCTCTGGGACCATTGCTCACACTGGGTTTATACCAAGCAATAAAAAGAAGCAAACCTCACTTTTATTTGAGAAATGAACCAAAGAGCCCCAAAATTCAGCCATAAATTTCAGGGACTGAATTTATAATATCTTTACTCTCTTCAAAGAGCAGGAATTCCCAAACAAGAGCTCTTCATGGACCAGCAGGTAACATGTATGTTAGGGAGAAATGGGGGTGATCATAAATACAACCCAGAGAGAGCAATCAGGAAGGAGAGAATAAACTTGAGTCCTAAACAGTTAATAAATAAAATTGCTTTAAAGTCAAGATGAGACTGCAGATCAAAATTCTAAAACAGATAAAAAATATACTGCTAAGAAAAACAGTCAAAATACAGAAGACAATTTTAGTTTACGTAATCATAAACTGATAAAATAAAATGATAAAGCATGCTTAGAATGACCCAAGATAAATAAAATTCTTTAAAATGGAATAAGAAATTATAAAACAAAAATATAAGAATAATAGAAGAGGGGATGAATAAGAAGGAAAATATATTATCAGTGGTATAAATTAATACATACAGGCACTCAAAAATTTAATTCATTTGTTGGAAATTCTGTGATCAATCTTGATCTGACTAGGTCTCCCATCATTAAAATTAAAAAAAAAAAATCACAACACTAGGCAGAATGTAACACAAACCACAGAAATCTGATTTCTGAGAGAAAGGAAACAAATAGATGAACCTATTATTGCCCCCAATTTCCATCACATTTTGGACTGCACCACAAGGAGGGGGTTACCTAAGAGGAGTCCTAGTGTTGTAGTGAGGAATATTAACAAGAGAAAGAGTGATGGGAATATAGCTGAGTTGGTAGAGTGCTTGCCTTGCATGCACAAGGCCCTGAGTTCAATCCCCAGTACCAAAAAGAGAGAGAGAGAGAGAGAGAGAGAGGGAGAGAGAACTTCAGAAATCTGCAGAGGAACCACCTTGAGAGTTTGACTAAGTCATGTGTTACCAATAGCTTAATTCAGAGTTTGCAAGGCCATACAAAGTAGATGCCAGGGAAAATAATTATGGGAAGCAACAAGTAGAACATCCATCAGAGTTTGAGTTTGCATAGGACTGAGACACTTCCGTTCTGACAGGGTAGGCTGCACACTCTGAATGAAGAGACCAATGACAGGCTGGAGTTAGAAGAACAGCTCATCTAGACTCTGCAGTTACCTTCTCTTTTTTCTAAAGCTTCCCTGCAAATACTACAAAAAGCTTATGTAAATGTTAAAAGGCTACAAAACAATGGGAAAAGAGAAGAAAATGGTAGCTTTTTTTTTATAGAAGAAAGAAAAAATAAATGAAGAGATAGCTGATTTAGTAAGGGAAAGCAGGAAATGAGTTTATGGTACATGGCATAAAAGAAGGGCTGAGAGATCACCTGAGATTATTTTTTTGGAGATTATAAAACAAAAGGTCTCCAAATGGAGGGCCAGTGGATACAAGGCATGTGTATAATAGAAAAAACAAGGGACTGAGTGAAAAGCACCATCATCAGAAAAATTCATTCTTCTTTACCTAATTCTCACAACTCCAGAAAGCAGTCTTATAACCTAGATAAAATTCTGGAGGATAGCAAAAATGAGAACCAAGATTTAATAGGTTGCAAAAGAGTGTTATTAGAATCTTTCAGGATAGTAGAAAAACACAGAGACAGGAAATAAGAAAGAAGAGATAACATTGGAAAGTTAGACTAGCAAAGACAATATCTAAATAATAAAGGTTTAGCCACGGCTGGTGCAAAAGCCAGTTGCATGAATAAGCTATTTTGGTAGGAATGAGAGCACATTCCCCCAAAAGGGAATCATCTGAATTCACATATCTGTGGGTGGAGTTGTGAAATTATTTCACAAGACATACCAAAAATTAGGAAAAGTAAAACCGCTCACAAATTACAAACCAGAACCTGTGGAGTTTAAAGTGATTGCAAAGAGAAAAATAGACCTTTATAATCAAGACAGATTAAAAATAAATAAACCCAAAATTTAAAAAAAAAAAAGAATAAAGGAAAATAAAAGCACTGGAAATGTAGCTCAGCAGTTAATGTACCCCTGGGTTCATTGCCCAGTATCAAATAAAACAAAACAGAAAAACTCCCCAAGCAAGCAAAAAAGCTGTGTGGTATGGCATGGTGGCACACGCCTGTAATCCCAGTGGCTCTGGGGGCTGGGGCAGGAGGATTGCAAGTTTAAAGCCAGCCTCAACTACTTAGACAGGCTCTAAGGAATTTAGCAAGACCCTATCTCAAAATAAATTTTAAAAGGGCTGGGGATGTGGCTCAGTGCTTGAGCACCCCTGGGTTCAATCTCTAGTACCCAAAACAAAACAAAACAAAAAAAGAAAGGAATGGGATAAACCTAGGGTTAAAAAAAGAGAGAGAGCAGTATGTAAAGAAATTATTAAACAAAAACAAAGAAAGAATAAAGAGAATCAAGAAACCCAACCGGGGCTGGGGATGTGGCTCAAGCGGTAGCGCGCTCACCTGGCATGTGTGCGGCCTGGGTTCGATCCTCAGCACCACATACAAACAAAGATGTTGTGTCTGCTGAAAAAACTAAAAAATAAATATTTAAAAAAATTCTCTCTCTCTCTCTCTCTCTCTCTCTCTCTCTCTCTTAAAAAAAAAAAAAAAGAAACCCAACCGATGATATTTTGAAAAGATCAATTGACTTCTCAAAACTTTGTCAGAATTGATCAAAGAGAGAAAGCAGGATGAAAAATAGATATAACTAGAAACAGAATCCAGATTTTGAAAATTAAGGACAATAAAAAACTTCATGCTAATGAATTTGACAGCTACTGAAACACATAATTTTTTAAGAGAAATCAGAGTTAAAAAAAAATAAGAATAAATTCTGGAGAAAAATAATCCAAAACTAGGAGTTGTGGAAAAGAATGGTGAATATGATTCTCATTTTCTCATTAAGTTAACTTCTTTTGCAATGTTATATTTTAATATTAATATGATAATTTTAGGTGCAAATTGTACAGGATGAACCCAAAGTAGGAAAAGTCAGAGCTGGAAGAAACTTTATGTATCTTCAAATGTAATCTCATATTTTATATATAAATACTGGAGTCAAGATGGTTAGTAACTTCATGAAATTAATAAATTTAGCTTAAAACCTCAGAGACAAAACTAGAACAAAATTTTCTTGCTTACTCTTCCTATAATCTTATGACTGTGTCATCATGCTTTATCTTTCCATTTAGACAGAATTCACCATTTGACCAAATTTTGAAAATGTTCAAAATAGATGTAAAATTACACATCTGTTCACAGATTTGAGTTGCTTTTACTATATGACTCATTCAAATTTGGTGTGTTCTTCTCAATATTGTCAGACTGTGGCATAACTTAGAGTTCATGTGGCATGACTGCTACATGGAAAATAAGGAGAAACACATTATTTGAAAACATTTTAAAGTGTTCTAAGTAACATACATATCCAACAACAAAATAATCATTCACCTCCTCTCACTTTGGTGGATACAAATGAGTTCACTATATATGTATTTTAGCATTAAGATGATTTACTTAACTGATATTTGCATGAATGTCTATGCATTAAAATGGAGACACGTGATCTAATTTTCATATCACTCTATGAGAAATACAGCTTTTCTCCTCTTATTGCACCATTCTGCACTTATCTGATCAAAGGATGACAGAAATTCCATGCATAATTGATTACAATTGAGTCTCAATGGCATGCTACCTCAAAATGTATCACTTTTATAACCTTAGTGTAGGGAACACCTCTCCAATGTATCTTTCCATTGACTTTTCTATCTGATTAAAAAGGCAGCATCAGGACTTGACAGTAACTATTTAATCAGAAAACCTATAACCCAGAGAGCCACTCATTATATGGAATCTAAGTTAGGATCTGTTTTCTTAGGCACTTATTTTTCCCTTTGCTTTTTATTTATTTTTTTTTTTTTTGTCAAAAGTAAGAGAGTTAAATGTGATTCAAAGATGATAACATCATTGACTTCTTTATTTCCCATCATTTTTTTCCTATGGTACAGAATGTGGAAAAGGAAAATCCTTGAATCCATTGCTCTATTGGTTTTGAAGCCATATGAGAAGGAGTTTTATATATTAGAACATTTATATTTCAAGTGATGCAACTTGCAACCTTTGCCCATTCACACATCAATTATGTTGGCCCTTTCAGTGAAGCATTCTGGCTTCCATGTCCTGGGTTAGCTATCTGTGCTATGATTGTGGACCATGTTTAAATTATAAGGGATAGCATTATCTCATAAAAGAGGGGTTGATTATCATAAGAAAGAGAAAGACATTTAAGACATGCCAAAGTAATAAACATCCATGATGGTTTTCACTTACTTGTGTGTATAATTAAGTATACATACAGATATAGGAATGAGTTCTAGGAGTTCTACTACTTGCTCTGCTGACTCATGCAGCCTCATGATATACAAGCAAAGGAGAGGTCATATTGCAATATGAATATGTCCTAAGGCTCTTGGCTTTAAAAATACCTAGAAAATGGAAAGAAAATCTGCTAAGGGGGAGTATTACTTATTTTTCTTTTATCTTTCTAGCAAAAAACATAACAAAATTATTGCCATATGAAAAGATGTGAGCAAAATATAAAATATATCACCCACAATATTAAGAATTAGATGAAACATTACAGATGTGTGAAAAGCTGTATATTAATAAAAAAGTGTAGTTTGGAGGGTTGTGACGATATTTATAAATAATGTCAGCTACTTAAAATTTATATCTTTGGGAGATTCATTTTCTTCTTCTAAGTAAATATTCATTTCTGCACCTAGTTAGAACTAAATATTTTATATTCTTTAAATATATATATATATATATATATATATATATATATATATATATATATAATGTTCAGATTGCTCAAAACCAGATCTGTCTATATTGCCTAATCGGAGTCGTGACTTTTTAATAGTTTTATATTTTCCATGGATAACGTTATTCTATTAGAGCAGCAATTTTCAACTGGGGGCAAATTTACACCCCAAAAGACATTTTTTTGTTATCATAATCAAGAGGTGGTTTGTATTCAACCATATCCAATATGTATAGGCCACAGATGTGCAGAACATGTAACAGTGAAGAAGAGACACCTGCCCCCCACCCAAACAAAGAGTAATGCAGCACCAAAAGTCAACTATTGAGGTTAGAAAACTCTCCTTTAAAATGAAGGATTATACAAAGGCAGATATGGTCAGGCTGGTCCTGGGGATCCCAACAATATCAATGAATTAGTTAAATAAAGATCTGTCAATATTGGTGTTTTTTCTCTAAAGCCTGTGTTAAAATCTGATGGAATGTATACCAAAAGAATACTCTGAGGCACAGTAATATCATGGAAGGAAATAAATATTTTCAAAGGAGATGTTTATCTTGGCATACAGATTCCAACATGTTTTTGGAAAACCTGTCACTTTACTTAAATAACCATATTTAATCTAATTGGCTCTGGGATAAATTTTTATTTATTTTTTAATGTTTGAGTCTGATTGTGCCAGACAGTCTTAGAACCTTCTTTCAAAAAAAGAACTCACCCTGCTGATTTCCGATCCATGGGTGTTGGTGTGATGTCTAATTTACCCACAGTGCCACCCGCTGCTCACTTCCTCCCAGAATCTTCCCTCTTGCTGAGAACCCACTGTTCTGTCAGCCTGGTGTAAGGGTTTCTTCCTGTCACCAAAGTTCCCTGAAGTTGGAATGTGTTGAAAGATTTAAATTTCACAAGTCTTCTCTTCATACAAATAGCAGAGTAAAGAGGCCAACAAAAACAGTCTAATCTCAACAGGACCAATAGTTTAGGTGCTGACAGTTTATGTTATTGCAGTGAGTATGTAGATGCCAATCACACACTGTGCTCATCTGCCAGCTTCATCCCTGGGCCACCTCTGCTTTTTAAAAGCACAGTTGTCACTGATGGATGTGTCCCTGTCCATGACTGAATCGCAGTGATTCAGGACAGAAGTTTTGAGAGGTCTGTTCAATAGGATGTAGGGAGTTAGGAACAGATATTATCTGCCTCAGATTTCAGAGGTAAAGTAATTTCATTAGGGAAAATACCAGGTATTTTTAACAAAGCTGAGGGAATTGTCTTGATTCAATCAAGCCTAGTGTGAGACTTTCTGGAAACCTCTTATTTCTAGAACTTTGCATCTCAAACTCCTGTGGTCTAGAGCTGTTGTACTCACTCAGAAGCAGGGATGGAATCTAAACTGCTATATCAACTGAATTCTTCTTATATTTGAGCCATTTTTTCTTTCTTCTCTGGATAACAGTGAAGACTCCCAGCTGTCTGTATATCAAATACCATGTTCCATTTATTTTGGTGTCATTTTGTCTCACTTTTGATTGATAATTGAGGTAGAGGAATTCATGTTCTGTGATCCTCTGTTTCCTTAGTTCTAGCTATCTCTGTTGCTTCAGTTTTATCCTCTCAACATTTTTAAACCAAGCAAACACAAAACAAAAACACACCTCTCTTCCTCTCTTTCTTCCTCTCTCTCTCTCTCTCTCTCTCTCTCACACACACACACACACACACACACACAGACATATATATATATACCTTCATACACAGTAGGGCAAACAAGCATCCTCATTGGCCTAAGAAAGAGTATTTTCCTAGAACCTGGACTTGTATATCTGAAACTAGGAAATTTCAAGGAACCTCAGACAAAGTGGTCTCTATATTTACACATCCAACAAATGGTGTTAACCATGTTTAATGACAGTTGTACCCTTTATTGTTATTGTATAACTTAATCTGAATGGAGTAGAGGTCATATACTTTCATACTCTGAACTATACACAAGAAATTTTGGAAGAAAAAAAATGAACACACAAGATCCTAAAATAAATACTCAACCCTCAGGTGTATTAAGGCAGGATGAGGGTTGAGTTTGGTCTTCTGAGTTAACATATTAGACACAAATCTCAATCTCACTAATGATTTCAGGGTAGAATGCCAGATGGGAAACTCAGGGCCACTTGGATTTGGCACTAATTCTATGAATCATTGCAGGGGAAAATTCTACTTGGTTAAAAAAATATTATTTTTAAAAATTGCTGACTTCAGCTTGTTCATTTTTTCTGACTTTTCTGAAGTCATGATTGTACTAGCCTCATGCAATTAATTAAGGAGTGCTTCCTCTTTTTCTGTCTTTTGGGGAATTTAGTGTGTAACATAGTACACATTAGACAGTACAGAATTATACCCAGAAAAATATTTTTAAGATTCTTACCATGAATTTTTAAGTTGCTGAGTGTTATTTATGATGATTTCAGAGGATGTTCACAAATCAGCTGAAGTGTTTATTTTCAAGATTGAATTACTCAAGATTAAATTATTGAAGCTAAACTAAGAAAATACCAAGTTTAGGCAGTTTCAAGATGACAGAATAGAGAAGGTCACCTTCCTGGTTGCTCCATGTCATGAAACCAAGAAATCAGACAGGCAGCTAGCTGCTCAGCAAGGTGAGGTATTGGAAACCTTCAGGAACACTAGAAGTTCACAGGGTAGAAACTCTACTGCCTCAGATCCATACTGTTAGATGGACAGATACACAAACAACATGAAAAAGCAAGAGAACAAATCACCCTAAACAAAATAAGATACTTCAGCAACAGAATCAATGAAAACTACAGAGGAAGAAATGTCAGAGAAGGAGTTTAGAAAGTACATAGTTAAACTGATCTGTGAGGTAAAGGAAGATGCAATTAGTAAAATCAGAGAGAAAATACAGGAAGTGAAAGGTCACTTCAATAAAGAGAGATTCTGAAAAAAAATCAAGCAGAAATACTTAAAATGAAGGAATCAATAAAACAAATTTAAAATTCAATGGGAAACATCACCAACAAACTAGACCACTTGGAAGATAAGAGTTCCAGGCAAGGAAGACAAAATATATAATATTGAAAATATAGTTGACCATGGAGAAAAAACGTCAAGAAACCATGAACAGAACTTTCAAGAAACATTGGATAACCTGAAAAGACCAAAATTTAAGATTTATTGGGATAGATGAAGGCTTGGAGATACAAAGGAAAGGAATGAACAATCTTTTCAATGAAATAATATCATAAAATTTCCCAAACCTGAAAAATGAAATGGAAAATCAGATACAAGAAACTTACAGGACCCCAAATATACATAATTACAACAGACACACACCAAAGCATAGTCTCATGAAAATGCCTAACATACAGAAAAAGATGAAAATTTTAAATGCTTCCAGAGAAAATTGACATGTCACATTTAGAGGGATACCAATCTGGATCTTAGCTCATTACTCAACTTAGACCCTCAAAGTGAGGAGGTCTTAGATTAGTATATAGCAAGCTCTAAAAGAAAATGGATACCAGCCAAGAATACTATATCCAGCAAAATTAAGCTTCAGACTTGACAATGAATTTAAAAAAAAAGAACTTTCCTTGATAACAAAAGTTGAAAGAATTCTCAATTAGAAAGCCTGTTCTACAAACCATACTCAATAGACTATTTCATGAAGAAGAAATGAAAAATACAAGTGAAAAGGTAAAGGGAGGAACTACAGTGGAGGAATAGACAATCAAAGAAAAAAACTAATTCAAATTAAAAACAAGAAATAAATCAAAATGACAGGGAATTAAAAAAAACCTTTCTCAATAATAACAATGAATGCAAAAGGCATAAACTTATCAATCAAAAACCATAGACTGGCAGATTGGATTAAAAATCATGACCCAACAATATGGTATCTCAAAGACACTCAGCAAAGACATCCACAGACTGTAGGTAAAAGGATAGCGAAAAAGATGTTCACATGGGTCTCATAAACAAGCATGAATTCTATTTTCATATCAGGTAAAGTGAACTTCAATCCAAAGTTAATCAGCAGGGACAAAGAAGGACATTTAAGGGAATTATACATCAATAAGACATAACAATTGTAAATATTTATGCCCCAAACAATGGAGCATCTATGTACGTCAAGCAAATCCTTCTCAATTTCAAGAATCAAATAGACAATAACACAATAATACTGGGTGACTTTAACACACCTCACAGGGGAAATCCTCCAAACAAAAGCTAAATAAAGAAGCTATAAAACTAAAAAATATAATAAATAATTTAGAGTTAATAGACATATAAAGAGTATTTTATCCATCAATGTCTGAATATACTTTTTTTCTCAGCAGCACACAAATCCGTCTATAAAATAGACCTTATCTTAGGCCAAAAAGCAACTCTTAGCAAATCCAAAAAAATCTATCAAATCATATGGAGTGAAATTTGAAATCAATGACAAAACACAAAATAAAAGTTACCCTAACACCTGGAGGCTGAATAATACACTATTGAATGATCAATGAATAGCAGAAGAAATTAGGGATGAAATGGGGAAAAAATACTTACAGGTAAATGAGAAGAGCAATACAACACATCAAAATCTCTGGAACAATGTGAAGGCAGTTCTAAGAGGAAAGTTGATTGCATTGAGTTCACTCATTAAATTGATAGAAAATCAACAAATAAATAATCTAATATTATATCTCCAAACCCTAGATAAAGAAGAAGAAAAAAACACCCAAAGCAGTAGAAGGCATGAAATAATTAAAATCAGAGCTAAAATCAATGAAATTGAAACAAGAAAACGGTCAAGAAAGTCAATGAAACAAAAAATTGGTTCTTTCAAAGAATAAATAAAATTTATAAGCCTTAGCCAAACTAATGAAGAGAGAAAAAAACTCAAATTACTAAAATTTTGATGAAAAGGAAATATCACAACAGACACTACTTTAATTATAGATGATAATTAGACAATATTGTGAAAACTTGTAGTATAATAAAAAAGAAAATCTTGAAGATCTCAACAACTTTCTAGAGACATATAACCTATCCAAACTGAATCAGCAGGACATAGAAAATTTAAGCACATCAGTTTCAAGTAGTGAAATTGAATGCACCATCAAAAACCTACCAACAAAGAAATGCACAGGACCAGATGGATTCTTCGCTGAATTCTACCAGACCTTCAAAGAAGAACTAACACCAATCCTTCTCAATGAAATAAAAAGGAGGGAACCCTTCCAAATTCATTCTATGAAGCGAGTATCAATCTGATACCAAAATCAGACAAAGAAACATCAAGGAAAGAAAACTTCAGACCAAAATCCCTCATGAACATTGATATAAAAATTCTTAATAAGATACTGGCAAATTCCATTCAAAAAAAAATATTAAAAAGATAGTCCACCATGATCAAGTGGGGTTCATCCCAGGGATGCAAGTTTGGTTCAGCATATGGAAATCAATAAATGTAATTCATCACATCAATAGACTTAAAGAAAAGAATCACATGATTGAAAAATAGATGAAGGAAAAGCAGTTAACAAAGTACAGCATGCATTCATATTCAAAACATTAGAAAAATTAGGGATAGTAGAAACCTACCTTAACATTGTAAAAGCTATATATATATTAAACCCAAGATCAACATCATTCCAAATGGAGAAAAATTGAAAGCATTCCCTCTAAGAAATGGAACAAGACAAGGATGCCCTTCTTCACTATTTCTGTTCAACATAGTCTTTGAAACTCTAACAGAGCAATTAGATAGATGAGAGAAATTAAAGGGATAATAATAGGAAAAAAAAGTATTTAAACTATCCTTAATTGCTGATAACATGATTCTTTATTTAAACCCCCCCCCAAAAAAAAAAAAAAACTTCACCAGAAAATTTCTAGCACTCATAAATTAATTCAGCAAAGTAGCAGGGTATAAAATTACCACCCATAAATCAATTGTGTGTGTGTGTGGGTGGGTGGCTGTGTGGAGATATATATATATATATATATCTCAATGATAAACCAACTGAAAGATAAATTAGGAAAACTATCCCATTCAAACAACATTGAAAAAAAATTAAATATTTGGGAATCAATCTAACAAAAGATGTGAAAGACCACTACAGTGAAAACTACAGAACACTAAACAAAGAAATTGAAGATGACCTTAGAAGATGGAAAGATCTCCCATGTTCTTGGATAGACAGAATTCATTTTGTCAAAATAGCCTTGCTGCCAAAAGTGTTATACAGATTTAATGCAAGTCCTATTAAAATTCCAATGATGTTCTTCATGGAAATCCAAAAATCAGTCATGAAATTTATTTGAGAAATAAGAGACCCAAAATAGCCAAAGCAATCCTCAGTGAGAAAACCGAAGCAAGGGGCATCACAGTACCAGACCATAAATTATACTACAGAGTTCTAGTAACAAAAATGGCATGGTGTTGGCATAAAAACAGACATGATCACCAATGGTACAGAATAGGAGACATAAAGACAAACTCACATAAATACAGTTATCTCATACCAGACAAAGGTGCCAAAAACATAATTGGAGAAAAGATAGCCTCTTCAATAAATGATGCTGGGAAAACTGGAAATCCATATGTAGCAAAATGAAATTAATCCCCTATCTCTCACCCTGAAAAAAATTCAACTAAATGTGGAACAAAGGACCTAATAAGCATTAGACCAGAGCCCCTTCCCCTCCTAGAAAAAAAGTAGGGAAAAATATCCACTGTGTTGGCTGAGGAACTGACTTCCTCAATAAGACTCCTAAAGTGAAAGAAATAAAATCAAGAATCAACAAATGGGATAGATTTAAACTAAAAAGCTTCTTAACAGCAAAAGAAATAATCATGAATATAATGAGAGAGCCCACAGAATAGGAGAAAATATTTGCCACTTGCATCTCAGAGCATTAATCTCCAGGGTATATAAGGAACTCAAAAACCTTAACACCAAAAAGCAAATAATACAATCAATAAATGGGCAAAGAACTGAATATGTACTTCACAGAGAAAGAAACACAAATAGTCAACATTAAAAAGTTCAACATCTATAGCAATTAGAGAAATGCAAATTAAAACTACACTGAGATTTCATCTTATTCTAGTCAGAATGACAATTTTCAAGAATACAAGCACCAGCAAATGTTGGTGAGGTGCCGCAGTCTGGCTGGGCACAATCAGGAGCCACTTGTCAAAAGAAACTAACTTTATTTTTAGAACCACACACGCCAAACAAAACAGCCTCTCAGGAAAAACCCTCAGAGCCTCAACTGCCACCACCGGCTTCCCACAAGCCTCTCTCTCCTCTCTGGCATCTAAAGCCTGTTTTACTGCAGCTGCCACGACTTGCTCTTGTTCATTAATATCTCTACATAATTTAATATATGTGTTTAAATCTTCATGTTTCCATGGTCTAATGATATCTCTGCACCAACGATTCGCTTGCTCATAAGCCAGTTGTTTTAGTAATGGCATTGTTTGTTCTGTATTTCCAAAAACTCTGGTAGCTGTTTGAAGTGAGGATGTGGAGAAAAGGCACACTCATACATCCCTGGTAGGATTTCAAATTGGTGCAACCACTTTGGAAAGCAGTATGGATATTCCTCAGAAAACTTGAAATGAAGCCACCATTTCACCCAGCTATCCCACTCTTTGATTTATACCCAAAGGACTTAAAATCAGCATACTATAATAATGTGGCCACATCAATGCTTATAGCAGTTGAATTCACAATAGCGAAACTATGAAACCAACCTAGGTGCCCTTCAATAGATGAATGGATAAAGATAATTTAGTATTTATACACAATGTAATATTATTCATCCATAAAGAAAAATTAAATTATGGCATTTTCCAGTAAATTGATGGAACTAGAAACTATCATGGTCTGTGAAATAAGCCAATCCCACAAAACCAAAGTTCACATATTCTCTCCAATATGCAGATGCTAACACATAATAAAGGGGGATGGGGTAGAGAAGAATAGAACTACTTTGGATTAGACAAAGAGAACTGAAGGGAAAGGAGGGGAATGGGAATAGGAAAGACAGTAGAATGAATTGGACTTTCCTATGTTCTTATATGTATATATGGCCAGTGTAATTCCACATCATGTACCACTGCAAGAATTGGAAGTTATAATCCATGTATATGTAATATATCAAGATATATTTTACTCTCATGTATAACTTAAAAGAACAATAAAAAATTTAAAAAATGAAAAAGAAGGAAATACCAAATATTTTTGAAAGTCTGCAATATTTAGCATTTCTTAAAAATGTATAAATGTAACCATCCTGATAGAAATGTAACTTTTCTCACATTTTATTTATTTAACTTGATAATTTATAAAAGATATAAACACTTTTGTTTTACATAGCATATTTGAGATTGGTGATGAAAAAGCAGAACAAACTTTTTTTAGTTTAAAGAAATGGAAGTTTTTAAAAATTCCCTAATAAGGGCTGGGGTTGTAGCTCAGTTGGTAGCACATTTGCCTTGCATGTGTAAGGCCCTGGGTTTGATTCTCAGCACCACATTAAAACAAATAAATGAAATAAAGGTATTGTGTCTGTCAACCACTAAAAAAAAAAAAAATTAAATTCCCTAATAAATGTAAAGATTTAAAAATCATTGTTTCAGATATCCTTTCAGTGGAAGTGGTTGCACATGCCAGTAATCCCAGAGACACTGGTGGGCTGAGACCCGAAGTTTGCAATTTCAAAGCCAGCCTCAGCAATTTAGGGAGGCCCTGAGTAATTTTGTGAGACCCTGTTTCAAAAGGAAATATAAAGAGGGCTGGGTTTATGGCTCAGTGATAAAGTGTCCCTGAGTTCATTACCCAGTATCAAAAAAAGAAGAAAGAAAGAAAAAAAAAAACTGAAACCCCAACAACAAATCAACAAATTCAAAAACAAAAACAAAACAGATTTACTTCACAAGATGATAGATGCATACAAGGATACCTGAATATTCCTCTAGTAGAGATAATAAAACAAAGATTTCTTCAAAGGAGAAAATATCACATACTATTCACTTTTCAGAAATATTTTAGATAGAAGAGCTTTAGTATATATTCTTCTTTACTGCTAATTTTTCTGTGTGGAACAAATGTCCCTCAACACTTCATTTAAATATGAAATGAATGTTGTGATAAATACAAATGTATATATAATCCCCACCTAAGCTAGGTATACTGACAGTGTTTTGCAATTGGTTACTAAAGAGGTGGACAGACTTGGACACTCTCAAAAAGTCACCTGGATTACTTCTGTTTCACAATTTAATTAATGGATTTTCGTAGATCCTGAAAATTAACTTCTCATCTGAGTCTTAACATCTTCTTGTGGTTTGATTATTCCCAACCAATTTGACAGACCCCTTACTCATAAATATGCAGTGTTGCCTCAGGATCTATAATATATTTTAGGGGCTCTACTCTTTGCCCACATTAACTTTTGCTCTCCCACAATCCCCAATTTAATCTCTAGATGGCTATAAATCTTATTTACTCCAAAATATATACTCTCTTCTTAGCTTTTACTTCTGTTTTCTTCCTGACAAGAATTAATTCATCTTACCTTTCTATTAACTTAAGTATTACTATTCTTTGAAGCCCAGAGTTTCAGGTTAATCTGAGCCAATTTGGGCATACTTTCTGAAAAATGATAGTAGAAGATTAAAAGTTGGGTGATTCGTGGAAAGCAAGTAACAGCAAATTCTACCACAAATTGTTAGTTATTTTCAAACATTTATCAAGTAATTCCTAAACAGTTAATATAAACTTTTTAAAAACTTAAGATTTAAGTAACAGCATCCAAAGGACAGATCCCCATCTATCCTCTTCATAATTAGGCAACCATACTTTCTTCCTGCATGTGCAAACCAAGGACACCTAGAGACAAAACCCTAGATGCCACTCATAAGGCTCTGAGACTCTCTGGATTGTTATGCCCTTTTCATGAAGAGAGGAAGTTGTCCTGTATGCTAATTAACAAGTATTTAATTTAACAAAAGGGAAACATTTCAAATGTTATTTCAATAGATAATCTCCTCCGGCTTTGAACAAATATAAAGAAAAAAGAAATTCTAAGCTGCTGTGGAGTATAAGATTTCTGATTATCATACTGACTGTCCACTTACAGGGGTGTGAATGCTGACTCAAATTCACCTAAAAGTTTCATGTAAACTAAGTATCCCAACTAACCCATGCAGAGCATGGCACTCTCTGTGCTAAAACACTTTTAAATAAATTACATTTGTCCATTTGTCAATGATATTTTTTCTAGAATGTATTATTTCAAGATAAATTTAACTCAGCCTCCTCTAGATTTCAAATTAAAACGAACAATTGGATGCTTCTAAATTATTGATTTCTGAAAGACACAGAGCATTTGAAAACTCTGGAGGAGGAGGAAACAAGTGTCAATCTCTCTCATTTCTCAATATATGCAGATGAGCAAATTTCTCAGAAGAAACCTACTGATTTCTTCTTGTTCAAAGACTCAGGAATCAGAGATAAGAATGGACCCCTGGACAATATTACAGAAAAAAAAATCTCAATTCTACTAATGATTTCATCATGTAAATCCTGATTAGGGACCATAAAAAAACTTCAATCCAACTTAAACTTGTCATTAATTCTAAGGAAATGCCAATTACATTGGTAAGAGAAAGTGTACCTTGTCATGAGACCAAGACCACATATTTATTATAGTTAAGCAATTAGTGGCCATAGGTTACAACGCTTTTTAAAGCATTGTTGTATCTAGTTTCACAAATGAATTTGGAATATAATTTTCCTTCCTCCTACAATCTTTGATGTCAAGATTATACTGTCCTTATCAATAAGTGGTTGAATGTTCTTTCTTTCTTATGTTCCCAAGAACATTTTGTGTTAAACTGATGTAGAGTATGTCTTGATTGTTTGGAAGTGCATGTATAAAATTTCTGAGCAGGGTGATTATATTCATGTGCACATTTTTGAGAAAGATTTTTTTTTACTAGATATTTACTATCTATAATGACATTCAAGCTTTTTCATCTTTCTTGGGTCAGTCTTTGTCAGTTGCGCATTTCTAAAAATAGATAAGTTTTATTTAAATTTTGAGAAATATGTATTTATTTTATCATATTACATAAAATAGATAAGTTTTATTTAAATTTTGAGAAATATGTATTTATTTTATCATATTACATAATCCTCTATAGTTTTGTTCCCTTTGTCACATCCCAATATGAATTATTTGTATTCACCCCAATGAATTATTATCCTTTAATTACCTTCTGATTAATCTTAACAGACTTTTTAAAAATTACTTAAGAGTTTGTTCAAAGACCAAAAAATAACTTATTTTTCTGGATCATTCATATTGTTTCATTGTTTTTATTTTCTGATGTCTAATATTAGCCCCATTATTTCTTATCTTAAAGTTTACACGTGACCATTTTCTAATTTCTTTAAACAGTTAACTCATTAATTTTCAGACTTCCTGCTCTTATACCATAAGTTGATTATAAATTTCCTGATGTGTACTGCCTGATAGTTTCCCCAAACGGTTAAGAGTCTCCAAATAATTTTAAATAGTTGATAGCGATAATCTTCTCTATTTAAATACTTAAGTGGCTTTAAACTGTATATTTCAAGATTTCCAAATATGTAGGACTTTTCCCCTTTGTAGTGCTTTTATTTTTTTACTAAGAAATTTTGGAGAATAAGAGGATTTGGCCCCCAAAATTGTCTATATGGATAGATATCAGCTTTTGTTGTTGATATTTTCTTTGTGGCCTAATAGAAGAGAATTTTGGTGAATAACCCTTGTGGCTATGTAAGAATAAACATTCTCTTATTACTGAGTGCATTTTTCTGCAATATATGCTCAGGAATGCAAGCAAAATGGTTGGGACACACAAACACCCTATAATCTCACTAATTGTCAATATTATTTAGATTCCATTTACTTAGGTAAGATTTCTTACTATAATTCTATTTTCTATCATTTTAATATCAGATTTCATTTTTATTTGGGTAAAATATTATGTGGTTCATATGCATTCAGACTTTCAAATGTTTGCAAATATAATCCTTTCATTCAAATGTAGTAACTACGAGTTATGGATTAAGTCTATTTGTCTAGCATTTATACAGCTAGCCTTGGTTTATTTTGTTTATATATTTTCTATCCAATTTATTTTATTCTTTTGTTTCTGTAAGTTTTAAAATTGTGTATTCCAAGCAGCATGTAGCTAGATCTTATTTAAGTGTAACATGAGAATTTATAGTTTTTAATTAACATGTACTGTTTATTTATTGATATACTTAGATTTATTTCTTTATCATCTGTTTTCTCATTTTTTATTTACTATGGTTTTCTTTTTATTTCTTTTTTATTTTTGCTTTATTTCTCTATTCGGCTTCCATCACATTAGCTGTTAACTATATGTTTACTGTAACTGTTACTGATAATTTTAATAAACCCATTTATCTTCACAGAGCCCAAAATTAATCATGCACTCAACCTTCTTCTTGTTCCTGGAACATATAGTAATGAATTTAAAACACAAATCTGTGCAGGGTTCACACCTGAGGATACAATTTCCCTGAAAGGGCTTGTATTTTTCTGATCTAAAACTGAGGCTGAGGCAAATAAATAAATAAGTTGTTTTGTTACCTCTTTTTGCTGCTGGTAGATCATTTCTATTTCATATATTCACTTAGAATAGTCTGCCTGAGTCTGAGAGCCTTAATTCCTGGGCCCAAACTCATAGTTTTGATATTGATACATTCTCCCTATCATCTCTCTCTCTCTCTCTCTCTCTCTCTCTCTCTCTCTCTCTCTCTCTTTCTCTCTCTCTCTCTCACACACACACACACACACAAAAAGAACCATGCACACACATTCACACACACACACTCACACACACACACTGCAGTATCAGTTTAGTGTCATAACTCTTATTTCAATCCCGTCACCATGACCACTGGAATACCTCCTGTATAAAATTCCTTTGGAACTCATATTTGAATTTTATATAATTCTTACAATCTTTTATGTAATGATTTTAAGTCTTAGTGGGGAGAATTTTTTTCAGATTATCCAATATATAATGTAGTTAGAACTGAAAGTGCTTTTCTTTCTTCAATCTCCCCAATATAATTTCTGCTACAGTAGAACCATGCACATAGGCAATGTTAATTACAATCCCTGTGCTGTTAAATCTGGGACTTCTCAGTTGCCCTTTATGCGTTTGCCTCATCTATCAGTGGTATTCAATGGCCTAGACTTTCTTATGTTCCTTCTTGAAACACCCTTGTCTTGGCTTTTATGAAAATATGCTTCTAATTTTCTTTCACATTCACTGGCCTGTCAATCTCCATTTATGTCAAACTCTCTTTATGTATATCTTACTTCATCAGTATCTAAGTTTCCAGTTAGGATCCTGTGTCTGTCTATGACTTAATTCAGATTCCCCCTTCCTGGTGTGTGATACCACCATCAGCTAACATTCTGTGGTTCCTGTTCACGTGTGATTTCTTTCTTCTCTCTCTTTTCTAGGTTCAGATTATGAGTAATTACACTTGGATCTAAATTTATAATTTAATTCTTTGAAAAGTTGAGGCAAAATGTTAAGAGCAATGCTATATCACACATGAAAGTGTATTACCTATACATATGTTACCTATAGTTACATTGTCTAAAAGTATCTTATGTATGTTGCCTACAGGCACATTGTTTAGAAATATATCACCTATACTCATATTGCCTATGGGTATATTGTCTCAAACTATAGTATTGTACATAAATATTCATAAGTGAAAAACATTGCATAGAAATTGTAATTTGGGGATTTAGAATCATAGATTTTTTTTGTTTTTGTTTTTTCTCTTCTTACAAACAATATAAAATTATAATGAGAAAAGCAGACAGTTAAAAGAAATTCAAACTTTACTTAAAACCAAACATTCTGGAAATTATTCTTGAAAATTTAAACAAGCTCATATATATCCCCCTGCTCAACTGGCTTAATAAATTGGCACATGAAATGAGGGAAAAAAAGGTGTTTCTGTTTTCATATATGAATTAAGTATTAATAGAGACCTACTCTTAGTGTTTAATATTCGTATTTAGTAGTATACATAGAGGTAACCTGAGACTCAGGATTGTAATTTATGTGTGATTGGCTATACTTATGTGGTTAAAACATGGGTAAAGTTATGAAATTGAATGAGTTGCAAGCTAAAATGAGTACATTGGTCTGTGTTTCAATTATGTCATTAAGACAGCATTCTACAAGTGATGATATTCTTATGATATTTATTTTATGACAAATGATGATATTCTTATGATATTTATTTTATGTTTATTCATGTTTGGTTTAAAGGACTGATGCTGATTCTTTTCATTGCTTATAATAGTTCTTAAATGAAAAAAAATAGTTTGAATTATGAGCAATCTAATAGATATTTTGGAATGCATTTTTTTAGATGACAGCTAATAATTCTGTGAAAGTTCACATAAGAGGCTAAAATATTTTACAGCTACATGAGAATAAAGCAATATTGCAGGTACATGATAAGTTTATTAAGTATCAAAAAGCTTGGTTAGTAAGTATGTTATTGATAAAAGAACTCACTTAAAGGGATATCTCAGTCAGCTTTCTGTCACTGTGACAAAATACATGACAAAATCGACTTAAAGGAGGAAAGGCTTACTTTGGCTCATGGTTTCAGAGGTTTTTAATTGTGGTCAACTAGCTCATTGTTTCTGGACCTATGGTGGGGTTAGAGCATCAAGGTGGAAAGCATATAGTGGAGTAAAGCTGCTTACTTTATGGCAGTCAGAAAATAAAGAGCTTATAAGGGGCTGGAAACAAAATATAACTTGCATTATCTACTGCATGCCCCTTTTATCTATTTCCTCCACCTATTCCCCAACTTCTAAAGTTTCCAACACTTCTCAATAGCCCTTTAATCTCTAAATCCATCAGTGAACTAATCCATTGATGATGATACAGCCCTCACAAGCCAATCATCTCCCAAAGGCCTCATCTCTGAACTCTACTCTATTGGGGATCAACCTTTCAACAATGAGCTTTTAGGGGGCATTTAAGATCCAACCCAAAACAAGGGTTGAATTTGTATAGAGGAATGGAACACACAAAGACTTTGGCAAAATACAGGTCTGAATTTGAATCATCCCTCCTATTGTCTAGAGTTTACTTTAACCTGTTCAGGGTATCCATAAAATATGGAAAATAATTATTACCTTGTACACTTGTTGTAAGAATCAGAGGAAATGATTTATCAAATGCCTGGCTTACAGTAATTTATACTTTCCTGACTACTGATGCCTTGTTAACTTAAACAATGTGATATCTTCAAGATGGCTGATCTCAGATGACCCGCCATTTTGCTAGATGAGCATACTGGTTGGTTAGTCAAACCTCAATGGCTATATTGACACCTAACTCTCCTGGTGGCTTTATGGTTCCATAGATGAAGATTGTGCTGGATGTTTGAAAGAGTAATAACAGAGAATTACACATCTAAACAAACTTAGTCCAGTGTAATTATGGTGAATTCCATATGTACTCAGAAGATTTTCTACACATCTTTCACCAAAACACAGAGGTATATAACTTTGTCCTTGCTTATAAAGGTACCACTGATTCTTGCCCTCTAGAGTAATCTGACTTTGTATTGATAGACCCACCCCTCTCAAATGTGCTGCCTGTCCCTAAAATAAAAGAATTAGTCTGTTTTTCAAAGCAACGCCTATTTTTTTTAATTGGTCCTTATAATCCTTTTTCCTTCAAGACCTTAATGTCCTCATTTTCTTGTTCATAATTGACCTTATAATCATTCCTCCAAGAAATTTTCATCCCAGGAAGCAATGTATCCTAACCAAAATAATAATGCCAGTATTTTCTCTTTATAACAACCTATTTTTTTAAATTTTAAAGCAGAAGTATTTAGATTATTATAATAATAATTCTACCCTACTTCCATTCCAGGCTCAAATTATAAGCATCTTCAATTCTTAATTATAAAGATGACAATTCACAAACTGAGTTACATATGTAGTGATTCTAATTGCCCAGCAAGTAGTAAAATGTTATATTTACTATAATGTGCTAGAAGCGGGGAACTATATGCAACTCTGATAGCAAAGCATGTAAACATTTCACTAAAATATGCTGCCTAATTAGCAACTAGTAATGGAGCCATAAGTAAAATGAGTGTAATTTTAGCTATATTGGGCCACCCAGTTGATGTAATGGCATGTTACAAATAGTTCATTGTCAATTCTTCTTATAGCAATTCCAAGCCACTATTTGAATCACCAAAGTATACAAGCTGAACAGCACTGGAGATAGCTGAAGCAGAGTCTGAAATAACTGTTGTTCAGGGAAATATCCAGCATAATTATTTCAAGATACTTTACAATCTTTGAAAATGTAAAAACATTCCATTTTATTATGAAATAACACAATCCAATCAATAATATACAGATATAATATATATCATTTTCTAGTAATACCTTAAGCATGATGAAAAACTTTTAAAACTGGAACTAGAAAAGGCATTTAAATATCATTTTGGTTATCCCCCTACTACAGAGCATGCTTAATTCAATTTACATAGATCATTATTGATTCTATTTCTCCAAAGTAGGAATAAAAAAATCACGTCTGGCATACCTTATTTTATTTTTTCCATGTTTTTTATTGGTGCATTATAGTTGCACTTAATGGTGAGATTCATTGTTACATATTTGTACATGTACAGTAGCACACTTTAAAGTCACAAAACGTCAATATTTTTCTCCCCTCTATAATGTTGCAACATTGAAAATCAAGAATATTTTCTTTCAGTCTTAGAATTTTCAAATTAAGTTATGATGAATATTATTAAAATAAAATGTATTTTCCAAGTCTCAATGTAGGACTGGCTGAAAACAACCATATAGATTATATTAATTAATTTCTTGGAGTTCTTTGGGAATTCCCCCGAATACTGTCCATAGTCAATATTATTTATGTTTTTATTTGGTATTCCTATACTTTCCTATACTTTGCTTTTTTCATTTTATAGCATATATAAATCTATATTTATTACTTAATTTCTTATAGCAATGATGGTAAGATTCAGTCTGCATATATCAGAATCTTATGGTGAATCTTTTAAAAAGCCTATTAAAAAACATAGTTCTCGTAACCTTATCCTGCCCATCTGCTGAGTTTCCTCCCAAGGATTCTGATTCTGAATTGGTTTGAAGTCTAGAAATTTCAGAAGTAAAATGTTAGATGATTCTGAGGCAAGTAGATTTTATCATTGGTAAACATAGGTGTGTGTGTGTGTGTGTGTGTGTGTGTGTGTGTGTGTTTGTGATAACAAGGCATTAAGGTTACCCTAAGTTTATGATGCTTTGTAAAAAGGTCCTTCTTTTTCAAGATTACAAAAAATTCTCATTGCAAAAAGTATCTTCTTGATACAAATTTCTGAGAATACCATTATTTGGCAATTTTGACAGGATTGAATCTTTTACTGATTTTTCAATTCCTTCTAAAATTACAAGTTTTCTACTTTTCCTTTAGTGAATTTTAATAGATAATGTTTTTATAGAAAATTGACTATTATAATAAAATTCATGTTTTAGAGTGTAGAGAGTTATATTCTATTAGAAAAAAAATCTATCTTTTACCTTAATTCATCTCTTATATCTTCTTTCTTTATTCTATTCCTTCCTATGTGTAGTTTTTGCAGCTTAATACTTAATTTATATTTTGTATTTCTTTTATGACTTATTATCTCTGACCATAGACACAACATAAGTCTATTTTTATTTTGATCTACTTTGATGCCTTTTGATAAAGTTTTCTTTTATCTTTGGCCATTACTTGGCTAAATTTATTTCTAGTTTCATGGATTTTATTTTTGATGTGAATGGAGGGTCTTTGTTTTTTTTTTTTTTTTTTTTTCCTCAGTACTCATTTTTGTTATGTGACAAAGAATTTGATTTTTATGAACCTATTTTTATATTAGAATTTTGATGTTTCATCTAGAAACTTTGTTGAATTATTATGAATGCTAATGGCCTATTTATGTTCCTGGATTTTCCATAAGGCCAAAGCTACCATGTAAAAATGCTTTTTTCTCATTTTCTCACTTTTTAATTTTTCTAATTTTATGCTTTATCATATTTTTACCAAGACAAGATCCTCTTGTTCACTGTTAGAAAACAGAAGTGATGAAAGCCAGTAACTTTATCATGTATTATTTATGGCAAACTTATAACATCTCACCATTAATATTATATTTGTTGTAGTATTTTCCACAGAAACATAAAATAGACTCTATCTCTGAAGTACCTTTGTAAAATAGAATTTACTGGTTCCATGAAATTTGAATACATTTGATGTAAACTGTGTATTAAATTACTTAGACCTGAATCTCTCAGAACATGAAATTTTGATGATCAAGTCAACGTATCCTCTCTTTTTACTTCCAACTTTCCTGAGTTTTTAATTATTAAATAATCCTCTTTTAAATGTTACATATCTTCTTTTTTTGTTTTGTTTTTGTTTTTGTTTGTTTTTTGCTATATAGTAAGATAGGTTCTTATATGATGAGCACCTGCGTGCTTCAATGATGGATACATCAGAATTATTCCATTTAATCTCTTTCATCGTCCTTTTCATTGGTTCTACTTTTCATCTTCCCTTTCTTTTGTTGAACTAGTATAATTTTTTTTAAATTAACTTTTTGTGATGACAATTAGAATGATAAAATGTTAGGTTTGTCCTTTGGAAACTGTCCTTCAAATTTTATCTTTTTAATTTTATAATTAATTTTATATATATATTTCTAACATAAATATTTTGTATGTTNTATATATATATGTAATTTTTGTGATAACATTTAAAATATTCCTTATTCCTCTCTGTCTTTGAACTACATATAGAACCTGAACTTACTTTAATAAGCCATTTCCCCAACAAGTTTTCTTTTCAAAGATTTTTTTTTTTATATTTGTCAAATGTAAAAAATAAACTACATGTGATGTCTCAAGATAATTTATAAGTTTTTAAGACTTTCTATTATTCCTTGAAAAGTAGGCCTTCCATTACTATATGTTTTTCTTCTCTAGATATATCTTTTTTTAATAATACTTTTCAGTGAGGTTTGTTGAATAACATGATTTTACTGGTCTTTGGTGTGTATTAACATATATATTAGAGTTGCCTGACAGCTACATAAAAGGGACTCAGCTAGGCCAAAGAAGACACAAAATTTTTAGTTCAGAGCAATATTTGATAATTCAGACCCAAGGTGAGCAGGTGTCCTTCCAATTTTGCAAAACACCGTGGCAGGTAACATGGAGTGTGAGAGAGTGAAAAAAGAATAGAGTATTCATCCACTGAGATCAGGGAGCTCTGTCAAAGGATATCAGACTCCAACACCACTAAGTTGGGGTTCAGGGACAAGATGGATAAAGTTGGGAAATCCTCTGTTTCTCAGAGGAGCATGAGGAACAAGGAGTCCTATCCAAAAGTTCTCAACAACAAATCCAGGCTTAAGCCTGTCTGTCAAAACGACCTTAGATCAGGTTTCTGTGTCATGAAGATGACATGTTGGTGAATGGGACCTGCAGAAGGTCCAGGACATCCCAGTAGATGACCACATAGAGGGTCCAACTATGGAGATAAAGAACCTAGGCAAATTAGGTCCAACAGAAGTTTGAGAATTAAAGACAAATATTAGATTTATAATACTGTCAAAAGCTATTTCTAACTTTAAGGTCCATTTTAGGACACTAAGATATGTATTATGTGATATAACTCCATAACTGCTGGAAAGCCTGTAAGGTTGAATTTGATCTTTTTAGACCATTTATGTTCACTGGATGTGTTTGAATTTGTCTCACTCTCCTAAAGATCTAGCCCAAAATACCTTGTTTCTAAGGTAAAGGTCATAGTTTCAGGAAATTTTATTTTATTTTATTTTATTTTTTTGTTATTAGTTACACATGACAGTACAATGATCTTGACAATTCATACATTTGAATCAAATGGGGTGTAATTTCTTATTTTTCTGATTGTACAGATTGCAGAATCACATTGGTCATACAGTCACCCATATACATAGAGTAATAATATGTCTATTTTATTCTGCTGCCCTTCCTATCCCCCCTTTCCCTCCCCTCCCCTCCCATCACATCTCTCTACCCAATCTAATGTGACACACTTCTTTTTTTTTTCTCCTCACAACATCATACATGTATTCTGTATAACGATGAGGGTCTCCTTCCAATTTTATTTTAACATTTATTTTAACACTAAAGCTGGTCACACTTTAAAATTTTACTTTAACATTGAATTTATCTGCATTCTCCAAAAGAAGAAGTCTACAAGTACTTGAGCAAGTAATACCCACCTAGCATATTATATGGTGCTTTACATATGTGGACTTATATGACTTTCAAACCAAACCCATGAGAAAGGTATACGTCTATTAGCTTTCAAGTGAAGAAACCAAAGCAGAACAATCACATAATTTGCCCAAGGTAACATGACACATATCTCACAAATTCCAAGGCTTATCTTACTTCTGTTCCACCATGACATTTTATAAGCTAACCTTGTTGCAGGGCCTGGGCCTTAATAGATCAGCTCTCCCTTTGAAGAGCTTTGTAAGGAAAGCAAAAGGAGACAAAAGCAAGGTGCAGAAGCAAAGCAAAAGCTGCTTACCTGAGCTGCTAGCTTTATTTATATCAATAGGTTGCTTTAGGTCATTGGAATCATTAGTACGTATTGTTCACTGTATGGCTAGGCAGGTTATAGACTTAGCAACATTATGCAGCTTATTCCTCAGTTACATACTAAGTTGCAATGTGCAATGTTAGGAGTTTTGGGTAGCTCTCAAGAAAGTCCATTGTATAAAGTTACTGTTATGTGCACAGGTTTAGGCTCAATGAAACATTGTGGTTGTTTAACAAGCTACTTCCTTTCTTGCCAGGAGCTGAGTATCTGAGACCAAGGTCAAGGCTGATAAGACTCTATCACAGAGCCTCCTCATGAAGGACATTACCAGAGCAGCTAGGCATTGTACATGTATTAGTTATCTTACTAGTTCCAGGGCAAAAATGCGGAATATTCCAAGTGTGGAAAACAGGGCACCAGTTACCCACTGGGAGTTTGCTCACCAAAAGAACACTACCTTGTACATTTCCATAGCCAGACTCCTTACACTTGTATGTTTTAAACATGAGTAGGACTTTATGAGCTACAATTAGCTTTCATCTTATGTTCTTATCTTACATAAGTTAGTGTTACATAAAAAGCTACTACCTATTACATATCAGAAGTAATGAGTCATCATTTTTTTTAAGGAGATGGGTGATGATAATACTCTTCAAGCTAAAACCAACAAATCATTCATGCCATTAGGTTTCAAGGTAAATTCTATTTAAACCTGACAAATTAATGCTCAAATTTCAATATCCTAATATTGGCTTTATTTTAGCCATAAGCACGTTTCAGAGTATTTAAGTCCAACTAAAGAGCTCCATAGAGCTCCACACAGATATTCACAGCGGAGGGTATTTATGGCTTTTTTTCCCCAAAAAACTAAGTACAAGGCAACATGTTCTATAGTACTTGATTATAACACTGCTTCCAGGTTTTTAAACTGTAGTTTTGTGTGAACACTTTACTTTGCAATAAGAATCTTTTCAACCTCAATGACATGAGGTGATCCTTTCAAAAACCCAAGAGTGAGGTTTTAAAAATTCTTTTTAATCTTCCATAGTTCTGCTAATCAATATCTGTAAATTTAGCATAGTACAGGAAAACTCAGTAGTTAAAAAGAAACATGAGAATAATAATGCTGCTGGTCTCCAAAAGGGATTGGGACTATACCTCCAAGTAGATATGAAGTCAACGGGTTAGTGGATGGATAAGTGTGACCAGCTTCAGTACACAGGAATTTTTTAAAGGCACTATATGAAATAATTCTCCAGGAAAACCCATATTATTTTCATTTTCCATTTCCAAGTGGTTTTTTTTGCAAAATTTTAGTAAAATTTTAATGTGATTTTCTATGAACTTAAGAAAATAGATTGGTAAAACATTTCTGATTTCTTGAAGCATGGAAATATTTGTAGAAAATTCGTTCATAAATTATTTCAGAAACTCAGCAAAAACAGTACATATTGAGTGCTATAAATTCCATATGATATTTCATTTGATGTTTATGGAAGAAGGATTAACAGAGAAAGGTCAGTAAGTTCTGATCGATGACTTCAAGTAAACAAAATCTATTATTTTCAAATTATCATGAGTACATTACTATATTTCCATATTTCTAAAATCCTATCAAATAAATGGTTCATGTATGATGTTAGATATGAAAACCTGAGTACATTAGAACTGTTGTAATGTTGTATAATGCTAATAATTTATAAACTGTAGAGGATCTATACCCAAAACTCACCTCAGTTTTTTTTGGTTTGTTGGTTGGTTTTTTTGGCATTTTCTTATTCCATTTTGTATCAGGCATACCTTTTTTTATAGGCTACTAAATAGTCTTTGAAAATATGATTTTAATGATTCGATATTAATCTGTTATATGACTACCATAATTTATTATAAGATCTCTGGTTATTATTTTTATTTTTTAAATATTACCTTCTGAAACATCATGTTCACCAGTTAATATTTTCTTAGGATAAATTATGTCTTTTTCTTATTAATCTGAGGTTAACAATTATAATAATATCATAACATGATACTTTGAGCTGACATTTATATTTCCTAACTCTGAAACATGTTTATTTACATAGTATAAAATACTTCTATGATTTCTTTTAGAAAGGATAAAATCTGAGATAAAAAAATATTTTATGTACAGAAAAAAACTGGGAGAAATATTTTCAGACTGAGGAGTATTTCAATAAAATCTGAGAACTATTTTAGTACATAATGCTTAGGTTATATTTACTTTTCTCCTGCAAATGTTATGGGCTTTCTACTGATATTCATCCCTGAGATTTCTGAGGTCAGCCCCATTTTTTTTTGTTCTTTTTATTCACACAGTGGACATGTGTTGGTCATTCCAGGAGGCTAAGTGCTGGCAACAGAGCAGTACTGAAGATGGCAGGGTTATCACCCACATGGACCTTTCTGACCCACACCATCCAACATTTCAGATAGTGACATTTTTCAGACTACATGCTTAGAGAAATGGTATTTCCTTTTCATTTAATCCTTAAGTTGTTGTGCTAAATCCTGGGATGGCAAGCAGATTCATCCAATCTTCCAAATCTGACAGATTGCTAATGGCCAGCCACCTCTAAGGACTGTAAGGAAGAAGAAAATGAGATTGGCTTGGAGTTCTTTGAGAAATGGTTCCACAATGAGTCATAGTGATCTCTCTCATGCCTGATGAATACTTCTCAGGATGTCAACAAAAAATCTAAATATTTTTCCTGAATTTTAGTGATACATTTCAAATTTACATTCTTTGTACTTCAAGTCAGTACTTCTATTATTTATTTCATGACTAATTACTTATACTCTGACCACCACCCCACCCCTAGACTACCCCAGCCCTGCTTGGGAATCCAGACTAAACACATAATAGGTCTCCTTCATCTACATACCTTTTGTTTCACTTTCTCTTATTTTTATCTTTATTTCTTCTTTGTGAATTTAGGAACTGTTTCAAAATTACCTTCTTAATTCAGCGTTCCTTCTTTTTTCTCATTGTAACCTTATGACTTCTGTTGTGCTAGTTTGTTAATAAGATACTTTATGTATGTCAGGGATGGCATTAAATACAGGACACTCTTAAATTTATTAATTGGGGAGATGTTTTTTTTTTTTTTTAAATAACTATTTACACATATGTGAGCTGGGTGTAAAGAAACCGCAGGGGAAAGTGGATTGTGGCTGGCACTGGTAAGAGAAAGGATGTTCATTTTCCACTAGGCTTGGAGTGAACAGCAGTGACGAAAACCTGTACTTGCAGATAGCCATGTGGACTGAGCTTCCTGACGTTACCTAATAGTTAAGAGCAGTAGACAACCCCCAGCAACCCCACAGGGAGAGAGTCAGAGAATAGTTTAAAGACTTGTTAAACACAAAACAAAATGTTTGATCTTCTCTGTTTATCAAGAGAATGGGCAGAAGGGGGAAAAAAGGAAAACAGAAAAACCAAAGGAAAAAAGCTAATGCTGTGAAATAACTTTATGCTTACATGTAATAAATTACAATATGACATGGAAGAATTGAGAACAAATACAGTAACCATTTTAATAAATCTAAATGGATTGAACTCACTTATTGAGAAGATTGTCTGTTTGGAGACAACCAAATCCAGTTTTCTCTGCTGGGCACATGAATCAATCTAAAAGTAAAGTGGTCCAGAATGGATAAAAATAAAATGATGGGAAAACATACCAGGCAAATGCAGTAAAAATAATGTGAGGATAATGTTTCTGATATCAAGCCATGAAGACGTTGGTCCCCAAAGCATTAAACAATGCCAATAAGGTAGGATCACCCGATTTAGCAAGTAAAGTACAGAAATCATAATTAAATTTGAATTTCAGATAAACAGTGACTATTTTAATATACTAAAATCCCATGCAACATTTATAGCAATATATAAAGTTATCTATAATTTATATGAAATCTAAATTTAACTGGGCCTATTCATTACCCACTAAATAATGCTTATCCTGAGCCAGCACAACCAATGGGATGTAATCATAAAGTAACTTTATTTTTGTCTCTGACTGTCCCTTTAAATCTGATCCCCTGCCCTTGCTGGTGTCACTCCTTGACAGTAGAATTTCTGACTCCTCTAATGTTGCAGCATGAGAGGAAGAAGAGGAAGGAGAGAAGAAAGTTCTGGCTTGAGTGATAGTGTTTTGGTTATCTAGATTCTCTTAAAATATGTTCAAAACTCTGATTTATTTTATGGTTTCTTTGGCATCTATCTGGACATCTCTTTATAGTTTCTTTGACATGGGTGAAAACCCCTCACTTGGGAGTGGAAGGTCCTCCTCCATGGCTTTCAAGGATAGAGCACTACCTTCAGTGTATCTCTGCTGATTTGGCTTTGCCCTTTCAGATGGTCTTTTTGCCAGGATCCAAGGCAACCCTGGGTGCCTGGTTTATCCCTGTTCACAGGAAATGTTCACATCTTCTTCATATCTAAGGATTCTGGGAAGCCAACCACTGCCACTCACTCTCTTGCTCAGCTAGCAAAACATCTAAGCAACTCATTTCTCAACCTCTGCATTTTTCTAAGAGGAAACAGACATCCTTCTCTCTGTCTCTTATGTTTTAAGCTGTCTGAATATATGTGAAAAACCCTCTAATTTTTTTTTCCTTTTCTTGTATTTTGTCTTTCAGAAGTATACTCAAAATGCATATAACATATTTTCAAAGATCACAGAATATTTAAAGAGAAATATACTTGATCAACATAGGAGAAACAAAATGTTGTAACCCCAAACTACAACCTTTGAAGATGTATAATTGATAGCTAACAATATGTTTGTATCATTTGAGTTGGTAGATTAAATGTTTTAAATAAAAGAGTTCTAAGAGATAAAAGTACCCACTGCAGAGTCTCAGTTTTCCTGTTTTGGGTAGGAAGTAAAATGAGATAAAGTGTCACGATGTGCTATTTTATAAATATCATGCATAATAAAAGTAAGATAAATTTATTATAGCCATCTGAAAAATATGGAAAATAAAAAGACTATCAAAAACATAATATTTACCCTCAGCAGAGAAGACTGACTTGTACTGATAGAGTTCTAACATTTTTCTAGCTATATACATGTATTTTTATATAAAGGTACATCTACTTTATATATATTGCAGCCTATATTTTTCACTCTATAATATAGCACAAATATTTCTCATCCACACCTATACAGCAAAATATTTCAATATAGCACGAATATTTCTTTTTCATTATATTACTATTTCAACACATAGCATCCCGAAATATATTTGTTTATTCCCCTATTTTAGGCATATTACAAATGATCCTATGATAAATATCTTTGCATGTAAATTTATCCTGTAGTTCATTTTTTGTGTCATATCTGAGGTCAATGCTTAGAAGTTTTAAAACTTCTGATATATATTGCCAAAGTCCTCCATAATAATTGAGCATAATGGCACTACCCATTGGCAGTTTATGAGAGTGTCCTGTTGGCTACACCACCACCATTACTTGGTTTGTTTTTAAAATAATAATAACGAATATTATTAAGTTGATTCTTAGCAAAATAACTCTATTTCTACATTTTAACAATGGCATTCAATGGAACTGGTATAAAGAGTCTACAAAATAGAATTCACATTTGTTCATAAATGATTGTGAAATGCCCAGTGAAGAAAGAGTTCTCTTTCCTGTAAGGCTTGTCAGGTCCTTTATCAGGCTTAACATACTAAGATACATTATGACTCCTAAAAGTAGGGCTGGTGCGTTCCACTCTACTAGCCACCAAACTTCTTTATCTTAAAACTGCAGTCAATATTTAGCTGAACACATAAGGAAAATCTGGCTTGGTTTTATTATTATTAAATACCAGATTTCAGAGTCAACTTTCTTTCTTCTTATAGAAATATTTTCTATAATGGCATTTCATGAGTTTTTTTTTAAATAGAGGAGCACAGATTCAAGTTGAGAAAGAGTATCTTTGGGACTGAAAGTTATTTTTCATGGTTTCTAGCTATATTCAAATTCTCTTGACATGAGCTTTGTTCTCTTTTTCTACGTAATTTTGCACATGCTTGGAGTTGCTGGAGATGTCTGATTGGAAGGGAAAAGGAAGGAAAAAATCCGTACATTTTGCTAATATTCTTCCTTTAATAAATAATGATATTTACATATATTTGCCTTTGGACTACTTGTATAGGCATATTTTGTTACAGTGAAAGATCAATTCAACTTTAAAATATTTCTTGAGAGTATTCCTAGGAACTTTACCATTAGGTAATTGCAAATCAAACTGAAGTGGGTTTACTTTCTGAAAATACTTCTAGCATCTTTCTAACTTGCAGTTTTCTCACTGATACAACTATAGTAACTGGGTTTTATTTAAAGTGTAATATGCTATTATTTGAAATATTTCTACAGAAAATTGGCCAATCATTCAGACACTCTCAGGGATTTCAACTAAAGACACACACTTAATGGTGATGTGCTTAAAACTCTGTTTAAAGCTTTCAAGCTTTTCATACATTATAAAATGTGTGAAAAATGAAACAGCGCTATTTGGAAAGTTCTAAAGTTCTCTCTTGATAAATCATTGAATTTGCAGCTATTTGACCAGACTATGTACACAATTCTATTACAGTTTCTTGAAATAACTTGTGATACTTTTCCATACTCCATCAAGAACCAGGGTAAATTAAGATGGAAATCATGGTTGTGTACACAAAGGCCTGAGTGATATATATATATATATAAAACATAAATACTGACAAGTCAGGTATCTCAAAAATAGGGGTACATTTTTTGTGGGGGACAGTCTACTTTGACTTATTTTATAGAAAGAAGCAACCTCTTTTTTAAGAAAGTGATGCAACTGTCTGCATTTTTCTAAACTTCAGTAAAAATCAAGCCCATGTTTAAAAAATAATTTATAACCTAATTAATTGGATCAGTTTCCATTGAGTCCAATAAAATCAATTTTTCTTTATTTTATACATATTTTTGTTCCTCTATTTTTCTTTAACTTTGCGTGTTTGTACGTATATTTAATGGATCATATTTTTCTTTTGTTTTCTCTATTTTAAAAATTATGTTCTTAGTAGTTGTTTAGGGAGTTACAATTAACCTTTGAATTTATAGTAATCTAGTTCAGGTAAATATCACTGTAATTTCAATAACATACAAAGTCTTTACTCCTATATAAATCATTCCCTTCCTTCTCCTTGTGCTATAATTGTCACAAAAATAACATCTGTATATTTAATAAGCCTACATCCATGATTTTATAATTACTGTAGTTATCTCTTAAATTAGATAAAAATTGTGTTTCAAATAATGCATCTATACCAATTTTTCTATTTATATGTGTACTTTCCCAGAAAACTTTGGTAAAGTCTGGGTTCTTGGTCATTTGTGGTTACTGCACTCATGGCTTGGCTATCCTAGTGGTCAGCTAAGAAATTTCTTTAAATGTTCCAAACTAGGAAGGAAGAGTTAAGGGGCTGTGTGTGTGTGTGTGTGTGTGTGTGTGTGTGTATGCGTGTGTCTATGCATGTATGTGTACTGTGACTTATCTTTAATGTCTACCAAAACTTCCTGAGTCTTCATTTTCCACTTGTACAAAGCCTCAAGGACAGCCAGAGGCAACTTATCAGGGATTTCTTGTGACTTTCCTGGACATATGCACCACCTTTGACCTTTGTTGCCTTCTAGGCCACCAGGAATATGCTGGAATTTTCAATGTCCTTTATGGAATCTTGTTCCCTAGTTTTTCATTCAGGATATTTTAATCAGTATCTTGATAGTCACATTTGACATTGCTGCCTTATGAATGTGCTGTGATCAAATGTCCTACTGATACAGTTGCTTATATAGCGTAAGGCTAGGGGAAGACTCAATTATGTGAGTAAAGGATATTTCTTTTGTCCTGTGTTCTCATTTCCATTGGCTTCTTGGTTTTCATAGCTGCCATCATTGTGAGTTCATTGTCTTTCAAAGCTACAGCAGAAAAATAGAACTAGGTGAGACTCCATAGAGTTCACTGTTCTTACTGAGATCCAGTTAGTTTTCTCGAATAAAAAATTATCATATTGTTGCAAACCTTTGGTTAATTTCCAGAATAAAAAAAATGATTTTAATGATTGCTTGAGTATTTGTTTTGTTTGTATGGATTTCTTTACCACATAGTTTCAGAAGTGTTTCCCTAACTTCTGCTAGAACTTCCCCAGTTCTGAAGAACTTCTGGCAGCAATTTATAACAGTTTGCAGACGAAATTTATCTAGAAGAGTAAGTATAGGTGGATATATATTTGACTGATATTTTCTTTCCATGAATATAAAAATATTCATTATTTTCTGGCATCAAATGTTGCTGTTAATAAAAACCTGATGACTAACTTATTTTCTCACATAAGTGACTTAATGATTTTGACATTTTACCCAAATCAAAAAACTAATTTTTTCTTCAGCATTTTGTTTCAAATGATGCATCTGTCATCAGTTTTCTTAATATATAATGTTCTTTCAATATGTAGTATGACATATTTTTTCTCTTTACTTCGAAAGCATGTTTCTGAATCTATATCATAGTACTTGTTCTGTTTCATAGATTTAGCTTTCTTTTGGGAGACTTTCCTTACCTACGTGAGCAGTCTACTTTACCTTCTTTTATCTGTACTTTATTTACTTCTTTGTGTATTCTTTCTTTTTTTTTTTTTAGTTGTCATCCTTTTGCATTCAAACACGGATCTTATGTTTCTTTCACTTTAGTGTTCTGAAATATGTATTTATTCTTGTCTTTCTTGATTTTATTACTTTATGAGTCTTTCTTATTGTAATTTATATTAGTTCATACTGTGGATTACTTACAATGTTTCTCGTGTATTTTAGACTGTTCTGGAAGGTTAGAGATTCCACTGTTTCTTGCATGTGTTTATTGTGTGATCTCATGCTCTATAGGAATGATGTTGTGTTCTTTATATATTTTCTCCTTATAATACTTTGTATGAGATTCAGTAATGACCCTATAAAATTCCCTACTTATACCTGAATTTAGCTTTCTGGAAAGACTAGATTTTCTAGCTTTCAGCTCCAGTGTTCCCTCTTCTGTTGTTTTTGGACAACAGATAGAACCAGCTACCTGTGCTCTTCTGATTCTATCTTCTTTATCTTTCATTCCTGAATGTTTCATACCCTCTGCATTTCCTTTGCTAATATGTTCTCTATCCTTCCTAATTTTTTAATAATCCCAACAATTTCTCCCAGTGGATAGGAGACACTTCTGATTGGTTTTGAGGATTCATAATACCAAGATTACTCTAGTTCCTTCAGCTCTTAACTTGGACCAATTATATTAATCCCAGCATAAAAATCTACCAAAATGGCACTCAGTTTTAGAAGCTCTTCTTACAATATCTGACTGTACTTCCTATGAATTTCTGAGGACTATGTGGCAGTTCGCAGCTTCTTGGATCTCTCAGATGCCCAACTGATTCCCTGAGACCACATGAGGATCACAACTATCAGGACTTTGTCCTAACTCACATTGTCGGATTCCAATGGAAAGGTTTTACCTGAAACTATTTTGAGCATATAGGCTCTGAGTTTTGTATTTGATTCTCCTAGGTACTCTTTTTCACACTTTAATTACTACTCAGTTAATTCCTATCAGGAGATTAAATCACTGATTGGTTTAAGACTCCTACAATCCAATCATTTCTCTTCTGAACTTTCTTGCGTGGTCTCAACTGTGAGCATTTCGGGATTACCTCACATCCAACCTATAACAATTTTTTTCATTTATCTTTTTATTTCTACAAGATTTAGAATTATTATTTTTGCTTGGAAGTTACAATCTCACCAGGACATGTCTAGACGTACTTAATCTCTTTTAATTTTTAATGCCTATTACTCCTTCAATCTTTTCTTTTAACCTATTCGCCTCAGGCCAATTAAATTATATATTTATCTAACCGAAACATATTAAAATGAAACAGCGCAGGTCAATATTTGACAAAATTTATATTATAAGTTTTCAAAACTGCACAGACATAAAAACAACTATAAGAAAGACAAAGGAAAATACCAGTCATTAGGATGTCTTAGCATGTATGTCTTTTGTCATTGCTTGGAAAACAAAAATTGTATTCAAGGTTGTTTTTTTTATTGCTTCTGTTTGAATCTGCTCTTTTCTCTAATTATGGAGTTAATTATTTTTACATATAATGCAGAGCCCTGCTCTGTCTTCCATCTCTTATCTTTTCCTTCATCTTCCCTTTTATTTAAACATGAGAAAATTTTTTTCAGATTTGCTCTTTTAACCCAAACCAGTTTGGTTTTTGTGCATAAATCCATGTGTTCCTTCTTCCCTCCATTAAATCTTTTATTAAGCAATAATATATCTTATCAAAGATGATTCACAGATTCGATCTAAGTCTTACTCCATCTATAACTTGTTTTATTATTATATATTTTCTCACTCTCTTCCTATGTGTCTTACTGAATGAGACTATTTGCTCTGAATTTTGTGTTCCTTTCTCCTAAATTACTGAACTTAAAAAAATATTTCTGTTATTCCTAGTCTGATTTTTTTAATTTAAAAGGTAGTATATTTTTGACTCAGACCGGTTCAGCTAAATTTTTGTAACTACCTGCTCAAATTATTATATTTTGTATATAAGAAAAAATCAACATTTTCTTAACTGTGCCAGTTTAGAAGGTTTACTTGCATTTCATCAATAAAAGGAAATCTGATGAGCTTATAGAGTAAAACATTTCACTGTCAAGGAACAGGATTTCTACTCTCTATTTTGTCACTGTTCTGTTTGTGTGGTGAGAAATAACTGGAACATAACCCTACACGCCCCAGTTTTCTAAGTATTCACTTTTATAGCTTTCTGTGGGTCCTTGTTACTTCAGGTACTATCTGAGCCAAGGGCTGGGCTGGGTAGGAGAACAGCATCTAACTCACTCTCTTGTCATTTCACATAGGACTATACTTAGCTCCAGCAATGGCCTTATGACCTCCCAAGTGACAGTCCTAGTTGCACTTGACAGTGTGTGGTAGTCTAAGCTGGAGTGGGACAAGCCAGGCATGTAACTGAATTCTAATTTTCTGTACAGAAGAAGCACCAGAAGAGTCAGTGCTGGGTGCAAAAAAAAAAAAAATACATTTATTAGTAACTGCTGTACAGCAGTCAAATTTAACAAAAGCATGATTTCCCTCTGCCTCTAGCAGACTCTCCATTAGGGCAGTGCCTCCTCCTTTGCTATGGTGACCCAGACAACTCTTCAATGCAAATGGGCACTAGAACAAAACTTCCAACTGCTGCCAGAACTGCAGCCAACTACTCACTTCCTGGGATAATCTACAAGTTTAAGACTTATTAGGTAGTGGTACAACATAATTTTAAGAAGCTTAGATTCTACATCCTGACTGTATGTTAATTTTCAGAAGTGTTCTGTTTTTGTTTCTTCAAAACTGGTATCCTGGTCCCACCCCAGACTAATTCAAACAGGATGTCTATGAGATTGCTATTTAAAAGAGAAAAATCTCCCCTGGTTAATCCTAAAGTGTAACCAAGAATTGCTGTTATGAACCTGTTTAAATTATTACTTCTCAATTGACAAGATAAATGACCAAGCAGTTTAACCTGGGTTATCTGCTGAAAGGAAGATAGTAGGAGTGTTATTTCATGTGAAGGGTGATAAACCAGTTAATAAAACTAAAGCGGTTTCTGTGTGTGGGACTACAGGGTATGAGAGGTCAGTTGTACTGTCCTTGAAAAAAATCTATTTGACTGAGATAAGTTAATAATGATTATTTTAATCCATGGATATAATGCATTGTTATTAATTTAAAAGTCATCATCCTTACCTTCCAAAAAGGAAATTGCTTTCAGATTATTGAAATATGTCCATCTTACAGAAGCTGACCTTTAAATACTTAAAAAGTGGTATTTGTGGAATTTTGAGATGGAGTAAATTATATTTTCAAAAAAGAATAAGGTATATCGTTCCTATTAAGAATTTTAGAGTCTACTTGAGAGAGTGGGGAAAAAACTATAATATATTTTGATAATTGCTGTGATAAAGTCCAGAATAGATTTCATTTAAATCGGACTTCATGTTCTGTGTATGTGATTAGGGAACAGAGGAAGTATGTGTGATTTATGGATGAAGTCTTAGAATAAAAAATAATTTTGAGAGCAGTGAATAAATATTAAAGACATGGAATCAGGCATAATTCAGAAACTTTCTAATTATGTAATCCTGGTTAGTTAAACTCTGCAGCCTCGCTGAGTCTCCTTAACTCAGACTTAAACCTGGAATTATAATAATTGATATGCATAGCTTTTCAACAGTATTGTGTAAAACACATCATATATGTTAAAATAATTTGGAAATTAGTAAGCGCTATGTAAATAGCATATAATTGTAGTGTTCCTTGTGACTTCATATTTTGTTTTAATATCATGGCCTAAAATATGTTCATAGAACAAAATATAGAAAGCTTGTCAATCCAATATAACAGAGAAAAATGTGTTTTATTTCAATAAAAGCTAGTCGCCTAATTAGGTAGTCGCATGCATATTGTCTGTGATTTATTTAATGTTACCAATTAACATTTTTGATGATTGATTAAGTGACATTTATTATCTCACATATTTTCTTAGAGGTAAAAAGATACTGTTTTTCCATCCCCAGGAAGGAAAGAGAATGGAAGGAGAATATTATCTCCTTTTTTTTTTTTTTTTTGTTTCTTTATGGAGGAACTCTGAACTAAAATTATCGACAAACTGAGAAATTGGAAAATTTTAAAAGTTGCTTTCTGAGTATTTCTCATGATCTACCTTTTTATTTTTATTTATTTATTTATTTTTGCCTCTTGTCTTTCCCATGCCACCAAGTCTCTACAACAGCCTTAGGCTAGGAAGAGTATGTAGGTTTGCCTTGCGCTCTGCCCTGGGTTTCAGAACTGTAATTTTGCTGGATTGTCATTGCATCCATAATTATCAAACACAAGCCACACAACAGCTTACAGTAGTTACTTCAGGCATAATTCCTGTGGGAATAGGCACCATCAGTTATCAGTGGCTGACAACAACAAACGTTTCTTTCCTGCTTTTAATCAGCTGCTGTGGCTATGGGCCGCTGGACAGCTCACCTCTGTGTGCATTTTCATTCTGAGGCCAGGCTGAAGAGCTCCCATCTGTGACACACTGTTCTCATGCCAGTGGTCAAAAGTAGAAAAGATCCTAACCTAACCATGCAGGTATGCTTAAGCTTCCACCAGGTCATGGAAAGCGAATGTCCTGAAGCTGAGATAAATACTGCCCCTAAACAATGCATGAGCAGATAACATGGTGGTGGGCAGGGAGGCATTAATTCTAGAACAGGGAGGTGGTAAATAGTTGGGGGAAAAAATCCAATTTGATCCTGACCATGTGGCATTTGCTTTAAAAGAAATCTAAAATCTAATAAGATATCTGAGTTAAGCCACCTTACAATAACTGGCAATAGAATGTTATCATTAATATTTATTGACAAATAAAAATAATATATATTCATTGAGCACAACATGTTGTTTTGAAATGTATATACATTGCAGAGTAGCTAAATAGAACTAATCAACATGTTTTATGTTAGGTACTTATCTTCTTGTGGCAAAAACAATCTACTCTCTTAGCTATTTTTAAGAATACAATATATTATTACTTAAAATATGTCATTATCACAAAGTTGTACAAGAGGTTTCTTGAAGTTATTTCTCCTATCTAACTGAAATATTGTAGTCACAGTGCAATATCCCTCCAAACCATCCTTCTTTACTCCTGGTAATACCATTCTACTCTCTCCTTCTAGAAAGTCAATGTTTTTAGATTTCACATATAAGTGAGATCATGAGATTTTTCTCTTTCTGTGGGGAGACTTAACATAATGTCCTCCCAGTTCATCTACAATGTTATGAATGACAGTATTCCCTTCTTTTTTTCAAAGCAGAATAGTAGTCCAATGTGCATATTTACCATATTTCTGCATTTTTCTACAGATAGACAATTAGATTAATTCCATATCTTGGCTAGTGTGACCAATGCTGCAATGAATATAGAAGTTCATATATCTTTTTTAGATTCTACTTACAAATCCTTCAGATATATTTCTAGAAACGGGGTTGCTGGAGCCTGCTGGTAGCTATATATTTTTTTAATTTTTTGAGAAAAGTCTATACTGTGTTTCATAATGAATATAACTATTTACATTCCCATCACTAGTATTCAAAGGTTAAATTTTCTTCACATCTTCCTGACACATATCTTTGGTATTATTTACAGTAGCCATTCTAATAGATGTGAAGTTAGTGGTTGTAGTTTTGATGTCTATTTCCCTGATATTAGTGGTGGCAAGCATTTTTCCATATATCTGTTGATCCTTTATAGGTCTGGGAATGGAGTTTTGGATTTATCTGGCTTGGGCACTTTCTCCTGTGCTTGGTTTCCTAGCTTAGTATGCACCTGGCCCTCAAGCATTTTCTTCCTCTCTCATGTAAACAGACACAGAAGCTTCTTTTTGTCCAGAAGCAAGGGTAGGTCTAAAATTTAGCTTCTGCTAGTCTTTGCTCTGATACATTTTCCTTCCAATAGGGGCACATTGTCTATTTCTATATTTCCTAGTGATCCTATCTCTGGCTTTCTCTTGTACTGGTAAGCTGTAAACTAGGTATGAGTCCTATGCATTGGGCTATTGAAAGTGCTCCAAATTTAGTCTGCAGTCTCAGTTGCCTAGTATGATCCTCCTCCAAGGTTTAGAATAGGGATTTCCAATAGAAATGTAATGTGAGCTATATATGTAATCCAAAGTAGCTCAGAAGCCACATTTTAAAAAGTATCAGGTGATTTTAAATTTAATAACCTATTTTATTCTATTCAGTACATTCAAAGTATTATTGTTTCAATATGCAATCAAATCAAAGAGGTATGTCAAAGAGGTATAACATTTTTCTTGTTTCTTTTGTATTAAATCTTTGAAATTTGATAAGCACCTTAAACTGAAAACACCTATCAATTCAGGATGGCTACATTTCATGTGTCCATGAGATACATGTGACTAATGGAAACCTATTGACAATGAAGTCTAAGGCTCTTGCTTTGTCTACATTGGAGATTAGAAGAGGTTGTAATTTCTTACATCACTCTCTTAGCCAAAGCAATCTGAGGGGCATATTATAAAATAACATATGAGAAGAAATGTTTTTATGAAGGATGAGATTATATATACCTTAATCTTCATCTGCTTCTTTGTACAGGTTCTTCATACCAGTTATTTAAATTGAGAAACCTGACTTAGGTTTGGTCTGGTTGAGGAACATTCTGCTTTATCAGGCTGGTGGATCCATGATCCCTTGTAAAGTAAGGCTAACATGATTTTTCACCTCAATCCTTATAAATTTCAATAAATTGTAAATAGACCAGTTAATTCCTCATAGGTAAATCTTGCAGCACTTTTAAGAGCATAAATATTCATAAAACTTTAACAGAAAAATTCAACATTGTATTTCAACTTTGGCAGGAATGCAGTCCTTATAATTACATTTATTTAATTTTGGTAGCAAATTATTATTATTAATTCATATTCTAACTAAAGTACAAATCTCAGTTAAAGGTGATAGATATACATAGTGCAATAAAAGGACATTTTAAATTTTAATAGCAATGTTTACATATCATTGACCTTTAAGTTGATATATTTGATATTGCTCACTAAAGATAATTACTTTTCAGTTGTATTGTAATGTCATAGTGTTGGACCATTCACAGGAGTAAAGAACTTTGACTGCCAATAAAATATCAAAAAAATCCAATTAATGAAGTTCCAAGGTGTCATAATAATTATTGTAACTAGGCAATATCTTATTTGATTAAATCATTACATAGAAATTTTAGCAGGAATTTCAACTACCTATTGACTATCAAATGTAGACGAAGAAAAGCACTTGAAATGTGCATCCATGCTTTTACTCTCTTTACAAACTCATCTGGTTTTGTGTGTTTGTGTGTGTGTGTGTTTGTGTGTGTGTCTGTGTTTGTGATGCACATGTTAGTGTTGCCAGTGATGCCCATGTTAGGCAAGCACTCTATCTCTGAGCTACATCCTTATATCTCATCTAAGGTTTTAAAACACAGTGGTCTCTTTTTGTGTGTCATGTTAGAACACTCTAACATTATAGAGCTCAGCTTATGCACTCAGTCACTGAAGAGTCTCATTTCTGTTACTGACCAGAGTTCAAAGGACGGGTGATGCTTTTATTTAGATTTTCCCTATCAGTAATCAATCTTAGAAATATTTTAATAAGACATGTGCATTATAGTATGAAGTCATCTTAGGAGTAAAGGCACTGGGGTGTAGCTCAGAGGTAGAGCACTTGTTTAGCCTGATCCCCAGCACAACAAATATATACTTTAGCCAAGAATACCTGGAGTTGAATCCTTGTGCTACTATATACTATATCTATAATCTTGGGCATTCTATTAAAATCTCTGTGCCTTGATTCACTTGTTTGAAAAGCAGAGGTAATAATATTAATTAATCAATAAAGTAAAGTAAGTATTAAGGCAGTTAAAAATATAAAAATGAGTAAGAATGCTTTAGACATACAGAAAGTACTCAATAGGCTTTAGATAAATATGTTTTATTATTATTATTATTAATTCCTTTATTTGTAAGCATGCATACATATTATTTGGATCCCACTTCAATTAAGAAAACAGAATATACACATTCCAGGATTCAATTTTTAAAAAAATATTGCAACCTTACTTTTTACATTGAAATTCCCTAACTTCAATACCTAACAAAAATTTCATTGTGGTAAAAAATGTTAGTATTCAAAGAAGATGAATTAACCTACATGCTACCTATATATTCCATAATGATAGGAGTTAATTTGTAAATATCACCTATTATTGTTGTTATTTCATCATTAATTACTAACCTATCTAGATATTCTGACCTGCAGCCCTTGAACAACTTATAAAATTATAGACCTCTTCTAACCTTATATGCTCTTTGTTATGATTAAAATAAATATATATCTTTTTATAAATTCACTCATTCTATAAACAATATTTAATACCCACAATAAAACCAGGTACTGTGCTTTCTACCAAGGTTAAAACAAAACCTCCGTTCTCTAGGAGCTCACAGAAAACCAATGTTTTCCAGAACAGGTTTTGACACTGAGTTATTGGCCAATGCTTTCACATTTCTATTTACATCTTTTCTCTCATTTAATTTTTTTAAATTTTGTGCATATTTAATACAGTGAAAACATTTACATGCCCATGTGAATATATTTCAGAAATAAAAATATTCATGTATTTTAAAAAGCATAAAGATTATTCCATAGGGGAAAATTATAAAACGGTATAGAAGTCATAATGGAGGCAAATCTAATAAAGTAGAAAAAATATGATTATAGAAATCTATCAAATAGAAAGTGATAGGAAAGCAGACAATTGTCTTAAACCTGGAATTTCAGAGAAAGCTATATTTTTCTAATAATACTTGTTAATTTAAGAAACATGAATGGGTCATTGTTCAACTACAGGGTGGAAAAGTAGAAGGGATGAATGTGGCCAGAAAATATTGAAGGCTGATTCTACTGCCTGATAATGGTATGGGATTATGAATGACAGTGGTTGCATGATGTAGTTGATGTGAAGAAAATGGAGGGAACAGGCACTCTGGACAGTAAACAGAACTAACTCATAGAGAACTGTGCATGTTATGCTTAAGAGTGGAGGCTTCATTGTAGCAAACTGAAAATCCACTGATATTTAAATGAAGAAGTAACATAGGCAGATTTGAATTTTAGAAAGATAAGACATTTAACATGAATCTAATGCTTATTACTGTGTTGTGCATTTTGTATGCATTATATCACTAGCTTAATCTCCAGGTCCTTAGAAATATAGCTCTATAGATAAATATTACCCAAGGCATACAACTTATAAATGGTAGTGCAAGGAGCAAATACAGGTATGTTGGACACAGAATGCACCCTTCTTTGTGATAGTAAGGTATAGTGTTGTATAAAAGCTAAAGATGGTTAATAAGCAGTTTTTAGCAGTTAGGGGAGATGATTGAGCTCAATCAGCTGTACTGAACCAGTAGTGGGCATTGAGATCAGGGGTTGATGTTAATTCAGCAAGCACAGTAAAATTCAAGTTGGGGGCAGCCCATACTGACAGCAGGTGGCATAATTATTGGACATACTGTCCACAATGAATTCAGTATCTGCTCATAAAAAGACACATTTCCATGAGAATGTCTGTATTTCTTAATAAACAAGTAAGATTCTTATCACATCATTGTATTTGTATCATACAACAAGTTTAATTTTATGTTTCAACTTGAAAGCTACTGGTGAAAGTTAGTAATTTACTTACTTATAGTAAACTAATTTTCATATGTTCCTATGGTTTTTCTCCTCTTTTGTGTTTCAAAATTTTATTCTTTATCATTCAGTGATACATGATTTACTAAAAGTCATCTCAATTTTTGGAAAGAAATATGCCATGTAACATAAATGAAATAAAAACCATAATCCAAAAAATGGTGTACTGCAATTTATGAAAGTATGTAGCTTTGTTTCTTTGAATTGAGATCCTTTAATTATATAAAAAGGTAAATCAATTGAGAAAGTTAAAATGTTTTCTGATTATAGGATTGTTCCAAATTGCAAACAAAATAACTCACCAAAGCCCTTTAATAAGCATACATTCTTTATACCCTGACCTCCAGATTTTTTTCATGGATGATTAATAACATGTACTCCACACCTGGACCCAAGGCACATGGGAGAGTCTTGGCAGCATTCAAGGAGAAAGGCTCTGAGCTTAGATTGAATGCCAAAAAACTGCATGCTGCTTTGTTTCTAAAACCCATTAATAAATTTTCCTAAATGGAAAGATTTTTTTTAATAAAGAGGAAAGAAGAAGGAAGAAAAGACAGGAAGAAAAAAGGAATTAGTGATTACTAATGGATAGATAAATAACTGTTCAATTATGATAAAGAAGAATGATCAAATTTAAGCAAATACGAACATAGGTACATAGGTGCCATGAACATTTTGCTCTAATGCCAGTAAATAGTTAGCAGATTTTTGTCTTTTAATGATAGCTATGGGAAGAAATTAATGTATAATGAATAATTATAGAAGATGAATTGATTGTGATGTTTCTTAAACTGAAGCAAGCTTTCTTAGTGTCTGCACACAAACCAGAAACTATTCCTCGATTGCATTTCATGGGCAAAGAGGTATGGCAAGATTCTCCTATGGAGATCAAGTATTAACAATGCCACTGGAACACTAACAAACTTATAAGAATGAAGTTCCAAGGAAGGACTAGGAAACCTTGATATGTTATTCTCACAATCATCTTCATACATGTAGAAATTGGATAGCAGCTCTAAGAGATGACTAAGTTTTCGTGGCTGTAACAAATTCAGAATCTCTAAACAATTCTATGCATGGAATGAGACAGAGAAGGCAGATGGTAGGATTTCCCCGTGTTTGGAATTTGGCCCATGGAGAAAACTTTTAATCTAGAAAAGTTTAAAGAGGTGAGACATTCTAGAGAAAATTGTGAGGTGAAGCTCATGTGCATTTAATTTCCTGATGAATCCTAGGGCAGGTTAAATTTGGCAACCCAAATTTAATTTTTTTTTAACTTAGAACAAAAACTAATAATCATAGTAGCCTGCTGTATCTTTGTGTTTCATCTGGACCCCACTGAAAGCATTATGCAATCTAATCATTTCACTAACAATTTTGATCATTTTGTTTAACTTTTGAGACAATCTGAAAAAATGAAATGCTTTGGAATTCTTATAGTCAAGGTATTTTAATAATCCTTAGTAAGAATGAGACTTTCAAGAAGACTGTATGTCAAAGGCTGAATTCCTGGTTCATTCAGGACATGGGGAAACAGTTTGGATCTCTACAGAGACTCACAGGACATTATCTTCAGGCAGGAAAAACTTTCCTAAACTGATTTCATCTTTCCATGTTTGTGGTGATTCTGTCAGCGTACATAGGGAATCACAAATGCACGCAAACACTCTTAGGATCGTCCCCCTCAGCAGAAAATAACTAGTGTCATGTCACATGTGTATTTTATCCCCTGGTGGAAAGGATCTTAGAAGTCACATGGTTTGTATTTTTTTTTTAATTTTAGAATTAACACAAGTACTGTGGACTCAGATGTAGAAAGAACATGATGAGGTGAGACTTTTCCCCTAATTCCGTGTCAAGCACTATTGCTCTTATCCTTTGTATCATTCAACTGAAGTCCATAAAAGTAAACCAGTATCATAAGGTGGAAAATTGACCAAACGACATAGGAAACTGATAATTGTGGAGATGCCATGGATGATCAGAAAAGTTTTATAGAGAAGAAAGAGCTTCTGTGGGATGAGGATGAACGTAGATTTAAGATGGGAAGGCCACTGAAGGAGCAGGAGCCAGGAGGAGCTTGCATAGCATAATATGTCCCCTCTGCGTCACAGAGGGCAGCAAGGGGCAAATCTCTACTGGAGTCTCCCTCACTACACTGCAGCAAAGATTTTAGAATCCTTTTCAATCAAATATTCCCATTAATTTTTTTTTATATTTTTCTTCAAGAGTGGCGTTTCCATGAGACTTCACATGCAATAATCACCCCCATAAGACATTCTTCACATTTTCTCTCTAAAGAGAAGCCAGGCTCAAGCAGTTTTCCCAATTTATCCAGCTATATCAGTATTTAGCCACAGAGGTGGAATCAAATGCAGTCTATCACTCCAAGCCCTGTGTTCGTCAATCCCATCACTATTAAGAATATTACTCAGCACTAAAAAATAACAAGATTATGGCATTTGCAGGGAAATGGATGGCATTAGAGCAGGTTATGCTAAGTGAAGTTAGCCAATCCCTAAAAAACAAATGCCAAATGTCTTCTCTGATATAAGGGGGGGGGGGTGATTCAAAATGGAATAGGGAGGAAGAGCATGAGAAGAAGACTACCACTAAATAGGGAAGAGAGGTGGGAGGGATAAGGAGGGAGAAGGGGAATTGCACAGAAGATGGAAAGAGACCCTCATTGTTACACAGAATACATGTATGATGTTGTGAGGAGAAAAAAAAAGTGTGTCACATTAGATTGGGTAGAGAGATGTGATGGGAGGGGAGAGGAAGGGAAGGGGGAATAGGAAGGGCAGCAGAATAAAATAGACATTATTATGGCTGTATGTATATAGGTGACTGTATGACCAATGTGATTCTGCAACCTGTGCACTCAGAAAAATGAGAAAATATACCCCATTTGATTCAAATGTATGAAATGTCAAGATCATTGTACTGTCATGTGTAACTAAAAAAAAAAAAAAGAATTCTCTAGCTTGAGACTGAGTCCTCTTTGGCCAATGGAATAGACTATGAGAAGTTACAGGGGGGTTTTGAAAAGACTGCTACATCTTTCTGTCAATGAAATAATTGCAACTTTAATTTAAATTTAACTGTAAGGAATTCTAGTCTAACCATCTCATAAATCTGTTTCCCTTGTGGCTACTTATATATCTCTGGCTTTTTTATTCACAGAAAACTCAGAGATTAATGTTGCTGGGATAGCTCCCATGTCCTACACACATTAGGTGGTTCTTATTTTCACAATCTAACTCTTCACATGTCAATAGTAAGTGAAGGATATAATCCCAGTGGCTCAGGAGGCTAAGACAGGAGGATTGAGAATTCAAAGCCAGTCTCAGCCAAAAGCAAGGCACTAAGCAACTCAGTGAGACCCTGTCTCTAAATAAAAATACAAAAAATAGGGCTGGGGATGTGGCTCAGTGGTTGAGTGCCCCTGACTTCGATCCCTAGTACCCTAAAAAAAAAAAAAGAGAGAGAGAGAGAGTGAAGGATATAATAGGTTTTCAATAAGTTACAAAAAAGATTACATATAATGATATTGTAGCTTCATCTTAATAAAGGCCAAAATGCAATGCTTTTATTTCTCAATAGAATCAGGCTCACCTCCAGTTTTCTCTTCTCTCTTTTTTTTATCTTTCTGTTTTCTTTCTTTCTTTCTTTCTTTCTTTCTTTCTTTCTTTCTTTCTTTCTTTCTTTCTTTCTTTCTTTCTTTCTTTTGTGATACAGTGGGCTGGGGGAGTGTCCACCTTTTCACTCAGCATGGGGTACTTGTATCATGTGATTGTGCTCAGGAGCTCCCAAGGAGTTGGCAAGAGATTTTGTAGACTTGCATAATGATCAGACAGACACCCTGTTCCACCCTATTTTCTTCCACAAATTTATTCTCTGATAACCACACTCTAATAACTCTTTTGAAATCTAGGTTAGAAATTATTGAAAATATTTATCAGCATAAAAGTGTAGTTTTTTTTTTAAGTTGCTTGTCACATCCTCTGTGAGCTCTCTGACATCTTCAGGCATTCTTACTTGAGTTCTCTGGTGGTCCAACCACACTGAATTTATCCTCTCTTTTCTCGTGTATTATAACATAGTTATTTTGAATGGTTGCCCTCTCTAAATCCACCAAACAAAATGGTGTTTATCTTTCCACTAATATCTCTGTTGGCTTTATTAATTGTCTTTACACATGATGCATATTTAGGAAGGGACATAATTCCTCAGGGAAACTTTGCCATTTTAGAATGGAAGATTGTAAGAGATTAGGGAATTAAGCATGGAAAAAATGTCTAAGACTTGTGATTAGTTTTTCTTTGTCTTTTTTTTTAAGTGATCTATCTCTTATATTGCCTTCATAAAGAGATGCTAATAATCAAAATATGTACTTACTTTTATGCTCAAATACTAGCTCAGAAATTCATTTGACATTTAGTACTTCTGTGGAGAGTTTAAATTAAAAACTTTTCTTGAACAATACAATTCATAACCTCTATCTATAAAAAAGGATAAGAATGCAGAAAAGAAAAATTTTATGATAAAAATATGATTCTGAGCCAGATATAGTGGCACATGCCTATTATTTCAGCTATTATGAAGGCTGAGTCAGGAGAATCCCAAGTTCAAGGCCAACCTGGGTAACTTTGCAAGAAAAAGGGCTGACTGTGTAACTCAGGTGTAGAATATTTGCCTACAGTGCATAAGGACTTGGGTACAATCCCTAGTACCAGCAAAAAATAAAAAGAAAAATCCCAAGCAAAGTTATAAATAATGTAAGAAAAGGCAACCAAGAAATCACTTGCCTTTGGTTATGGTTTGGTTTCTTAAAGATTCCACAATGAGACTGATTATTTTGCACTTCTTTGAAAGTTAAAAAAAAAAAAAAGACATACATTAGGACATACTTATCGACTAGACAAAATTATTTTTGAAAGAACATCATCTGTAGGACTTGATTCAAAGTCATGGTCTCAGTGTTCTAGAACCATGCTGTATTTCTCAATGTCAGAGGATAACTTCATCAAAATTCCTTTAGGATTTTAATTTAATTTTGGTGAAAAAAGTATAGCTGGAAATTGACTGTTTAAGATTTCCCGGAGAGGGTTTATTCTTATACCTCTAGCTAACAATAAGAAGAGACACATAAACCTGTGTACTATAAGAAAAAAATAGTATGACTACATTTATCATCATTGGATTCCAGGGTAGTTTTTAAAAACACCTGTGTAAGGTTATTTGTATTGCCTTTCTCAGAGGCACTGTGATTGGCTGATAGAACTGCTGATTGTTGGAATTAAGAATTCATACTCCTTTCTTTATAACACTGAACCAATTGCTTTAACTTTTAGTAACATTTTATATCATTTTCTATGAAATGATAGTACTCCCAAAGGTTTGTTAACTAGGAACTGATAAGATGATTTGAAAAAGTATTTAGATATAAAACACACAAAAATAAATATATCATATTTGTATGATAATAATAACCACCCTGAAACAAATTTTAAAAGAAAGGCTTTGACCTATATGGAGAAAGGTATAAAATGTTATTGATGAACAAGAAATAAAATCTCAAAACAATCATCAGTTATTCTTGGAAGGAAAGGGTTTAAGGATGTAAAAATATAAATTTTACAATAATTGATACATGCAGTTTAAAAAACTTCAAATATAATCACATGAACATTTTGGAATTGGGAAAATTATATGAAAGCTCCTATTTAGGAATGTGTATAAAATAAACAAGGAGATTAAGCTGGGCGCAGTGGCCTGTAATCCCAGCAGCTTTGGAAGCTGAGGCAGGAGGATTGAGAGTTCAAAGCCAGCCTCAGCAAAAGCAAGGCACTAAGCAACTGAGTGAGGACCTGTCTCTAAATAAAAATACAAAATCGAGCTGAGGATGTGGCTTAGTGGGCAAGTTCAAACCCTGGTAACATCCCCCCCCCAATAAAAAAAACACAGAGATTATGAAAACAAGCACGATAAAAAGTGAACAAATAACAAATATCCTAATTTTTTAAACAAATATAATAGAATAGCATTGGAATAATCAGTGAAAGAGACAGTAACAAAACATAAGTCTCAATTTTCTGAGATTTTTATACCTGAAAACAAAGTAATAAATGTCAATGGGGAAGATGGCTCAGTCAATAAACAGAACTGGAACTAAAAATGAAACTAAAATTATATTTGTATGACACCCTATACAAAAAAATTCAGGTGTATTAAAATCCTGAAAGTTAAAACCTAAAAAACTGTCTGATAAGAAAGTTTAGTAGGCTACATTTGCTATATTAGAAATGAAGAGGCCTTTGTAATTAAACCACTAAGCTTGAGAAAACAGGTAGATCTGACTATATAAAAATGAAAAGTTTCATGAAATATATATCATAGACATAAACCAAAAGACAATAGTTTCACGAAACTATTTAACTCCTACTTATGGGAAGTTCTATTGTTCATTCAATATTCATTCAACAACCTGAGTCCCTACAAGGTTGCTCACCCTGCTCAGGATAAGGTGGTACACGGCAAATCCTCACAACATCTGTGAGTTTCATGGGTTTACAGGCTCTGTAGAGGAGGCAGAAGATACAGAGATGAATATGTATGTAACATGTCAGGAGGTCATAAGTGGTATAGAAAAAAAAAAGAAAGAATGTAGATGCAAGCCTCAGATAGAGATGAGATGGGATGGGATGGGAAACCTGATCTGGGTGGAAAGGCATGAAATGAAGAGTTCTGAGTGAAGCGAGAGAGCAAGGAGGAGCTTTAGTACCTGTGAAAGAGAACAGAGAACAGATGTACTGGGCAAGGAAGACCCTAGGTGGGAGCATCAGGAATGCTAGCTTGGCCAGGGTGGAGGGAGGGAGGGAGAGAATGCTGGAAAGGAAGGAGAGGAGAGGTACAGAGAACCAAAACACACACATTCTCAGGGGACATGAAAAGGGTGCTAATTTCTCACCTGCTGAGATGACTTGATCTGTAACCACGTGGGATTTTGTGCAGGGGCACAGCATTATCTGATTCATTTTCCAAAGACTTTAAAAAAGGATCAGCCTTCTCAAAGACTGTTTAACATCTGTTTTATACTAAAACCTCTGTGTAACTGAACTAATATGCACAATCACCAACTCAGTAAAAAAAAAAATAAAATGCTGAATGACATGAACAGGAACTTCATAGAAAAATGCTTAAGCTGATTTCTAATAATAAGAAAATGTAAGGTAAAGTAAAGTAATAGTGAAATCATTTCACATATTGGATTGGCAAAAATTGTTAAACATCTGATATTACCTACTATTTGTGGCATTTACAGAGAAGAGCCCTCTTTGTATAATTTATGGTGGAAATGTGAATTGCTATGGCCATTTAGGCCAACTGTCTGGTAATATCCATTAAAACTAAAACTACACATGTCCTTTTACCCAGAAATACTATTTCTGAAATTTTTAAATAAAACCACTAAAATGTGTGGATATATGTGCAAGGATACTTATCACAATAGTAGACAGAAGAAAATTCTCATTCATTTCCCCTGAGGAAAAAAAAGAATGATGTGGTTAAGCAAATGATAGCCCAGTTCCCCCAACATGTGTTAGGTAGCCACTGAAAAGGAACAATTAGAGCCACCAGTCTTCAGATGTCTTATGTTTCACATGAAAGACACTCAAAGGTACAAATAATATGGCCCATTTTTTTAATGGCATCAGTGAAAAAATCCCACTTTTCTGAAAAAAAAACTGATGTCAAATCTCTGCAGATGACTTGAGCAACTTCAGGCAGGTTGTTGTTCCAGTTTTATAAAATATTTGTGTCTGTACCAAAGGAGGGACTCTAAAATTTTAATGGTATTTATCATTATCATAATGATAGAATTTCAGGTGGCTTTTGTTGTTGTTTTATATTTCATATGTTATTTAGATTTATAGGGGTAAGAATGTGTAATATGTATGATCAGAAAAAATGTATAAAGGTGATTTTTTGTGATCTAAAAGACTTTAAAAATCCCACAGTGAAATTGATAATAATTTTTATTTGAAACAGTGTTTCCTAACTTGCTTGACCTTAGTAACTTCCTTTTAGCAAACACCTAAAAATTTGTCTTGTAGTTAAAGTTTCTCAGGAAAAGAGCGGGGGCACACCTTTCTAACAGGTCTATCAAAAAGCAATGATTAAATACGCATATGATCACAGTGCAACTAGGAAGTAGGTACACACCGATTTTCACAGCTCTCTTCTGTGTTCATACTGAGGTTCTGGGTTCTCCTTTATCCTGTGAAGAAGAAGACATTGAAGAAATTGTCAAAAGGACAGGAAAGCTCTATGCAAGGAACAGCCTGGCACAATTCACTGAAAGAGAGAAGTGAAAGTCTAATCCATTCATGAAATAATGTTAAAGCTCCCAGTTATCAAGGAAATGTAAATTAGAATAAATACAATTGCTTGCCTCTAAATTGGCCAATTTTCAAAGGAAAATAGTTGTAAGGGTACAGAAACTAGCACTCATATACACTGCTGGTAAGACTATATCCTGGTGCATGCTTACAGGAAAACAATTTGCATTAAAATGCTCATATGCCTAGAAGCAGAATTACTACTGCTTATACATCATTAGAAAATCAGAAACATAGCCACAACATTTAGTTGCAGAGATGTTCACTGATGTGTTCGTAATAGCAAACATTGAAAGCAACATTAAAAGGAAGGACCAAATAATTTGTAATGCGTCTGAAAACAAAAATACTCTTTGTGACCCTTTGTAATGATAAGGGGAAATGTCCATGATGTATCATATGCCTCAAAAACACTTATGTGCACGTGTTAAAAATAAATCAACTAAGGAAGGAATAGAATGTGCTAACTTTAATAGTTGCTGTGTTATCATTTTATATGGTGGGATTTGGGGTGACGTTTTTTCTATTCCACATGTAGTTTGGCTTTTTGATTATTCTTGTTGTACTGTCTACCACCCAGATATGCTGGGGCAGTGGGATCGGTTGCCAAGAGATCAAAGAAGAACCCCAGAGATGGTATGTGAGATATAGGATTTATTGGGAAATGCTCAGTGATAGTGGGTTGTACAGGTATACTTCTACTGCATGCAAGGGCTCCAGTCCCTCACCAAGAAAAGCACCTCCTACCCCTCTTCCAAGCTTTGTCCAAGGGTGGCCATCTGAAGGAGCCTTCCCTCTTCATGGTGCTCTGGTAGGCAACAGTTTTCACAGGAAGAGGGATTTCTAAGTTAAGTAATAGAAACAGTGACATCATCGGCACTAGTTTACTTTTCTCTTATTGTGACCAACATCTCAATGAGCAGTTGTCCTGGTAAATGTGCTAGAAAGTGGCTTTCTATAGATAACACCAACTTGTCCTAATCCCCACCATATGTGAGAAAGAGCCAATGTCCTTCAGGATAATATGTATCTGAACATTCCCACCCAGACCCAATTTCATTGTTTCCTTTAGTTGGCTAGGTTTTGGAGAACAGAAAGGGACATTCCAGAGACACGGTATCTTTCTGTCCTCCTTTCATTTAAGGATACTATGACTGCAGACTGAGTTCAGGAGTTGGGAAGTTATGAACTGGTACTAGAAAAAGGCTATAAAAGTTGAAAGCACTATGGCTTTATTTACAATATTACCATTATGAGAAATAATCAATGAAGAGTAAGTCAGTACTAAATTCTGTTTGTTCGTCATGTGGAATATTCACCTGAAAAGTGATCATTTGCAATTGATAGAGAAAGAAACTGAACTTATTTAAGTGAATTTTCAAATAGCTTTGTTGTGGGGAAATTGACGGCTAACATTATTTCTTTCTTTTCAGTAAAAGCAGGGCAATTTTTTTCGTGAGGTTAAAACAATAAAAATGTATATTTTCTCTTAAACAGTAAATTCTCTGATGACCGGAGAAGAAACCATCTAAAATTGTGAACCTATGATAAATGTTTTTAAAACCTCATTCCCCCATGACCATATTATTGAACCTCACCAGGAAACCACCTCACAAAGTTCTTAACCATGGGTTAAGATTTCTTTAAATAAGTAAAAAAATTAAAAGGTACCAATTTGTTGCTAAGTGGAAGGAACTGAGAACACATTCCTTCATCAATTTTAAGGAAATAATCTTTATAGTTGTTTTTTTGTTTGTTTGATTCATTGGGTTTTTGTTGTTGTTGTTGTTTTGTTTTGTGTGTGTGTGTGTGCTTTTTTGTTTTTAATGAGACAGAGCATCTGCTGAAGCTTCTGCCTTCACAAAAGCAACTTAACCTGATGTGTCAAGTCAGAGACATTGGTTCCCTTGTAAAACATATCTAACCACTTCCCAAGAAGTCTTCTCACCTGAAGCATCCCTCTGACTCATAATATGCTTTTTATTCTGTTTTCCAAAGGAATTAATAATGACAAATCAGAAATTCATAGCTCCTTAAATAGCAACTGAAAAGCATACTATGAAAGAAAGAGATGACTTTCCAGTTCATTAGATAAGTCTGCCTTTTTCACTCAACCATTTCTGAACATTAGTTATGAGCTAAGATTGTGCTCTGTGCTAAAGATGAAGACGTAAACAAGACTGGCATGGTTTCCATACAGCTTAACTAGCAAGATCATCATAGGGTTCTGGGAGTGCATTATGGGGCCAGCTAGAGAAGTCAAAGAATATTCAGAGGAGCAACACTGAAAATGACACAAAATTTGCAAGGAAAATGTCCTAGCCTGAGGAATGTCAGCCAGAATATCTCCCCAATTGTATGGGACAAGGTTTTTCTGAAGAATTATTTTTTAAAATAAGTAGGCAGAAGATTCTTTAGAGGTAGCCAGTGGTGGTACTATTCGAAAAATGTGAGTGAAATGTAAGTCCCTTACAATATTCCATGAATGTCAGAGAGTCTCACAGGCCACTAAGCCATGGCCATATGATAAAATAAGAAAAGGTCACCAGGCACAATGGTGCACACCTGTAATCCCAGTGGCTCAAGAGGATGATGAGGATCACAAGCTCAAAGCCAGCTTCAGCAACTTAGTGAGGCCCTAAGCAACTTAGCAAGAACCTGTCCCAAAATAAAAATGGCTGGTGATGTGGATCAATGGTTAAGCACCTCTGGGTTCAATCCCTGGTACTATAAATAAATAAATAAATAGATAGATAAATAAATACTAAGTATAACTTTAAGAGCAGAATAGCAACAATAAAATTATTAAAGAAAGCATAAATGATCAATTAGATTAAAATTAAGAAAAGAATGAGAAAAACTCGCTCAGAAAATACAATAGAACTTTCTAAATGAGGTGATTTCAATAATTAGACAAATCACTAGTTTAAAAGAAAACAATGGCTTTGACATATGAAGACAACAAAAAGAGGAAACAAGATATTTGTAATCAGCAACAATGAAAAAGATATTTCTTACATCTCACCATTCTCAGAAGCATTTACATAGACCTAAAAATCTAGAAGTAAAATATTGACAATAGAGTAGAAGATAAAGAAGAGCGATAAAAGAAACATATAATAGGAATCAGAATCAGAATGGGATTATTTCAGGGTGGAAAGAACAGCTAACCATTCTGGCCAGACAGTTACAGTTTGTTTAAGGAATTTCTTAATTGAACAGATGTCTGGATTTGAGGTAGGGCCCCTAAATTTGTTTTCTAATTGACAAGAGCCTGAAGGCAAAGAGTTGCACAAAGCCCTTCTTTGCTCTTCCCTTAGATGTGTAACAACAGGACACCCTGGTATCTGAGCACCTGTCAGGTGCTGGGTACCTGTCAGGAGGGTAAGGCCCTGACAGAAGAATACCTGGGAGTATCAGCAGAACCTAGGAAATTTGCAACCTTCTAGCCCAGGGCATGCTCCACTGCTTACTTTATTTTTGTAAGGCGGAAATATATTTAAATTCAAAATATTGTTTTGTCTCCTGTAAGAAACAATCTGCCTCCTTCTGAAGGAAGCAGCTCTCATTTCTAATGGCAATTCAGTATTTATTAATGTATTATATGATTAGTTTCACTGTCTTACTCTTCGGCCCCTTGCTGAGATATAGTCTCATGTTCTTATAAGAACTGCTGCTTTCCCTGGACAGGATAACAAATATTAGATTCACTTTTCCCTGCATTTCAGTCTTAATAAAATTCAAATTCTCTATATTCAAGAAGATGCTTCTTAAAATCCATCACTATTTGCTGGTCTCTACTGATTTGGAATGATCAAGTAAATATCCAGTCTGTTCCTGTTTGAATTACAATTGGAAGTGTAATGTGGCTACTAAGCATCACTTATGCTTTGAAATCGGGAATGAATGGCTGGAGGAGGAGTGTTATGTGTCCTATATGCACAGTATCACACAGTGAAGCTATGATTAACAGAGGGAGCACCAGCCTAGATTCTCAAAGGCATAAGCCTGGAGTGAAAGAAGAGTCTTTCTGGGAAGTCTTTTCAAATTAAAGCTGGAAGGAAACTTGAGTCACCTCTGTGCTCAGATAAGAAAAAAAAAAAATTTACAACTTCATTTTCCTGATTTTTCTCCTTTAGCACAAAGTTTTAAAGCATTGATTTTCTAGGCATTGAAGAGGTAATTAAAATCAAAATGTTCAGGAAATTAACTTCAATAGCATTAGAAGAGAAGAAAGAATGCTCTTGGGTATGTTATGTTTAGTACAGCATATTCAATAGAATTTTGAGGAAAGAATTGCAAAAATGAGTGTAATAGAGAATACTGTTCTGTATCACCTTGGCATTGTTAAAACCCTTATGTAAAATTGTAAATTGAATTTACATGCATATTAATAGTCCCATCATTTATGCCCCAGGTTGGACCTCGGTCTAAACTGATTCATCTCGGGCGTATGCATTTATATAATTAGGTATAGTCCTCTTTCTAAAAGAAAAATTTGGAAGACTCTCATTTGTGTGTGTTTGTTGTGGTTAAAAAAAGGACATAACATAAATTTCCCATTTTGTCCATTTTTAACTCTGTAGTTTGGTACCATCAAGGAAATTGATGCCATTGTGAAACAGAACTATAGAACCTTACATCTCACCATTCTCAAATTCTATTCCCATTAAACAGCTCCCACTTCCTGCCTTCCCCAATCCCTGATAATCTTCGGTTTTCTATGAGTTATAAATGTTCATTATGTATTTGCCTTTTTGTGACTGGATTATTTTATATTCACCCAAACAGAAGGATGTGGCAAGAATTCTTTCCTTTTTCATGCTGAATAGCATCCTATTGTGTATATTACTGTATGTATGCATATATATATATATATATATATATATATATATATATATATATACACACACACACTATGTTTTGTTTATCCGTTTACCTACTGTGTGTGTGTGTATGTGTGTGTATGTATGGGATTGCCGGATCATATCATATCACAGTTCTATTTTTAATTATTTGATGAACTTCCATACTATTTTCTACAATGATTACACCATTTTACATTGTGACCAACTGTGCAAAAGTGTTTGTTTCTCCACATCCTCACAAGCACTTGTTACTTTCTGATTTTGTTTGCTTTAAAATACAATTATGGTGACTGCCTCAAATGAGTATTAGGTGATATTTCATTAATATTTTGATTTGTATTTCTCTGATAACATTTAGCAATGTTGCCCATCTTTTCATAAGCTTATTGACGATTTGCATATCTTCTTTGGACAAATTCTGTTCAAGTCTTTTATCTGACTTTAAATTGGATTATTTGTTTTGCTTTGAGTTGCAGGAGATATTTCTGTATCCTGGATCATAGCTCCTCTTCAATATATGACTTTCAACTATGTAAGCACATTCCTCTGATTACATTTTTACTCTGTTGATTGTGTCCTTTGATACACAGAAGTATTAAAGTCATATTTAGTACCAGTTCTCTATTATTTTGTTGTCTGTGTTTTTGGTAACATATCCAAGAAATCATTGCCAAGTCCAATGACAAGAAGATTTACTTCTGTACTTTTTTTTCTAGAAATTTTATAGTTATAGGTCTTTCATTTAGGCCTTTAGTCCATTAGGAGTTATTTATTTTTGCAGGGTGGTAGGTACCAGGAATTGAACTCTGGGGCACTCAAAAACCAAGCCATGTCCCTAGCCTTATTTGGTATTTTGTTTAGAGACAGGGTCTCACTGAGTTGCTTAGTGACTCACTTTTTGCTGAGGCTGGCTTTGAACTCACAATCCTCCTGTCTCAGCCTTCCAAGCCATTGGGATAACTGGTATGCATCAATATGCTCAGCTCATTATGAGTTAATTTTTATATTATATGTATATATATAATATTAGTTAATTTATATATGTTGTAATATGAGGGACTGACTTTATTCATCTTCAGGAGAATATCCAATTTTCTCAATACTGTCTATTAAAGAGCCTGTTACTTTCCCGTTTGGTGGCTTGGCACCATTGTTGAAGAGTGCTTGACCACATACACAAGGCATCATTGGGGGGTTTTATATGATTCCAGTAGTTCACATGACTTTTTCCCATTACCACTCTCTTTTACTTACTATAACTTTGTAATATGTTTTGAAGTCAAGAACTATGGAAAACAGTGACAGAGAAGGGGAAAGCAGTGACTGAGATTAAGGGTCTCTGATGACCTCATGGCTGCGGCATGCCTGGTGTCTGGGAAAGTTTCTGTGCAAGGGTACAGGATGCCTAGCTGCTATGATAGCACCCTGCCTCAGTAGCTCTGTGCAATGGTCTTACCAGTTTCAACCTTGATCTCAGGCACATAGCTCCCAGGGATAGAGGAATTCTCATGCTAGACAACCACAGTGTTTCACAAGCTCTGCTACTCCTGAGCCTGACCACTTAACAATAGCTTGAAACAATGGACTTCCTTGAGTGCTACACAAAGCTCCTAATGTTGCACATAGACACTGTGGAAAAGCTGCATAGATATGTCTATTTCTGTAACTTTCCTGAGTACAAAGGATAATGCTTGCATAGTCTTTAACCTGACAATGAGACACATATAAATAAAGATTGGTGGCATAACTCTTCAGATCTGCTTCCATCTGAGAGCAGCACTCCACCTGATCCCAGCTTTACTTCATATCTGCCTGTGTGAGTCTTTATTTTCTAATCCCCCAATGCCCCTCACTGGTACTGCAAGTTTGGCTGTGCTGATTGTGGCAAAGAAGCATGACTCATCCAACTCTGTTCTTCTTTTTAAAAGTGTTTTGACTGTTTGATGTTCCTTTAGATTGTGTAAATTTTTACAAGGAATTTTTGTATTTCTGAAAATAACGCCACTGGGATTTTTATAGTGATTGCCTTGACATTTTAGCTGCTTTGGTTACTATGGAAAAATGCACAGCTGACTTGTTTCATGGAGAGTTCTGCCTATGTCCATTAGGTCCAATTTGTTTGTAGCATTTTAAAATCCTGTGTCTCCTCACTGACCTTCTATCTGATTGTTCTAGCCATTATTGAAGGTGAGATGTTGAAGTCTCCTACAATTTTGTGTTTCTGTTTATTTCTCCCAGGGAGCTTAGAAGTTTCATAAATAAAAAATTATAATTGTTAGGCTTCTTGGAGAATTAACACCTTTATCATTAAAAAATGTCCTTCTTTGCCTCTTGCAGCATTTTTTTTTAATTTGAAGAGCATTATTTTTTTCTGATGTTAGTATCAGCATTCCTGCTCTATTTTGATTACCACTTGCATGGGCTGTTTTCCTACCCTTTCCCATTTAGCCTATGTATTTATATAGATAAAAATTTTGTCTCTTGAAGACAGCATGCGGTTATGTTCTGTTTTGAAAATCCATTTAGCCAGTCTGTTTTTTTGAGTGTGCTTTTTAATACATTTACATTTAAGTAATTACTGAATTACTGGTAGGGAATAACATAATATTGTCATTTTCATTAATGATTTTCTATATATCTTGTGGCATTTTTTGATCCTCTTATCCTTTGGTGTCTTCCTTTGTATTTTGTTGTGTTTGAGTTTTTATTGGTGATATTTTTTGATTCCCCTTCTCATTTGCTTTCATGTATCTTCTATAAGTTATGTGTGTGTGAGAAAGATTACTACTGTAACAACAAATCATCTTAAAGATAGAATGTTCTTTATTAATCTGAACAACTTAACTTCAATCACAAATTCTACCCTTCCGCACATTTGTTATTAATGTCAAAATTTCATCTTAATTTACATTAACATATGCTAATGGTTTCTTATGTTTTTGTCATTTAAGTTCTATGCATTGAAGTTACTATTGTACAGGTTACTACATTTGTCTATGTGTTTACCTTTACCAGAGAACCTGATAGTTCTGTATAGCTCCTAGTTCCTATTATCTTTTCATTTGTCCTGCAGGATCCCTTTAGTGATTCTTATAGACTAGAGGTAGTTGAGCAAGAGCAATCACAGGAAGAAACAAAACTCCCTAATACTCCACTGTCTGAGTAATCTCAAGTGGTTCTCAAATACTGGTCCAGATACTCAGACTCTTCCATGCCTATGATGAGATGATCAATGGTCCATAAGAAAAATGAATATAAATTCATTTATACTGTTCAAAAGAAGTAAATGTCTCCAAAAATCCTCAGTTTAAAGTCTTCTACCCTGAGATTAAATCCTCCCTAAACTTTGGAAGACAAATGATTTCTTTTATGATACAATGGTGAAAGCACTTGCCATTGGGCTGTACCCAGGATGTTCATATGGCTTTTGCAAGGGGTTACATGAATAGGAAATAGAGTGGCCCCACCATTATACAAAGCATTGTCATGTGTGGTCATCTGACTCTCATCTTCCCCTTTCCTAAGAACGTCCTGATTTTCTTTCAACAAATATATTTCCTTCTTTGTGTATAGTCTTGGCAGGATGGTAAATCCAGATTTCTGCCTCCAACTCCAATAACCTTTGGCACCAGATCTATTCTCTTCCCATCCATATTCAACCATGGAATAGATGCATAATAATAATCAGAGACATTTTTCTTTGCAAGCACCCTGACCAAACACTTGCTGCTGTGGTCCTTGCTTCTTGACTCCTTGTCAGTACTCCCACCTACTCTCTGGGCCCAGTTATCCTTTTGGTATGGAACTACTTATCTTTTTAACCCAGAGCTTTCACTTTTCTTTTGTTTTAGTATAAAAAACTTTAATAGGAAATGGACAAGCTCATAAAATATTACATATGATTTTAATGCAACTACCTCAATATTTCAATACTTGTTTGCTAAATAATTCTTTTAATATTTGACTAAGACATCTAAATAAATTAATGAAAATTCAAATTGTCTAGTAAGGTATGTTTAACCTTATTTATTAATACTATATAAAGATGATCATGGTTAATACAACTTAAGCATTTACAGAATACTATTTATGTCCAATATTGACATATTAAATCAAAGCATCCCATGTTCCACCACAGAGCTTTCACTTTTCTTAATTCTTGGCATATTGGAAGTTAGCTGTTATATTTACCAAACAGCAGTGCAATCTTGAGGAAATAACTCCCTTTCTATAATTGATAAGAGTACCCCCACCTTAGAGGATTAAGAAAATTAAGCAAGTTTTTATATGTACAGTGCTTAGCACATAGTTGGCTATTTGATTATCATTACTATTGTTACTGTTCAGCAAAGTGCATAATTATAATCCACAAAAGACATTACAAAACATGAGTGTCTGCCCTATGGCTATCAGGTATCTTCTAAAAACCAATAGAGTGAAAGGATAATAGCTTAGGCATTTACTCTCATATATCCAACAACCACCTTTAAAATCAATTTCCAGACATAAAACTTGACCTTGGTTTAGAAATAAATGGAATTAATTTGCAGAACCTGCTTGCAAGCTTTGCTTTCTAATGCTGACTCTCACTTAACAATTATCTTTAGTGATTTAGCTTTTTTTTTTCCCCGCCAAATCCCTACAGAATTCATTTAAATAAAATTGTCCAGGACATCAAAATGGAAAATTGCTCAGTTGTAGTGGACTTCCTATCCTAGATAGTGAGCTCTCAGTTACAAAATACTTTCTCAAGCTGCATAGAAATCAAGGAAATATCATCTATTCTCCTCAATCCACTAGCCAGCCCTGGAAGAAAACAGTGACAGATAGCTGAATATATGATGGAATTTATCAATAACCCAATTAACCAGTCAATCCGTCAATTTATTCAAATGATCTCTTGTCCATAGGTCATGAACTACCTAGTGAAAGCCAAAAACTTAGACTCCATCTAAAAAAGCAACAAAATGTTATTTTACTCACTTTAAACGTCTTTGCCCTTTAATCTCACAGTCCTTTTTATATGGCATTTGATTCCAGTTGACAACTTGAATATATGGATAGATTTTTTTTTCCCAGAGACCTAATTAGGGTGTTTGAGATATTGAGTCAAGCTTAAGAGTAGTACTGATTAAAAGCCTTCTGCTTTCAGTTATAAAGAGCCGACCTTAAATCCCCTCTCTTTCCCCTCCCTGTGGTGCAAACTATACATAATTGGGAACATTCTTTACAGGGCCTGCAAAAGGCATGTGCTATCCAGGGTTTATTACTACACAGAGCTCACTGAGCCTGGCCCATCTAGCACCTTTATGGCCCATCTACAAGTCATGAGAACACTCACAGTGCTCAGTGTTATATTTGTAACAGGGATGAGTCTCCACAAGGTATTTGCTCGGCAGACTTTATTATGATGTCTGTGAATGCAGAGAGACATAGCTCTGGATTCGTGTTTTTACCTTGCAAAAATATCCTCATGTTTTTCCTGACGAGGGACCTTTGTTTACGACATGTAGTAATCAATAGCTTATATTCACAAATGATCTGATTCTTACAGCTTAAAATCCAACCTTGTTTTGCTGCATGTTTCCTTGAAAGGGAAGAAGTAAGAGTGGCTACACTAAAAAAGAAAAGGAAAGGGAGAAAAAAAAAAGCTACATAAATGGCCACATGGTCATGGTTTTATCACGATTTTTGGCATTGCATCTCTATGGATTTTCACTTAAGAACAGGGTGCAGTGGGCCTGACTGTTTTTCCAGCTCTCCACTTCAGCTGATGCAGCCTTTCCATCAGGCCTAAGCAGATGCAAGGAATGCATCACTTTGGAAGTATCAACTCAAGTTGGAAGGTTTTTCCCCATGAAAATTTAAGCAATACTATTGTATGTAACCTTGCCAAATAATACAAATGTCATTTATTTATTTTAGGTGCTCCCAACAAATTAAACACAGTAAGGAATGCCCATATTCTAATATCATGATAAAAGTATTGGCAGCAAAAAGGAGAGGTTAAGCAGCTCTGTAAATGTTAGTCTGATAATGATAGGATAAATGTTTTGGCATTATGTTAAAGAGAATAAGATCTTTTTAACATATAGTTCCTCATTCTTCCTCTTTAAAGGATTCTGACTGATCAACCTCAACTTTCTAATCTTGAGGCATGAGAGTGTCTGAAATAAAGCCTGCCCTTTATGAGGCACATATTTTAAATTTAGTTCAATATTCCGGAGTTCAATATGCCAGGCATGAATTTCATCAATGTGTTGCTCCACTCCTTTCTCCAGGCCCACTGTGCCCAACCCCAAATCATCTGCTTTGCTCTTCCTCGGCTGAGCAACGACCTTACTCTGTGTTTTCTGCACGAGGGTGCTATTAGCATTTGGCACAGGGCACTCATTGATTGTAAAGGACCACCTCATGCTTGCAGAATATGTATCAACTTTGTCTCCAGGAGCTCCAAACACCCATAGCACATTCCAGCTCTAATGATCATTTCTAAATTCCTCAGGCATTTCAAAACAACTTATGCTGGATGTCATCTTTCCCATGTTTTTCAGATTCCTCTTCCTTGATCCCTTTGTCATACCTGATGCCAGCTGTACTAGTTATCTATTGCTGTGTGACAATTTTCCACAAATCCCATTGGCTTCAGACAACCTGTATTATTATCTCCCAGTTCCAGTGCATGGCAAATTCTGTAGCTTAGCTGGGTCTTCTACTTCAAGGTCTCTTGTCAAGGCAGCAGCAGAGGCTAGGTCCCAAATAGGGAATCCGCTTTCCAGTTCACCCATGTTCTAGGCAGGACTCAGTTTCTCCTGGAGGGTTGGACTGAGGACCTTGGATCCTCCCAGCTGCTGGTGATGGCTTCCCTTATTTCCTTGCCTCATGGGTCTCTTCACAGTTCAGCTCACAGCATGGAAGCAGCCTCCTCCACCAACAGTGAGAAAGTGGAAGGGAAATGAGGTGAGTACCAGAAAGATAGGGGTCACAATCTTTTAGAACCACTCCCAGAAACAGCATTTCATCTCTTTTGGAATACTGTTAGATGCAAGTCATTAGGTTAGGCCCGCACATAGGAAGAGTGGATTACGCAAGGGCATTGCTATGCCAAAATTCCTATGTCAAAATTCTAACTCTCAAGGAGATTATATTAAAGGAAGGAGGGGGGGACATTGAGGAAATGATTAAATCTTGAGACATCCCCCCCCATCATGAATGGGGTTATTGCCTTTATAAATAGACCCCAGAGAGCTAGTCATGTCCTTCTACCATGTAAGGACACAGGAGAAGCTGCCATCTAGGAATTAGAAAACAAGCCCTTTTCTGACACTAGATCTGACAGTGCCTTGATCTTGGACTTCTCAGCCTCTAGATCTGTGAGGATTGCAATTCTGTTGTTTATAAATAACCCAGTTTATGCTATGTTGTTATAGCATCCTGAGCAGGCAAAGACAGGCATAAATAGGGATCCTTTGAGAGGTAGGTCAAAAGCTGTCTTTAACACTGCCAATTTTTGAAACTATTTCCTTTTGTATCCAGGGCATTGTTCTCTCCTGATGGTTCTAACTGGCTATTGACACCTTAGTCATCATCTTGAACAGTCTTTTCTGACCATCACTTAAATTATTTTAGTTCTCCCTCTTTAATGTTTAATCTATTAAACTAGATCTGGGTGGTCACCTCCTATAGTTCCAATACCTTCTCTTTGATGACCAATCTCTGATCTACATCTCTAATCTATAACCTTCAACTGAATTCCAGACATACACAGCTGATAATTAAGTGCAATATTCTCTTCAGGGCACCAGCCACAGGCAAACACAACTCATCACACCTGAAAATGGGATCACCATCTTCCTATTCCTTCAGTTTTACCCTGGATCATCACAGTTGGAAACCTGAATGCACGGGAAGGGCACTTCACACTCCTGGTAACTCATGGACTCTTTTGATTTTGCATCTAAGCAGAATTCCAGTTCATCACTTCTTATTATTTACACTTCTCATTTTCTTTCTGTATTCACACATTTTTCACAAAATAATTATTACAAGATCTTTGACACTCTTATACTGTTAGCCTCAAAGTTTTAACAAATATATATATATATATATATATATATATATATATGAACATATTACACATGCACACATACACATACACCCTCACACATATTACAGGTTTGCGACATACTTTGTGGGTCTCTGGGCAAAGTGGAATTGAGAGATCATTGTTCAAAAATTGTCAAAAAAAAAGTCTTGTTAATAGTACTAAACAATAAAATTTTCTTTATTCTACACTCTCTTGCTTCTCTCCCTCTCTCACCCATCCATGCTTCTTTTTAGGTTTTTTTTTTCTATTTAATGTCATATTTCCTCCAGCACAGGAGTATTCACAGTAAGCAGAGAACTTAATGGGAGCCCAGGGGTCCAGCCCCACGATTCTATTCTGTAGGCAGCATGTGTGCAGCCCACCTCCCACTAGGGTATCCTCCAACTACCTACCAGTCCTTCTTACCTTGCCCTGGACTCAGAAAGGACATTCCTCCTTCCCATGAACCTGGTCCCCAACTCATACCAGACCATTGACCTCCCCAAGGGATCACAACCTCCATACTGAGAAATTCTTTGTTCCTGAATCAAGGGTGAGTGGTAGACTAACTCCCAGACAATTCTTTCAGAATAAGCCATATAGCTCTTGATAAAATATCCTTAGTGGATTCCAAATTTTCCTCTACATAAAGTATAATGCATTGATTAATTATATAAACCTTTCAGGTCATGGAATTCAGGCTCTACTGTCAGCATCTTCGTGATCATAGACAAAATTTTAAATTCTCCGAGACTCTAGGTATAGATGGATCTGCAATATGAGATCATTGTAACAAACAGGATTTTTTCAGAAGGGCTAACTGAAATTATCATGCAAATTGCTAAAGTGATGTTAGTTCTAATGGATATAAATTCATTTTTCTTGTGAAATTTATTACTTTCTTCAGTGAATTCTCTCATTAATATTCCCACTATTAATTTTTGTTGGCATTTTCCCATTTTGATTGTGTCTATTTCTTTATTTTTAGTCTTTTGTGTCATTGTATTTGTAAAGTCTGCTAAGAAAATAGGACATAGTTTGATTTTTGGAAACATGTTGGAGAGTTAACTTTAAAAATTAAATCTAAATAAATTTATTAGGATTATATGTGTTTACTATGGCTATACATATTAACTATTACTTTTCCTCTTCCCATTTCAGAATCTTACTATATTAAAAAGAAACTTTTGTTTGATTCCTTTTATTGCTCAGTAGTTGGGAGATTATATATCTTTTTCCATTCGTCTATTGGCTTCTTTTCCAGTTAAACAAAAATCTATTAACATATATGTTTCTCTACATACCATCAACCTTGAAACAAACAAACAAACAACATAAGTCCATTTGAATTTACTACTTCTACCTTTTCCTGCATGGTTCTTAAATTTGAGCCCTTCTTTTCAGTGTATATCATCTTCTTGTCTTTTGGAAATGATTTTTTTTCCTTTGAATTGTATCATCCCTTTGTTTTCTCCAGATATATTTTTGAGTAATTTGCATATCTATAAAAGTACATGCATTCTCCTCTCTTAGAAGAATCCTGGTGAATCTAGGTAGCAGTGTCACCAGCACCCCATCTCTGTAGACACTGTACCATTACCCCCACTCCACATCACAGGTGAGAAAAACTAAGGCTGAGTCTCATTTTGTGATAGTTAAGATAATTTTAGTTTTGTATGAGTTTTTTTTAAACTTTAAAGATTTTATTTTATCACTGTTGAGTTTCAAAAACGACCAGATTATGTTTATTCAATTTTTCACGCAAGAAGCCGAGATACCACACATCAAAGAAATAAGGGGTTGGGGTTTTAGCTCAATGGTAGAGTGCTTGCCTAGCATGTGTGAGGCATGGGATTTGATCCTCAGCACCACATAAAGATAAATAAATAAAATAAAGGTATTGTGCCCACCTACAACTAAAAAATTAAAAACCAAAACATATCAAAGAAGTATGTTAAGAAAATAAGATTATTCTCCAAACATGGTGGTAGGTATTTAGTCAGAGTTAAAACCTCCACTTACAGACCATGGTACAATGTAACATAATAAGAAGTGATGAATTCTACAGATATAAAAGTCTCCACATTCTTTTCCCCTCTTTATGCCTTAACAACTCCATATATCATCCTTTGCTCCTTGGGCTCATACAAGCATATCGTATCATGAAGCCAATGAAAGGACTGCTTTTTATGACCACTAATTTCATCACCTCCTTCTCTTGCAGGTAAGTTCAGCCTTCCCTCACTCAAACTCCATTTTCTATGTAGGACATTGTCAGTAGTTATCACTCTATTGGTTAATTTGACGCAACTGATAAAGGACCCACTATTTTACAAACCTATAATTAGGCAAGAATTTTGTATAAGGAAACATGTGGAATCCAAATGGTTTCAGGAAGTAAAGGCCACTTTAAGAACCTGTCACCAAAACCTTATGGAAGCATTTTGTTTTCTTCTTGAACTACGGACACTAAATCATCTCCTGACCTGATTGTTTTTCTAGGTTTTTTTTTTCTTTTTCATATTTTTTCCAGTTGGTTATACTCTTATTGATCTGATTCTCATTATATGAACACCTCTATCCACCTCTATTTCTTATTTTTTGTGTGTGTGTTTACAGTCAGAGATTTCTGACTGCCTGAGTCATTGGCTCCGGCTGCATAAATTGGTGAGCTGAGGCTGCAGATATGGAGCTGTCCCAGCCTCCCTCGCAGGTTATAAATGATGCTGTCTGACTGGAGGACACTGCATTAATGGGCATTATGGATAGGCCTGCTCTGTTTCAGAACTGTGATTTTCAAGCCAATCGTTTGTGTCTGAGACAGGGAAGATAGAGAAGGCCATGGTGGAGGTAGAGAAGTGACCTTTTTTTTTTTTTTTCCAGAAGGAAAATAAACTTAAAATAATACAGAAAGTGATTGGATATATTAGCAATTGAAGAGTGGCAAGACATGCTGGTGAAAAAACATCAAACAGACTAATTTTTTTTTGTCCAAATAATCTATTAAACCTCAAATTGTCTTTTACTTTAGGCAATAAACAAGTTTAAAAAAAGAGCCTCTTAATTTCCAATCTATGTCAGATTCTTTCTCTTTTGAAGGAGGACAATAGAGATGCACTGTGTAAAATATGGTTAAAGTACATTTTAAAGTTAGAGGGAGGCAGGGACATCTGTCTTAGAGCAAGATGAAGGAGAGACAAGACTGTGAACTCCAGTCTGACATTAGTTGATGTTGAAGCTATTGGGAGGGGTAATGAAGAGTCATAGAAAGTGACCTGCCAGGTCAGTGTCTTTAATGGACCTACTTTATTATTTTAGTTATTCTTGTCTCTTCAAGGCAAAATTATGAGAGTAAAAATAGATCTCAAAAAATGTACAATATTAAGAACCTAGGGTTACAGAGGAAGTGAAATAGCTTGAGATTTGGAAATTTGGGGACATCCGTTCTCTTTACAGGTATCATAAGGAATTACTGTGTCATCTTTGTTTTTAATTTTTTTTTTGTAGATGGACAACATGCCTTTATTTTATTTGTTGATTTTTATGTGGTACTGAGGATCGATCAAACCCAGTGCCTCACACATGTGAGTCAAGCATTCTGCCACTGAGCTACAGCCCCAGCCCTACAGAATTGTGGTAAGCCATTCTTATAAACCGTGGCTGCCATTAGAAGATGGCGCCGGCTTCCACTGTGGCCTGTGATAAACAACTCCTTTTATGGAGAGTTGGCGCGCAATCCCTTACCACCCTATGAGAGAGATCCACGTGGCGGCTTAGGATTGGGATGCGGGGGGCTTTATTAAGCTGTGCTTGGGTGTGTCGGGCGGCGGGCGCTAGAAGATGATACATGACTCAAGGCCTGAATAAACTGTTGAAAGAAGAATCCTGTGTCGTGTTTCCCTTGCCAGCGAGGGGTCGCGACAGTTGGTGGCCCGCACGGGGAACATATTCCTCGAACCCAGGATCCAGAACTTTCAGCAGTCAGGGTGGTGCACCGGTAAGTTCCCAGGTAAAGTGGGAATCCACAAGTAAGTAGCGGGACGCTCCTCTGTAGAAAAGGAGAGAGCGGGGATTTTTGTACTTTCACTTTCATTATATCTTTGGAGACATTATGGGCGCTACCTCTTCAAGCCCAATTTTGTTGGCCCTAGATGGGTTGCTACGTTCAAAAGGACTTAAGGTAAAGCAGAGCACTTTGCAGATGTTTTTGAGAGAAGCTGATATAGCAGCTCCTTGGTTTGCCTTTTCAGGGAGTCTTACGATTCCTAGCTGGGACAAATTAGGGAAAGATCTAGATTTCGCTCGTGAGCAAGGCACCTTAGAGGGTGGTGTTATACCACTTTGGAAGTTAGTTAGAGGATGTATAGCAGATAGTAAATGCCAAGAAGCTGTGAGTGAGGGTCAAGCTGTTCTTGAGCAACTACATGAGGAAAAATCTGAAGGATCACATAGTGAAGTGGCAGAGAGTATTAAGAGTAAGAGTAGTGAGAAGGCAAAAGAGCCTGAAAATAAAAATAGGAGAAGGCTCTACCCAGACTTGACCGAATTAAAAACGCCTGAGAACACAAGCGACTCAGAGAGTTCTGAGGACCTTGATATATTGTTACAACAACTACGTAAGATAAAAATGAAAAAGAAGAAAAAGGCCTACTGTAAGAAGGGGAAGGGAGCTAATATCGGTCAACAAAACTCTGAGGAGGAGGAGGTAGAATATCTAGAAGAAGATATGGTGCCGGTTGCCCCACCCCCGTATGTGGGGGGGAGCCAAGGTTCCGGGAGATCTTTTCATGCGCAAGTTTGGAGGACAGTTAATACAGATATGGGACTTGCATACCCTGTATTTCAGGACAATAACAGGGGAAGATATCATGAGCCTTTAGACTTTAAGATAATTAAAACCTTGGCAGAATCTGTCCGCACTTATGGCATAGATGCCGCTTTCACCCTTACTCAGGTGGAGGGACTTACTAGATTTTGCATGACTCCTTCAGATTGGGCTAGTCTAGTCCGCGCTTGTGTTTCCCCAGGGAAATACTTGGATTGGAGAGCATTTATGCTAGAGGGTGCAGTAGAGCAAGCTGCCCAAAATCATGCAGCGGGACGCCCTGCCTGGGATAAGGATATGCTTTTGGGACAAGGCAGGTTTGCTAATCAACAAACAGGATACCCCCCTGAGGTATATGAACAGATTAATAACATTTGTATCCGTGCATGGAAATCACTCCCAAATAGAGGAGAAGTGTCTGGCAATTTGACAAAAATTATACAAGGCCCCACAGAACCTTTCTCAGACTTTGTTGCCAGGATGGTGGACGCCGCAGGAAAAATCTTTGGTGACCCTGATAGAGCAATGCCCTTGATTAAACAACTTGTCTTTGAACAATGTACTAAAGAATGTAAAGCAGCTATTACTCCTTATAAAAACAAAGGCATAGAGGCCTGGATGAAAGTCTGTAGAGAAATAGGTGGGCCGTTAACTAATGCAGGCCTTGCTGCTGCTGTCCTTCAATTATCACATAAATCCAGCCCTGTTGCCGGAAAGTGTTTTGGGTGCGGTCAAGGAGGACATTTTAAACGAGAATGTCCTAACAAGAAGGGAACATCCAAAATTGAGCCCACCTCTGTTAGCCGTCAACCGGGCTTATGCCCCAGATGTAAAAAGGGAAAGCATTGGGCTAATGAGTGTAGGTCCGTCAGAGATATACATGGTCAACCTTTAAAAGATAGAAACATGTCAAAAAACGGCCGGGGGGGCCCCCGACCCCAGGGCCCACAAATATATGGGGCAATGGAAAATGGGACAATGGAGAACGAGTCATGGCCGTCCCTGCGTCATCCCAAGAATCGCGGAGAGCCACTGCAGGTGCCGCGGGACTGGACCTCTGCTCCACCACCAGACTCGTATTAACTCCCAAAATGGGAGTCCAGTTGGTGGAAACTGAGTTTAAAGGACCTTTACCACCTGGCACTGTGGGCTTGTTAATTGGGCGTGCTTCCTCTGTCCTACAAGGCCTTCATGTTTTCCCTGGGATTATTAATCCGGACACGGTAGGAACAGTGAAGGTTATGGTGGAGGCCCCAAAAGGCATTGTGTCCATTTCCCCAGGAGACCGGATTGCCCAATTGCTAATTCTACCCAGTTTACATACCCGCTTTCCTGCTGATTCCTTTTTGAGGACAAGTGATGAGATTGGAACCACCGGAGGGAATTGCGTTTACTTGTCCTTAGATATGAAGAACCGTCCTACTTTAAAGTTAACTATAGAAAGCAAATCAATTTTAGGATTACTAGATACTGGGGCAGATCGTAGCATAATTGCTTTAAAGGACTGGTCAAAGGGGTGGCCGGTGCAGCTCTCAGATCAATCACTAAGAGGTTTGGGATACGCTCAAGCTCCACAAGTCAGCTGCAGGCATTTATCATGGAAAGATTCTGAAGGACGTTCTGGCACTTTTCAACCATATGTGCTCGATCTCCCAATCTCTCTATGGGGACGTGATCTTATGAAGGACATGGGGTTTCAACTTAGTAATGAATATTCACCAGTTGCCCAAAAGATAATGCAGGACATGGGATATAGACCAGGTTTTGGATTAGGAAAAAATTTGCAGGGGCGTAGACATCCTTTAGAACCTCAACAAAAACTTGATAGACATGGGCTGGGTTTTTCTTAGGGGCCGCTGAGGATCAGGTGCCCATTACCTGGAAAACAGGGGAGCCGGTGTGGGTTCCTCAGTGGCCGCTCCCCTCTGAAAAATTGACTGCAGCTTATGCTTTAGTACAAGAACAATTAAAGTTGGGACATATAAAGCCCTCCACTTCTCCATGGAATACACCCATATTTATTATTAAAAAGAAGTCTGGAAAATGGCGGTTGTTACATGATCTACGGGCCATTAATGCTCAAATGCAGCTCATGGGACCCATTCAGAGAGGTTTGCCTTTGCTTTCAACAATTCCAAAAAATTGGCCAGTGATATGTATAGACATTAAAGATTGTTTCTTTTCCATTCCATTGCATCCTCAGGACTCCGAACGTTTTGCTTTTACTCTGCCTTCATGTAATCATGAGGAACCTGATCAAAGGTTTGAATGGGTGGTTTTGCCTCAAGGCATGGCCAATAGTCCTACAATGTGTCAAATGTTTGTAGGAGCGACCATTGTTCCACTCAGACAAAAGTATCCATTGTTAAAGTGTATACATTATATGGATGATATATTGCTGGCAGCCAAAACCAAATATATGTTGGAAGCAGCTTACACTGATTTGGTACATTTATTACAATCAAAGGGCTTGCTTATTTCACCTGATAAAGTACAAACAGGAGGTTCTATTGATTATCTTGGTGCTAGTATCTCTTGTAAAACTATTACACCCCAAAAGGTGACTCTCAGGACTGATAATTTACGTACCTTAAATGATTTCCAAAAATTATTGGGTGACATAAATTGGATTAGGGGTTATTTACATATTCCCAATGCTGAATTAAAACCCTTGTATGAAATTCTTAAAGGTGATTCAGACCTTTCTTCCCCTCGGCATCTTACTGAGGAAGCAAGGTCAGCGCTGCTGAAAGTGGAGGAGGCTATACAACATGCTAGCCTTTGCAGGCTTCAAGAGGATAAGCCTCTTCAATTATGTGTGCTCGCCACTGTACGGCAACCCACTGGAGTTTTATGGCAAGATGGTCCTTTATTGTGGATACATCCACGTATATCCCCTGGAAAATCCCTTGAGTATTATCCTGATGCAGTTGCTTCCTTAGCTATGTTAGGGATACAACAAAGTATACAATTTTTTGGTTTTCCTCCGACGTCTGTGATTGTCCCTTATACGTGTCAACAAATTCAAGTTTTGTGTGCTAACCTGGATAATTGGGCTATATTGCGATGCTCTTTTCCAGGAGAGATAGATAATCACTATCCTTCACATCCTCTTATAACATTTGTTAAGGAACATCCTATCATTTTTCCTAAAATCACTTCTTCTACGCCTATCCCAGGAGCTGCAAATATCTTTACAGATGGATCCAAAACTGGTATTGGAGCCTATGTGGTAAATGATCAACCTCCTATCCAACATCAGTTTGCTCCTGGCAATCCACAATGGGTGGAGTTACAAATTGTCATAAAAGTATTTGAACAATGTCCGTTTCCTTTTAACTTAATCTCAGATTCTATTTATGTAGTTCAAGCTTTAAAGGTGTTGGAAGCAGTGGGTCCCATACACACATCAGGAGTAATGTCTTCCCTTTTTCTCCATCTTCAAACACTGATTTGGAATCGCTCCGCCTGTTTTTACCCTTTGCATATTCGAGCTCACACAGGTTTACCGGGTGCTCTTTCTGCTGGCAATGCCCAAGCTGACCTTGCTACTCGTCCTTCTTGGATGTTCCTCGTTTCCTCCTTAGACCAAGCTAGAAACTTTCACAGTAAATTTCATGTTAATGCACGAGCACTTCAAAAGCGCTTTACTATCTCCCGTGCTGATGCTCGCCAGATTGTCTTGGATTGCCCTAATTGCGTCATTTTGCATCATCCTCCTTCTGTGGGCGTAAATCCTCGTGGTTTGCGGTCTTTAACAATATGGCAAATGGATGTCACTCATATCCCTGACTTTGGCAAGCTTAAATATGTCCATGTGTCTGTGGATACTTGTTCTGGCATTATCCATGCTTCTGCTTTGTCTGGTGAAAAGGCTGGAAATGTTATCACGCATTGCTTGGAAGCCTGGGCAGCATGGGGCTTACCACAGACCATTAAAACGGACAATGGTCCAGCGTATACTGGACGACAATTTTCTTCCTTTTGCAGCCAGATGGGTATCCAGCTTGTCCATGGTTTACCTTACAATCCACAAGGTCAGGGTATTGTAGAGCGTGCTCATAAGACTCTAAAAGAGATGTTAATAAAACAAAAAGGGGGAATTGGCTTAGGCCACACCCCGAAAGAGCGCCTCTCCCTGGCTCTATTTACTATTAATTTCTTGAATTTGGACATCCAAGGGCGCTCTGCTGCGACTAGGCACTGTTCGCCCTCTGCCCCGAACTTTGGGCACGTTAAGTGGAAAGATGTACTTTCTGGACAATGGTATGGGCCTGATCCCGTGCTGGCATGGGCACGAGGTTCCGTCTGTGTTTTCCCACAGGACCGGACGGAGCCGGTGTGGGTTCCAGAACGCCTGACAAGAAGAGTCCCGACATCAATCAACCAACAACAGGAGGCGCTACAACAATCTCATGATGAGGACCATCCTTCTACTGAGTGTCCTGGTTCTAATGCTGATATCGATGGTACAGGGGACATCAATGCAGTGGTGGGCGGTAGCTCGAACGTGGCCAATGCCGATGCCGGTTCATAGCAATTCTAGTGTTCTCCCCACTCTTTTTTCTACTTCATGTGAGATGTCTGCTCCTTGTGTTTCCCCTAGAGGGGACCAAGATCGGTCCTTCAATCTCTCCAGCATCAATCTCACAGGAGTTTTTTGCTTCAGTTTTTCCAAGGGTGATTGCATCCATTTAAAACTTAAGAACTTGACTAACTGGGAGGACCCATTGCAGTACAGTCGGATCTCGCAGGGAGTTTTGGGTGCAGTGCTCCTACAAATTAGCTCAGGGAAAAACCAGGGCTCAGGAAACTTGACAAATACTTCTGAGCTTAATATTACCACTCTGGCCATTACTTCCCAGGTGTTAATTCCGTTGTCTCCTTCTAATCAGACCTCTAATGCCACTCATTTTAAGGCTTCTCCTTATTGCACTCCTGAGTGTGGCTTCCCCCCAACATTCACGCCTTGCCAAGATCATTCTTGGGAGAAACATCAGGTCGCTAAAGGTTTCTCCCTTTCCCCCTCTCTTAAAAGATACTTGTATAATTCTTCCAACAATAATTCCTCTATAGGAGCAGGTTGGTCTTGGTTTCAATGGTTGATTTCCAATGAAAAGGGAGCCACAGCTGATATTTCCGCTTTGGCTCAATTACGAGGAGTCCAAAGTTGGCTGTTTAATGTTTCTGGCAGTACCCAAGACTCGGAGCGAGGTAGGAGGCTTAAAATTTCTGCAAATAATTCACAATTATCTAATGCTACATTACCCTCCGCAGCAGTCTGTCTCCAATCTCCGTTCCTGTTTATTTTGGCTAATGATACATCACAGGGGATGCTTAATTGTTCTAATATTACCTGCTATTTGTCTGAGTGTTGGAATGGCTCCTGGACTACGGCAGTGGTTATGAAAGTTCCGACCTTTGTCCCGATTCCGGTTACTGCAGATCCAGAGTCTTTTCCTATTGTTGAACTGATTAGAGCCCGTAGAGATTTTGGAATTACGGCAGCTATAGTGACAGCTGTGGCGGTATCTGCTGCTGCAGCAGTTACAGCTGGAGTAGCCATGGCCAGCCAGGTACAAACTGCTGCCACTATTAATCAGGTTATTCAACAAACATCCACCATACTTGAATCTCAAAGTAGAATTAATCAACACATTTTATCTGGGATTCTGGCTGCTAATCAAAGGATAGATCTGCTTCAAGCTCAAGTTGAGGAATTGTCTGATCTAGTACATTTGGGTTGTATTGATCAACGTGCACATTTATGTATAACCTCTGTCAGATTTAATGATTCCAGAAATGCCTCCCGCATCATCGGAGAGTATCTATCCGGAACCTGGTCCATGGAAGCAGAAAACTTGATCCAGTCTCAACTAACTCAGATTGCTGTTTTGAATAGTACCCGTGTCGAACCAGTGACTTTGGGTCAATTCACCAGTTGGCTATCCTCTGCCTTTTCCTTCTTTAAGGAATGGGTGGGAGTGGGCATTTTTGGGGCAATGTGTTGCTTCGGTGTTGTACTTTGTTTGTGGCTTCTCTGTCGCCTTAAAACTCGCCATGCACAAGAAAAGGCTATGATTGTACAGGCTCTTGCGGCCTTAGAAAATGGCATTTCTCCACAAATCTGGCTTGCACATCTTAAACAGTGATTTCTGGGCAGGGCCATTGCACCCCAAGTTAGTTTCACATTGCACTGGGATTGGCATGTCCTCTTCCTTATTCTCTCCCAGTGCTGAATAGCCCTTGCACTCTGCAGGTCTTGTTACCATTGCACGCAGATGGGTTTCAGGACTGGTCTTTCTTCTCGGCTACAGACTCTTTACCTTCCTCTGGGGCTTAGGGATTGTGTTGCCAACTTAAATTTTGTCATTATTACCAGGCTACCTGTGTTATCCTACTTCTCGCCGTCGTCACGATGCAGGATGCGAGGCAAGGCACTGCACTTGAGTGATCCCTCAACGGACCTCAAGGAAAGCATGTCCTATTGCATGCGGGTTTGACGTCCACGCCCCGCCCTACGAAAAAAGGCGTCGGCTGATATGGGATCAGGTCTGGGGAAGGCGCCTCCTTAGGACTGAACCATACATTGCAGCCACTTCTGCACAGTGGGATAGGACCTCTACTTTCGCCTGCATTGTTATATAAAATAGAAGGGGGAACTGTGGTAAGCCATTCTTATAGACCGTGGCTGCCATTAGAAGATGGCGTCGGCTTCCACTGTGGCCTGTGATAAACAACTCCTTTTATGGAGAGTTGGCGCGCAATCCCTTACCACCCTATGAGAGAGATCCACGTGGCGGCTTAGGATTGGGATGCGGGGGGGCTTTATTAAGCTGTGCTTGGGTGTGTCGGGCGGCGGGCGCTAGAAGATGATACATGACTCAAGGCCTGAATAAACTGTTGAAAGAAGAATCCTGTGTCGTGTTTCCCTTGCCGGCGAGGGGTCGCGACACAGAATGATCTTAAAGAACGTTTTTTAAACTTTCTAGACTGGATATTCTTCCTCTGCAAAGGAATGTGACAATAGATACCCGACATTGATCCTGAAAGATTAATGCAATGATATACTTCAGCATCAAGCACAGTGGCACATTGTAAAAGGCACATTGTAAATACCTGTTTCTTGTGTTTTATCCTTCCTCTTGGATCACATCTCATCAGTTCTTCCTGCTTGGATTTTCTTTTTAAAATACATGTTCAGTGCATTGTTTTTTTTTTTTTTGTTTGTTTGTTTCTGGGCAAATGTTTATAGTCAGTACTTGAGATTCATAGTATCTGTCTTTGAAATCTTCAGCTTCCCATTGAGTTAAATCACAAGCCACTGCAAGGTAAAGAGAAAAATGCTGAACCATTTTTACTGTGATGATTTCTAAGCCAGCACTGCTAAAACTAAAATAATCTGAGAAAGCAGATCACTTGAAGCTTAATGGCATTCAGTCATGTTCTCAATTTAGGGACCTTCGACTACATATCAATTACGACTCCCATTTCAGACAAGGTAACAAATCACTCTGATTTCAGATCATCTGATGTAAGTGGAAAAAAAATGACTAGGAAGCTTCATGTAATTGTCATTTTCACTGATCAAGACAAGAAGGATAAAGATTGAGGATCAGAGACTGTGATGTAACCTAATCAGTACAGATCCCCCCCCCCAGCTCAAGATTTGGAGGGTTATTGTTCAAATCCTTAAGGAAGGAGCAATACGATCTCAAGGTTAAGCTACTGAGGGAACAGAAACTTAAACATCAAGGACGGGCAGAGGCTCCCTAAAGGGCTTACATGAATTCTCTAAATTGGTTTCACTTTTGATTTCTTCCTTGTGTATTGGGAGTGAAGTGTGATCAAGTAAGGAAACCTCTTCATACAAAGTACATGTACCTAGGCCCAACTCAAGTCCTTTACAGGAATTGCTGTCAGCTGGCCATGCTAGCATGTGACTGTAGCCAAGTGGTGTCTAACAAACTGGTGTTGGGAACCGTTTGAGTTCAATGGTCCTTTCCAGTAGCCACTGGTGGGAGAAGGTGATTCATAGACTAAACTTCTATGTTAGGACTTGGACTAAGTACTTTCTGCATATCTCAAGTTAAAGCAATGTGTTCAGTGCATGAATTAATTAATTTCTGTGGTAAAATCATCTTGGTGTCACTACGGCAGAAGCAGCTATGGATTGTTCCTGAGGGCTGCTGACCCTCAACCTCAAGAGCAAGTGAGTTAAAGGTGGCTAGAGACCCCATTGGCTCTCCATGGGCGTTTTGGCTTCAGATTTGACATGCTCAATCCACACCCACAGTACTTTAGTTTTGCTCATGTGTTTCACATTGATAGGCCCATAGGGTAACTTCCTCTTGACATATATTGGAAGCATGGTGATACCCAGCAGATGTTCCATAAACAGTATTTATGGAAGTCAGACATCTCCCCAAAGATCGTGCGATGCAATGTGTAGCAGAGCCACAATTAAAAAAAGAACTATGGCAGGTGCACTCCTTAATGAGGTATCATCTGGGTCCTGAGCAGGAAAATTGTAAGCCCACAGTGTCTAGTTGTTCACTTTTTAAAACATGGAGCTTATTCACCAAGACAGGTTAACATCAATAAGTGTCAATTTTTTTTTTGATGAGTTTTTGCTTTATTCAGTCTTTCTTTCCTTTTTCCTGGCTGCCTTGCCTCCTCTCTCCTTTCCTCTCCTCCCTTTTCTTCTCTTCTTCTCTCCTTTCTTTTTTCCCCCATTGAATTTAACCAAAGGTAATGTCTACTTTAAGCCAAGTAGATAATTACAACCGTAAAAACAGTGTAACAGTTACACATATAAGGCATTATGCTAAGTAGAGTGAGGAATATAGCTGTGGCTATAAAGTTTTTATTCTTAAGGAACTTACTATGGTTCAGAATGCAAATATGTACACAAATAGAGACAGCCAAGCCAGGATGGCAGTATGCCACCAGAGAAAGAAAGGGAACTTAGAAAAAAAAAATCACTGTCTCCGGTACTTAGAGAAACTTACATAGGAAAAAGCTGCACTTGAATTAGACCTTGAAGAGTGAGGAAGGTTCAGAGAGATAAACTGAAGTTTAGAATTAGAAAGAGAATTATATAGTAAAAGAGGCAAAGAAATTGGGAGGTGGACTCCCCAAATTTTAGGCATTTTTAAGGAATGGTGATTAAAGGTAATATGATTTGTAACCAAAGCAAAACAAAATAGGAAACTCAGCAGGTAATAGATGCTTTGGGGGTAGGATGAAGATAATTCTCCTTACATTTGTTTTTAGAGCAGAAACAAATGCAGAACCAGATTAGAGGATCAAGACAAGAGCCATAGACCCACAATGTTGACACTCAGAAAAAAGAACTAATGTTTTAGGAGGATAGGAAGCTCCAACATGAAAGTCTCATAAAATTACAACATTCCAGGATAGAGTAGGTATAAATCATACGGAGAATAGTAGAAAGAATAGTCGATGGGACCTGGAGAGCACACAGCTCTTGGAGGCTGGAGGAAAAAAAAACAAAGTGGCGACGCACGTAAGCATAAACTTTTGAAAAGTCAGAGGGGAGGGATCACTCTGTCAGATGTTGCAGAGGATTTAAGAGAATGGAGACATGGGAAGGGCTTCAGTGTATAATTAGATGGAGTAGAACACAGGGGTTAATTATGCATATTTTCTGTTTGTATCTTTTCTCTAGAGAAAAGATTTCAGGCATGTCTCTTAGTCTCTCTGGTTTTCCATCTTATTCATGAAATAGAATTGTCACTGTGAGTATAGGTGGAAAACAATTTAAATAATACCTACCAAGCAGTCAGCAACATAAACACGCTCTTCATCGCATTTCTCTGTCTTCAAACTCTTCTTTGGTCACAGTTGTGTGAAGAACGTCAAGGCTGGTCTGAATACTCTCAGACCCTAAGTCCACATGACCTTGCAGCTCATACACATCCAGCACTGATCAACTCCACACTGCTTTTGTAGTGCTTTGTTTTGCTTTTATTTTCCTTCCCAGTTCCCCCAAAATACTACTTAATTGGTCCAGACTAGGAAGGTTTCTTCCCCCAAACAATCAGCCTTGTCCCTGGATTCTAGTCAGGTGGGACCCTGAGAGCAGGGTCATCATATTTGCCACTATACCTGCCAAGGGGGTAGATGAGTGTTGGAAAGGGTCAAATGTCAATTGTGGATTGTGTGCCACCTTCTGTTTATTGCCTTATAGTGCACAAAAGAGTATCCCAAGCAGCCTGGCTGGCCATAAATCAAATTATAGTTCATAGCTCTGATTAATCTCAAGCCATTATTTACCAAAATGTGATATAGATGGTGAGGACATCACTTCTCATATACATCCCCTTCTCTGGTGTTTCTTCCATCAGCTATAGTTGTAAGACTGCTGGACTCTCCAGCACCAGAGACAGCACTATGTTCCAAGGCAGACTCTGCCAAGTACTCTATGTGTGGTTTTGTAGCCCTTAATAATGCACCTCCATTTCTTCATATGTGAAATAGAGCTCACAGGTCTGTTCTGCCTAGCACGGTGCCTGACGTGTAGTAGATGTCCATAAAGACTGTACTCCCTGGAATGGAAACACTTTGTTGTATGAGACACAGTAGTACAGAGCAGTGATGCTTGAACAGAAGTCCTAAGATTTATTTTCTTGTTTTTTCTCTGTTCTGTCCTAGCTGTGTGATGTTGGAGCCTCAATATCCCTTTGAACTTCAAAATTCTCACATGCGAACAGCAATATTCTTTGTTTTGGTCAGCATTTTGTGGTTGTTGTGACAAAATAACTGATAAGAGTAATTAAAGGAGGAAACATTCATTTGGGGGCTTATTGTTTCAGAGGTCTCAGTTCATAGATGGACAATCCATTGCCCCAGGTCTGAGAGGAGGCAGAACATCATGGTGAAAGAGTGTGGTAGAAGAAAGCAGCTGGAAATGTAGCACCAGGAGGCAGAGAGAAAGAGCTCTGCTCACAAGACAAAATATATACCCCAAGGGACCCACCTTCTCTAACCAAAGTCACCACCCAGTTAATTCCTATTAGGGGATTAATGCACTGACTTGATTAAGACTCTCATAACCCAATCATTTTATCTCTTAACTTTCTTGCATTGTCTCACACATGAGATTTTGGAGTACACTTCATATCCATAGTATTCTTTAATTGCTATCCACGTTTTATTGGTGTTCAAGGACCCAAGTGAGCTAAGGTATTGGAAAATAGTTTATAAATTAGAAAACACTAAATGCAAAGTCTAAGACCTCACTTTAGGTGCAACTCTTGAATAATTGGAATTTTAAAATGTAACTCCTATAAGTTTCATTTTCTAAAACACCATTAAGGTAGATTCTGGAATAAAATGCATTTATCTTGATCTCCTACAAAGACATATTTTTATGCTATGGGCAAAATGTGATGAGCAGATGGGTTTGGTTTGGGCTGCATGTTGTTTAAAAAGTAATCTGAAAAATGTTTTGTTTTTTTTTTTAAATTAGTGAGGTCCTAATCATCTTAGTGATAGCCAGTCCAAAAAAAGAAAAACAGGCTGGGATTGTGGTTCAGAAGATAAGTACTTCTGTATTCAACTCCTACTACCAAAAAATAAGAAAGTTTTTAAAGCATGTTTGTTTTAGGCAGCTTTTCTGCTGCTGTGACTAGAAGACCAACAAGAACAATTTAAAGGAGGAAAAGTTTATTTAAGAGTTCACAGTTTCAGAGATACCTGTCCATAGAGAGCCAGTTCCATTCTTCAGGGCTTGAGATGAGGCAGAACATCCTGATTGAAGAGTGTGGCAGAGGGAAGCAGTTTGCATGATGATCAGAGAGCAGAGAAAGAGACTCTACTTGCCACTACAAAATATATACCCCAAAGGCACAGTGTCAATGACATACTTCCTCCAGCCACACCCTACCCACCTTCATTCACCATTCAGTTAATCCCATCAGTGGATTAATTCACTGATAGGGCTAAGGCTCTCATAACCCAATCATCTCTCTTCTAAACTTTCTTGCATTGTCTCACACATGAGTTTTTGGGGAATACCTCACATCTAAACCACAACAATATTTAAATGTAATTTTTTTTTATAAAAGCTTATACTGGGCTCTTCAATTTTAAAATAAAAGGACGATCTTATAACAGGGACAGAATTTAAGGTGAACTTAGCTGATTGGTAGCTCCTAACTTTCAGTAGTGCCTGAACACACTGATTTGCCATAGTCTCCACCACTCCTAATCACCAGCTCACACTAAAGCTGAGCATCACTTTCTGTTTGTTGTCACACACATAAGTAGATACTATTTTTTATGACACATTGTAGGCCAAGTCTTCTTGATTATTTACCTTATCTCAGACCACTGAAGGCAACAGGGTTTTTATGTAGAGAATGCATTTCCTAGTATTAACCTAAAGAAAGACTAACCTTCCAATAAAATGTTATATTCAAAAGCAGAAAAGTATTTAATGGATTATTTTAAAATAATTTCATACTAAAAGGTAAAACAAATGTTGCTGTCAAATAGAAAACAAATTGATTTGATGCCATTCTCAAATGCCTATTAGACTAGATTTCCCCACATTTGACATGCATTTTTCTTCTTCTAAGACCAGCATGTAACTGTACCCAAACCTATTAATGGGATTCTTACTAATCTGTAATTTCCAAATATTTTGCATGCATGCATGCATGCATGCGTGAATGTGTGTGTGTGTGTGTGTGTGTGTGTGTATTGATCCTTGTTTAGGGAGAGGTACCTCAGCTTTATTTTGATTCATAAATAGGATGATAGCACCAAAATTAAGAATCACTTCCCTACAGAGAACTGAGGAAGGTACTTGAAGCTGTCTGAGCCTGTGTGAAATCATAGTACTTGTGGAAAGAAGGAATCCATATTAGTCAATTCTGATTCTGAACTTGAGCAGGTTGAGGGGAGAGAGCAAAGAGAAAGACATCTATTCATGTGTGTGCATGAGTGTGGCTGTTTATGCATGCAAGAATCCTTGGGACTGATGAAAATGCAACGGAAATATGTAAGAGAGCTAGAAATAGCATTTGTAGCCAATAATATCCTTTTTATTGGGAAATAGTTCTCTACCAGTCCCTCATGTTTCATCACATCTTGGGAACAAGGCTAAACTACCCTTTTCCCTAAGTTATCTTTCCAAGCCTTCTTGCATAGCAACAGCCTCAGAAGATATAGCATCTGATTCTGACACAAAAGGCAGTTTTATATGCTGCCCAGTGTGATAAAGATATTATCTCCCTCTAGTTTAGAATTTTTCCTATTTCTATAGGAGAAAAATCTCAGACCTGTCACTGTGTTGGACAACCTCCCGTCCTACCCTATCTTCTTTCTTAGAGCTTCTCAAGGGCCAATAGCACCACCTATGTTGGCAAAATCTACTATATTGGGTCACTTTCCACTGAGACTCTGGGGCCAAATTACAAATTTAAAGTTTCTACATGATTCAAGTTCTTACCTATTAGGATATTACTGACATTTCAGAATTTTGGTATTCTGGTTGATAATAGGAAAAAAACTTTAAAAGAAACACATTTTTATTTGAAAATTAATTCTTCAATTAAGAGCAAATTAGGAACTCAGAGGATCAACGAATCTTGTAAATCCTCCCTCCAGATGTTTGTGGAACCATGGGGCTGGCACATTTACTTATCCCTGACAGATATAGAAGGGTAGAGTATCTTCTCAATGTCCAGGGAACTCTGATATAGAGCAAAACGATATAAATCTATCACAAAAAGTGGGAGAGTCTTACTGATTCATTCCACTGTAGCGCAACTTATCCTTCTAAAACACATCATTGACTTAAATTTGGGATATTAAATGGCTGTTTGAGAATGCTCACTGTAACATCATGATTCTTACATCATTTATATTAAGGCATAGGGGACATCAAAGTAAGCAAAAAAAAAAGGAAAAACTATCTAAAGAAGTTGGAATATGCATTAGGGGGACAAATTAAATTGCTTTCTACTTATTTTGATTTTTGCAAAGTCAGTAGGACTTTCTGAGACTGGCAAATATGAGTCGTTTTTTTTTAAGTTTATATTTATTTTTTTATTGGTTGTTCAAAACATTACAAAGCTCTTGACATATCATATTTCATACATTAGATTCAAGTGGGTTATGAACTCCCATTTTTACCCCAAATACAGATTGCAGAATCACACCGGTTACACATCCGCATTTTTACATAATGCCATATTAGTAACTGTTGTATTCTACTACCTTTCCTATCCTCTGCTATCCCCCCTCCCCTCCCCTCCCATCTTCTCTCTCTACCCCATCTACTGTAATTCATTTCTCTCCTTGTTTTTTTTTCCCATTCCCCTCACAACCTCTTATATGTAATTTTTTTCATTCATCTTTTAAAAAGACTCATATTTCTTGTAGAAATATGAGTCTTTTTAAAAGATGAATCTAAAATTGAACAACTATTACCTTTAAGGTAAAGCTCAGGAGACTGACTTCTATTGGTGTTTTACATATATATTGTTATGTATTCTTTAACATGTATATGTAAAATAATTAAAAATACCTATATAGCAGGTTATTCCTCATAGGTATTTTATTTCTCATTTCTTCCTTTGTATTTTTCACCTATTTTCTTTGTTATTTAAGCCTGCACATCAAGACACTCTCTTTGGGGTGTTTACAAATGGTGATCCGGGAATATCAAAATGGTCAATCAAAAGTCTGCCTTCCAATCACACGAGCAGTGTAATCAACTGAAGAAATACTGTAGAGATTCACACTCTGCCCCCACTGTTCTTTGACAGCTGTGATATCCTATTGTTCAATTTTGCAACACGGCTTATGTTTTATTTATTTTTTGCTGAGTTAAAATGAATTAAATTTTAATTTTATGTTGAAAATTGTTTTGAAAATTCAAAACACCTTGAGGTAACTGGAGATGCTCTAGGGGCCAAAGGCTGGAGGTGGAAAACAGGGAGGGAATTACAAAAACAGGGATGGGAAATGCCTGGTGTTAGAATCAGGACAGCTTTCTTAAGCATACTAATATCTTCCCAGGTGGACAAAATTTCTGCACATCTCTGAGATTGATCACCTTTTCTAGATCCTACTTGTAAGATCATATGGTGTTTGTCTCTCTGCGCTTGACTTACTTCACTAACCTTGATGCTCTCCAGGTCCATCTATATTGTCTCAAATGGCAGAATTTCATGCTTTTTTTTATTTTTTTGATAACCAAATAATACTCCATTGTATATATCTGCCACATTTTCTTGATCCATTTGTCCTTTGATGGATATTTAGGTTGATTCCACATCCTAGCTATTGTGAATAGTGCATCAATAAACATGGAAGCAATAACGTAGCATAGTAATAGAATTTGACATGTTGATTTCATTTCCTTTGAGTACTAAATAAATGCTATTCTTAGATGCTTCAAGAATAATAAAAATGTAACCTACAAAAAAAATAGAACCTGCAAAATTATAATGGGTAGAAGAAGAGATGTACACCACCCTTCGATCAAATGACAGGTACACTTTTTATTAAAATAAAATATTTACTATAATATTTATTATAATGAAATACAATATCACTTATGTTGTATTATCAAGTGAGTGTTTTGCCAGAAGTTGCAAGTGTTTAATTATTTTTTTAGAAAATGTCAAATTTAAAAAAAAACACATTTCTTAATTAATTTAAGCAAGTTTTATTGAGAGACATAGTGCTAGATGCCAGGAACATGTTGATGAATAAAACAGAAGGTGCTTGTCCTTATAGGTCCTGCAGACTACTAGCTGACATCTACACTGGTGTTTCAGTAGGAGGAAGAGGAAACAGGGTAACTGTTAAATTGCTCACTTAGATCTGAACTTGAACAGGCAAAAATGGAAGAGGCCCCAGCAGGAAGAGAAGAGGGAATTGTAAGGATGCTGTAGAAATTTCTAGCATTCAACATAACTCAGTTTTCCTCTCTTCCTGGGCACAAAGTGATATCATTTTCCCCATTCTCCTTGTGGCTATGGGGAACAGTGCATTTGGTTGGGATCAATGGGTTGTGGTAAATTAGGGTGTGCTTTGTACCTAAGGAAAAAGATAGGACATTTTGGCATGACTGTAGTGGTCACTTCCCTGCCTCACAATCTAAGGCAACCACTGTTGAGCTGATGGAACCATAGGACTAGTAGCACGGACTGTTGAGTTAGTTCCTAGGTGGACATTTCCTGACAGTTGTCCTGATTTCTAGTGGATTCTGTAACAAAGGAAGATGTTTAGTTGTGGTGAGTTTTGAGATGGTGGAGCACTTGGTACAGAATAACTTACCAAGTCCTGCCAATGCAGAATCCACTAATGGACACTTTTTCTTGAAGATTGGTGTAGGTGCTATAAAAGAGGGGCTGGGATAGAAAAGAGAGAGAACTTTGCAATTTTTGAAGCCAATAAGTGGAGTTATAGAAATCCCTGTTGCTTTATGTAAAAAAAAAATTATAATCAAACCCATATTTCAATTTGTTTGCCAAATGAGAAACAGATGGAAAATTACTTCGAATACAACTGTTCTTGACTTTAAGAAAGCAAATATTCTCTGAGATCAAAAGAAGAATTTAGATATGCTAAGTCTGGTATTGAAGGTTTTTACTTCTAACATCTAACAGTGTTCCCATTTCATCATACTAGCAATTTTTATTTCATTCATGTAAATGTGCAAGTACAACATTTTGCATTGTGTGTGTGTGTGTGTGTGTGTGCATGTGTGATATAAAACTGAGTTAATGTTATTTGGTTCTGCCAGGGAAATTCCGAGTTAACTTATCAATTCCATAATGAAATGAGTTTTAGGTAGATAGACTCAGATCTCTGACTTCTAGAGAGAGAGAAATGATCATTTTTTATTTAGCTGCAAAATTGGAAACAGAAAAATGTGCAAAATTGAAAAGACATAATAAAATCAGCAATAAACTTTGCAAAAATATCTTAATTGTGTCATGGTTATTGGGCAGGTGTTAATGCTTAGTTCTCTGGGCATTGAGAATCCATTAGTTTATGAATTCATTAAATCATTATGTACATGTATGTGTGTATATATATATAAATATGTATATATATATGTGTATATATATATATGCAACACACACATATATACACACATATATATATATGGTTCTTACAATATGTCTGAATATTAGCGGTTCTGATAATTTATCAGAGGCAATGCAGGAATGGCCCATGCTCACTTAAAACAAACATTCAAGTAAGAGGAAACAGAATATAATTGATACATAAAAAATAAAATAACAAGAAATGAGTGCGATATATGGCATATTAGGATAGGAGTTATTGAAATTCTAGAAACTTCTTTAAGTAGGGTGTTCATGAAAGCCTTTCTGAAGAGGTCTTTTGAAAACAGAAACTTTTATGACAAGAAGGAACCAATTTTGCAACGATACAGGGAAACTGGTTTGCAGGACAAGAAAACCATAGCTACAGAGGCCCTGGTGTGGGAAGTATTTGGTATAGACTAGGAACAGGAAGAGGATCTACTCCAGCAGTGTGAGCAGGGCATAAAGTGGCAGGACATGAAGTAGGAGGATTCTCATTGCATAGTGACTCATAATAGAAAAGTAGAGTTTGAATTTCTTTCTCTGCAATGAGAAGCCATTGAAGAGATGTAACCAGAGGGATGACGTGATCTTAATTCATTTTATTTTTAAAATAAAATCCATAGCTCTGCAGAGAATGAAGAAAGGTGGGTTAAGAAAGGAAATCTGAAGACCAGTTGAAGAGGTTATTATAGTCGTACAAGAAATACAGCAGAGCAGAAGGATTAGAGATAAAAAAAATGATGTATTTTGGATATGTTGTGAAAGTGCAATCAATAGAACTTAATTGTGAGCTAAAACGTGGGGCTGGGAGAGAATTCAAGGAAGAGTCCTCCGTGGTTGATTTAAGCAACCAAGTACATAATCTTTCCATTTACTGATATGGAGATGATGGAGGGAGGTGGAGGAAGCAGTAGGGGTAGGGAGGATAGATTTTTTGCTTCAATCATTTTAAATATGAAATGCAACATCTGAGAAAAGATGATAAGATAGCAGTTAGACACAATAGTACGAAGTTAAGGGATGAAATTATGCTTGGAGGAAAAAAAAGAGGTCTATGAAATATATTTGTAAAACTGTGAGACTAAACGCTATTTCCTGGGAACATGTGTCTTCAATGAGAGTGGATTTGGGGAAGAAGAAATAATCCTGTCTTGAGCTTGATGGCACACCTGTGTTTATCGAGCAAGATTGAGCAAGAGTAGTGAGGAGGATGGAGGAAAACCAATGGGAATCCATGGGTTGAAAGCTAAGGCAAAGTGTTCCAGCTTAACGGCACCAGTTCCTATTGAGAGGTCACATAGGAACCACAGAGGAATTCCTACTGCTGGATTGAGCTTCATGAAGTTCATTAGTGACCTTGGCTAGAGACACTAGGAAAGGATGGTAGTGGGTAGAAGCCAAATAAAGTGCACTGGGCGAAAGAATGGAGGTTGGCATGAGAAAGTGGAGGTAGTGACTACAAAAGAATTCCATGAAAAGGTATTGTGAGCCCAGGTGAGCTAGGGGCGATATGAGGTCTAGGGAAGCTTTTGTTATTTTCTAAATAGAAATTTCTAAGGCACGTATTAATGCTTTTGAGAGTATTTCAGAGGAAAAGGAGAAGCGAATGACAAGAGAAAGGAAATTATTAATGGAAATCCTTGAGGAGGGGAGAGAGATTAGAATTGAGAGCCTAAGTGAACCTACGGGAGCAGGTCAATGCCATCCGATTGTTTCTGTTTTCTCAAACAGTTTTGAAAGAGAATGTCAGTATAAAATAAGGGAGAAGTGGGCACCCCACCTTCTCCCTTATTCACGTGAGGTTTGCCAAGGGAGCAGCAATTCATAGTAGTCCCTCATTTGAGTGGAAGTCAATGCACTAGAAATGCATTGTACTTTCTGAGATGACAGTCATGGTCTTAAAACTACACCAAGAGCACAGCTGTGTTTTGCTCCAGCAAAGGATAGCTGTTTTGATACATGAACAGAAGAATGAGGTCACTGGGTTTAATTTTACAGGCAAATGAGAATGACCAAGGAAAAGAGAAGGACATGAAGATATTAGAGAAAATTTAATGACACGGTATTGATTTTAGCTGAGTTAAGGAGAAAAATCAGGATTTAAGGAAAATGATGGAAAGTGAAAAAGAGTACTGTCAATAAATTTGGAGTTCTCATTAAGATTAAAACAGTGATAGAAAAAGACTACCAGGTATGTGACCAAGAAGAGTGTTAGAAAGTGCTAGTTTCTAGTATCGGCTCATTTCTCCAAGCTTAGATAATAATTAGAAATAAGCAAAACTCTTAGCAGGGCATGTGACTACAGAGAGTAAAGACATTTCACATCAATTTGGTCTGTAAATTCTAGCTAATGGAACGTGAATGAAAGTGTCCCGTGCATCTTTTAGGAAACTTCCTTACAGATGCAATGGCTGGAGCATAAGCAACAATCCTGCAGCATTCAGTGAAAATTTTGTTTTAATAACAGAGGAGCAGAGCAGAAGGAACCTGACAGCCTGATGCTTCTGAGAACCTACCTAACCAGCGTCTGTCTCTTTGAACATAATTTTACATGAGCTTCTATAAGCTTTGCTCAATTTCATATCTTTTTTTTGGGGGGGGGGAGATTTTTGTTGTTATATGTGATCATACTTGCTGCTAAATAAAACAGAAAGAGGAGAGGTTGTTTGAGTTTGAGATTTTGAAAGTGATACAATTATTGGTAAATGTGGAGGTCAAAGGTCATAGCCATGGAATGGAAGAAGAAATATCACTAGGCATGAAAAAGGTCGTGAAAGTGAGAGGTGAAGTGGCTGTAAAGATGACTACAGCAGATGTCAAAAATCACATATTTGTAGGGGAATTTAAGCAGGAAAGGAAAATAATGAGCCAGGATCTGAAATCACCAGTGAATCTGGGAGAGTCACCCAGGGTCTACAGGGCGCAAAGGGACAGGTGGTAGATGACTGAGAGAAAAGTGTTATATATTGAGAAGGACATTGGGGCCCAGAAGCGGAAAGGCTGCTTACGCTGCTTCCCATTTTAAGGAAAATTTGTGCTGGTTCAGGCTCTGGAGTCCCAATCCTGAGCTACAAGCCTTATTTCTCTTTCTAGTAACCAACTTTGATCAAGTCACTTAACATATCTGGGCTTCAGTTTTCTCATTAGTAAAATGTGGACAATAGAACACTGGGTTGTGTGGGGATTAAAGTCGATAATTCATGTGACATTGTTAACATACTGTCTTACAAATTGTTAGCTCAAGGCATGTTAACTTTGGTTTTTGTTTCCCTTTTCAAAACATACCGATTGCATACCAGCCCAGGAATATAGCACCAGGAGAGAATATTTATTGCCCATTCTTTAAGTTTTCAAGTGAGGTCAGGGAATAAAGACCTATCTCTTCAAGAGGATCAGTGTTATAGGCTCACTGTACACTGCCTCATTCCCAAGATTTAGCTATTTCACGTGAAGTGTCTTACTTTTATTTGTAAAATTAGAGAACTATCTCTGAATCTGTATAACGCATCCATTTTAGGCTCTTCATCTCTTAGAGACTTATGGACATGGGTTGCCTCCTTCTAGTACTTCCATAAAGCACACACATGTGGGTGTAGGTGAGGTCAAGCCTGGAGAGTAAGGTATACTCCTGGGATCCAGGTCCCTCTGCACTTGATGTGCTTAAGCCAGATGGTACTTCTCTGGTGTTTTAGTCGCTCCCCCCACCCCCACTGTAACCAAAAGACCTGACAAGAACAAAGTAAAGGAGGAAAAGGCTTTTGGGAATTCACAATTTTAGAAGGCCAACTCCATAGCTCTGAGCCCAATGTGAGGCAGAACATCATGGCAGAAGGGCATGGTGGAGGATAGAAGCTTAGAACATAGCAATCAGGAAGCAGAGAGAAGGATACACTCACCAGGAGCAAAATATAAACCCCAAAGTCACATCCTCCGGTAACCTCCTTCAACCATACCCTTCTGCCTCCAGTTACTGTGCAGTTAATCCATATCAGTGGATATATCCAGAGCCCAATTATTTCATCTCTGAAAATTCTTGCATTTTCTCATATGAGCTCTTTTGAGCGACACCTCACATCTCAACGCTAACCTCTGGTAAAAGTCTGGCAAATGTCTGTTCTAGAAATCCATGAATTCCCCAAGGCAGACGACACATTGGGGACAGGGACAGTTGAGAAACCAACTAGCTTTTTTTTTAACTCAACCTACTTCATAATAAAGCTCTTACTGAGCTCTGACAGATAGATACTACCCATGGCTGTCTGTCAATTTCTTTAGAAATCTTGGAGGGAAGCAGTTTGATTATCACATGAAACACTTGAAATAAATGAATCCTCACAGAGGAAGCGACTTATGGGATATAGGCATTCTGAGGTGAGAGATGATAAATCTCCTAAGCATAAAAGAGCAAAAAGATATCCAATGAGCAATGAAAGAAAACGCCACAGTGTTGAACCTGGAGAAAATCCATGTGATAAAAATGTTTTTGAAACGCAAATAAATGACAGCAAGCTTTAATGTAACAGAATTAAAAACAAAACAAATCGAAATAAGCTAGGAATGCCAAGGTAGATTGTGGATTGACAAATGAACCATTATAAATGAATAATAAAATCATGCTAAAGGGGGCAAAGGGGGGGGGGAATGTTGACCTAAATAACCTGAGAATGCTGTGTTTAGATATTTTAAAGCTAGACATAAAAATAACTGCACTCTACTTGGTAAATTTATTTTCCACAGGGTTAGCAATTCTGACACTACATTAAATATATATATACAACTTTAAATAAATAAGTTAATAAATTATAGATCATAAGAACCAGGTTTCTCACCTTAAGAAAAAGAAATCACAAAATGAACCAGGGAAGAAACTAAAATGAAACTTGGTGGTGGCTGTATTAGCCTTGGAGATAACAGTGTGAACAGGCATATATAAATGAATAATTGTGTACACATGAGCTAGTAGTAGGCAGATATACATTTCCTATGTCTGTCCACTGAAAGGTCCTAGAAGAAAGGCCATTTCAGTAGTCACAAGCATATCTAGTACCTTGATCTTGGCTTCTTAATACTGTTTATCTGAGAAAAGGAACTTGAGGCTCCTTGGAGAAATGGCTGATTGTACAGTTCAGGCAGGGAAAATACAAAATAATTCCAGAAAGTAAGCAAGTGAAAGTAGAAGAATATTTAAAAATGCAGAGGTCAAACTGAAAGAGCTTCTGATGGCCAGAGCCAAAATAATTTAAGCACTGATATGAGAAAAAGGTAACACTGGATTATAAACCAAAAAATAAAGAAAACATCCATGAGTATATATACATATAAATAAATAATTGAAGACAGAGATGCGGGAGAAGGAACGAATCTCCCATAAAGAAGAATTCTAAATGATGAGTACAGAAAGAATGAAGGAAATTAAAAATCACTATTAGAACACCATAGAAATAACTGCTTCAGGCAAAACACCCATTTATAAATGCCCAAATTCATGGGAGAAATTTAAAAGGAAGCGGGATCTTATATAACCTCTGTGTGTCTCCCTCAAAGTAACTGTTAATTATGATGGTGGTTTTTAGTATATATCCACATGGTCTTGATATTTTGGAGAGCATTTTCCATTCCCTGCAGTGTGGAGTAGACTTGGTGACTCACTTCTAACAAATAGAGTGTGGAAAGATATTAAGAGTAACTTCACAATGGAAAAAAAAAAAAAAACAGGCAGACACTATATTAACCAATTGATCAATAATAATGTCACCATCAATGAGTCATGTGAATATGGCATACCTCCTGACAGAATGTAGTGAAGGCTCCTTTCTCTCTGTAGTATTTCCTTCCCCAAATCCATAATTTCAATCTATTCTTAAACTGACATGCTGAGGCAGGATGATTGCAAGTTTCAGGCCAACCTCAGCAAATAAAAAAGGGCTAGGGATATGGGTGAGTGTTTCAGCAACCCTGGGTCCCATCCCCAATCCAAAAAGTAAACAAATTAATTAATTAGTTAATTAATATTTAAATAGGGCTGGAGTATAACTCAGTGGTAAAGCACCCCTGGGTTCAATCACCCATACCCCCCCAAAAAAAATCAGATAAATACAAACACAGGGGCATTGTATAAAATATAAGTGATGCTTTTCTAACATACATAAAACATTGGGGAGATAAGGAGACATGATTATTTAGTGCAACCTGGCACTCTGAATTGGATGCTGGAACAGATAAAGGGTATTATTGGGAATACTGGTAAAATAATCCAAATAAAGCTGAGAGTTAATTAATAGCCATCTATTAATGATAATGCTTTGAATTTGATAACTGTATCAAGGTTATGTAAATTGTTAACATGGGAGGAAGCTGGTGAAAAGGCATATGGGAGTTCTTTGTATTACCTTCGTATCTCTACCAACCATCTAAAATTGCTTCAAATGTACATTTTTAAAAGGAATTTATAATTTTTGTGCAAACACAATACAACATAAACCTGTTAGAGATTTGAGTCTGTGGCCATTCTCCTTGTTTCTTATTTTATTATGCTTTAGACCTTTTCCAAGTTTAGTACAGTGGTTAAGAATGTGCACCCTGAAGTTAGAAAAATGAACAGTCATGTAACCATCCCCACTAAATTTCTCTAAGATGCAGAGAATCGTAAAATTGCAATACCCAACTCACAGGAGAGTGCTAAGGATGCAATAAGATGATACCTGTAAAACACAAGCTGGGCGCCCAATATTACTACTTGTGAATTGCATTTTGAACTATTATCAATACTGTTGTGTTGATTGTTGTAACACTGTTATTAGGGCTTAGTCATAAAATCCCTTAAACACATAAAACCTCTATGCTTGTTTAAGCTACAATGAAAGTTTAGGTTTTAAGAAAATGAAGAAAGTGGGAAATGGGAAGGTAGTGATCAAGGGTAATAGTGACAGAGCAGGCTGATCTTTGGAGCTTCGTCAAGGAAGACAGAGTTGTCGGGTACAAAGGTTTTGGCAGAGGGAGCAGTATCGCCTCTGGTGTCAGATATATCGTCTCCATCATTTACTGAACAAGTATTTACTATTCATCTCTCCACTGTTTACCTTCTACTAAGGAAGCATGTTAAATGTTGACCCAGTTATCCCACTTCTTGGTGAATATCCAAGGGATTTTAAATCAGCATACTATAGTGATGCAGCCACATCAATGTTTATAGCAGCACAATTCACAAGAGACAAGCTATGGAATCAACCTAGGCACTCTTCAACAGATAAATGGATAAAAAACTGTGGTTTATATACACAATGAAATATTACTCAGCCATAATGAGGAATGAGTTTACAGCATTTGCCAGGAAATAGGTGGATCTGGAGACTATAACACTAAGTTAAATAAGCCAGTCCCCCCAAAAACACAGGTCAAATGTTCTTTCTGATATGTTAATACTAACACACAACAAGGGGAGTGGGGTAAGAATAGAAATTTGTTAGGGTCTGTAAACAAGTCAAGATGGCGCCTGGCATTTTGCCAGAGGGAGTGGTTTGTGAAGTAATGCCAGCGAGCCATTAAGTGTGGAGATTCCTTATTGGTTGATTTCTGTATCTAGTTTATGTTAATTAAGATAAGCTGTGTGGAATGTATATATACCCCTCCTGTCCTACAATAAACGGCTCCCACTCCTGCTGTATCAATGTACACAAGTTGCTCATCACCCCCCGGTTATTTTGCTGCCACCGGACTGTGGCAGAAATTCAGTGGATTGGACAGTGGAAAATGAATAAAGTGGGGCAGGAATAGTAAAGACAATGTAATGAATCAGACATAACTTTCCTATATACACATATGAAGCACCACAATGAATCTCAACATTGTGTGCATCCACAAGACTGGGATCCTAATTAAAATAAGATATGCTTTGTTTGTATAAATATGTCAAACGAGGCTCCACTGTCATTGTCTAACTAAAAAGAACAAAAGACAAAAATGTTCAGATCCTGTTAGGCATGTACTGGCCTCTCCACAATTGGTAGCTCTCTCCCTCCCTGCTACTTTCTCTCTTTTATACAGAAATAGTTGTAAAATGCTTACTAGGCATTAGGAGTAGTTGCCAGTGCTTAAAACCAAGCGGAGGAAGACATATCTGCTATTATCAAGAAGCTGTGGGCTTCTGCATGAAACCACACTAAGAAGGAAAAAAATAAAGGAATTAACAGATGCATTTCCTACATTCAGGGGCTAACAAAATACATATACACGAGCATGCAGAGAAATCAACTACTACTTATTAATTCTATTGAAGTGGAAAAAATAAAAGACTGAACAATTGAATATGTGACTTTAATTTTCAAAGTATTTTGGGAGGAATGGGATTAAAAGCCTTGGAAGGTGGCTTCACAAATGCTTTATTTAAAAAGCCATTATACTGAGTGTTGGATTCAGGCTACATATAAATATTTAATAAATGTAAATAAACTATGTTAATCTGGGGTTGCTTACCCAGTAGAGTTTGCACAGGAAATTTTCCTATTTGGTGGTAGAGAGGGAGTAGCCAGGAGGGTCAGGTTTCAGACTAGAAACAGGATATCCCCTGTGCAGAGGGTAGCTCACAGAAGAGTGTTACCACATACATACAAGGTATTCCGGAGTCCTCCTGGAATTTGCAGTCAGCTTGCTATATTTTAGTAATGGATTTGCACTGATTTGGGAATGCAAACAACATTAACACTAACGACCAGCATCACTGAGAATTTATAATGTGCTAGTAATTCATGGCACACTTTATCTGCTGTATCTCATTGAATTCTGATAACCCTATTTAGCATGATGATCTCCATATTAGTATATGGAAACTAAAGCTTTGAGAGGAGAGGAGGATAGACTCTGCTGATATCTGTTCTCCTTTGTTTCCTTAAAATCCAAACCCCAATTTGTTAAAGAAGACAATATGCATAGCCAAATCAAAAAAAAAAAAAATTCACCTTCCTTGAATTCACCTTCTTTGCAAGTTCAAGTGACAATGTCACCCAGTTCTACCCAGTAAGATATAAACTAAACTCACCTGGAGTGATATTTGGGAAAGCCTTAAAAAAATTAAAAATTGGGCTAGCATACTCTCCTCAGAACTTTGACCTGCACCCTTGTCCATTCCTTTTTAAAATTTTATCTTATTTTTTCCCATCTGAAATATGTAAGCAATGCCTGGAGTCCAGCAGCTATTGGGTACTCATGAGAATGATTGCTACATAATAAGGACGGAAAAAATAGCAAAATCAGAGAAGCTTTATGCTCGCCTAGCACATGCGAGGCCCCTGGTTAGATCCTCAGCACCTCAAAAAGAGAAGTAAATAAAATAAAGGTAGTGTGTCCAACTACAACTAAAAAATAAATAAATAAATACTTTAAAAAAACATACACTCTTAGTAGAAATACTAAACAGCCTCCCCAATTTAGACTGTTATATTGTTGCTTCCTTTCTCAGATTATTTTGATCAGTCCAATGAATCTTTATTTAAGTCCTAATATGTTAAGACAATTTTAGAAACTCTCATTATTTCACAGCATGAATTTGATTTGGAATTTTAGTGATCTTAAAACAGAATGATTTGCATGTACAGCTCTTGATTAAGATGGTGTGAGATTATTAAGTAGAGCAATGGAGAATCTTTTACAAGCATTCAATGAATTTGATTGCTGGAGTCATTTTCTTTTTAGAGAATCAGTGTCTCCAAGCTTCAGACTTTTCCTATCTTATCTACATGATATTAATAAGGAACCACAAATAGTTGGCAGATAGTGATAACATTTCTCAAAATCTGCACAGATCCACCAGGAAGTTAAGCAAGAAAGGAATCAAGGTTTAGACTCATCACTAAAGTGAGGAGTGAAAAGAATTGGGCATGAGATGATTTTTTCATGATGAAGGGCCCAGAATAGAATTAGGACCCCCTCCATCAATAGCCCTGCAGTTCCACTGACTGATTGTATGCAGAGGACAGATGACTGAAAAATAACCAAGCAGCTATTATACAGGAAACTGAAATGGGAGAAATGGGATTATAGGGACATGGACCATGTTCCAAGTTCAGACTCAGACATAGGAAGTGTGCACCATAGTGGTAAACCAGAATCACACTTTAAAAAGAAAGTCATGGCCAGTGAAAATAATTTGACTGTATTCAATTATTTTACAGAAAATAAATACATAAAAAAGTAATTTATAACCTCTTTTTATGTATAACCTAAACTCAGGCCTTATACCCAACTTTTTAAATGTATTTTTTTTAAAAATGCATTTGAATTATATTCACAGTGTTTATAATTTAAAAAATACGAATGAATTTTGGCTATGAAAAGATTTCCTTTTACTGTGTCCTCCAGCTTCCTTGGAAGTACACTTGGATTGGCATTTTTGATATATTTTCAGGGTTATCCATATATATTCAAGCACATAAGCATTATCTCCTATCAACCTCCCCACATTTTCAAAAGAGCATGCTATAAAAACCATTCTTTTGATTCTGCTTTTATCACATGAAAAGGTATTGTAGTGATCGTCTCCTATTAGTATATAAACAGTATGTGATTTTTAAATTTTATTTGTTTTTTTTAATTGTAATACAGGAATGGAGCTCAGTCATAGAGTCCTTGCCTAGCATCATGAGGCCTCAGGTTATGATTCTCTGCAACACAAAAATAAATAAATGGGAAAATATGGCATATGCAGATAAGACTATTTAACACATACAGGTATAACTTTGAGAATAACACTAGTATAAAGACTCACCTCTCAGGTTAAAAAAGGGTTCATTACTAGAGTTTTAGACTGCATCCCCGACCCAAACCTGTGTGATTCTCTCCAATAGCATCTGCCTCCCTCCAGAATCTTTCAAAGAAACCATCATCCTAACTTTTGTTAATTATCCCCTTCCTTTATAGATTTGCTACCTAAATATGTGTCCTTCAAGAATTATATTGTATAATTAGTTTTAAAAACCTGAATGGCAAGCCCCAAATTATCTTTGTAAGAAAATTGGCATGTTATTGCTATTAGATGGACAGTCCCAGGAAAACAAGATCTCTTGGGGGACATTGGTGACAAAGTCATCAGAGTAAGTCCTGGAAAACACAAGAGATGACCGCAGGGCAAACATCAGCTAGAGATGGAGGGAAGAACAGGTATCTGGCAGCTGGCAGGTATTTGGTCAAAGGGAGTGAGATGCTCTCTCAGTTTGAACTCAGTATGGAAATCTGGAGTGTCCAGAAGTACCCAGAGAACACTTTGTGAGGTGAAATGCATGATCAAAGGTGATCCAGGTTTCCTAGCATCAGAAAGGAAACCAGGAACCTCATCAGCACATTGTCAAGACAGTCAGTACAGAGGCCCCTGGTGCACCAGACTTCTGTGCCTGCAGAGGGTCTGCTGTTCTGGAGGCCAAATTTTTGGGTGCCTGCTGTGTGAGTTATCACTGGCAAATCTTCAGCTCACAAAATTTCAAGATTGTTGTCTCCTCTCCCATGTTCCCCATCCTTTCATATTCATATCTTTAAAAAAAAGTCTTTACAGCAATACTATTCAGTATTTTGCTTACAGCAGGTTAAATGGGAATGTTTAAACCACCAGTTTTACCAAGAATTCAATAAAACCTTAAAAAAATTAATCATGTGCATGCCTGTAATTCCAGCAACTAGAGAGGCTGAGGCAGGAGGATCATTAAGTTTGAGATGAGCCTGGACAACTTAATAAGGCCCTAAGCAACATAGTGAGACCCTGTCTCAAAATAAAAAAAAATAAAAAGAGCTGGGGTGTGGCTCAATGGTTAAGCACACCTGGGTTCAATCCCCAGTACCTAATAATAATAATAATAATAATATACTTGATTTATTGATAAAAAATTTAAGTATCTATGTACCATAAAATACTATGTACCATAAAGTTTTATGAAGTTGAAGTTGGAAGAATCAAGTTACTGTTGTATACAAATACACTCCAAAATCATATTTTAAAATATTTAACCCTCGTCATGTCCATTTTTACCTTTCTGTCTTTGACTTATTCTTATAACAAATCATAAGGTAACTGAATAACCTACAACAGGATTATGAGATTAAGAAAGGGTTTGGGGGGAATATTATAAGAGATTCCTGCAGAAATTTGCAAGTTGTGACTTTTGTCAAAGAACCTCAGGAATATTTGCTCTCCACTGGCTGAATTTTTTTCCCCAGATGTATTTCCTCTAAAAAGACCAGTATTTCTAATTGTGATTATGAGATGGATAGCTCTCAAGCACATCACCCCAACCCATGCCTCTCTCCCCCACAGAATTTCCACAACCCAAGGCTAAGTGTGTATGTGTGCCCTTTCTTGTCAGTCCTCTGAACTAGAAGAAGTAGGTGTTTCAATGCAACCCTTCAGTTTGCATGACTCTGGAAACAGAAATCTACTTCATATTTCCCCACATTACATGTTCTCAGTTGAAGGATTAGAACAAAATAAATGGCAATACACTGTCTAAACTTCCATGAAAATTCTATTGACCTTTCCCTGTGCTTTGTGTCCACCCTGGCCAATGTTCATGACCAGTCAAGAGTATGACAAAGTTTGACAGAGACTTCTCCCCTGTTTAATTTTTATGGATGATTAAAATTGGTAGAAGACAGGAATCATTATGATTAAAGGACTGTCATTACCTGAAATGTCAATTAATAGTTAGAAACTATGTTTATGATTAGAAAGTTGGAATAATAATACATTGAAGTCAAGGAGGACAATTTACAAGATGGGGGGATCAATAGTGTCAAAGAGCAAAAAGGCAAAATATTTGATGGTTTATTTTTAAATGCTTGGTTTCTGTACTTTGAAGGAAGTCTGAGATAATTACAGTATGGAAATAATAAGATTATGACAGAGAATATTTATACAGCAGATACCACAAGTTTACATGATGCATTTTATATAAATGTGCCAGTAAAAAAAGTAGGAAAGAACTGTGACCTATTTGTAAAGTACTTCTCAGTCTTGCAAATGTTAATAAGCTGATGGATTTTTAATGTGTTTTAAAATCAACAGTAAAATCATTGAAGACTTATATTACAGAAACTCTGCACCATAGCACCATCCATGTAGAAGGGTCGGTAAAATGCAAATCCAATTCATGCTCACGGTTTTAATAGACCACCAAGAGGCTCTCACATCAAATGATGCCAGGGAGAACTGGATGGCTTAAGTAATTAGGTTTCCTGAGTACCTTCAAGCAAGTTAGCTTCGTTCTTACATTTAAGGTTAAGTCAGAGTTAAAATGGGATTTAAGATTGCTGCCAGGAATTAACTGTGGCATAGACCAGAATGTCCACATTGTACTAGGCAACTCTGAGTACATCAGTTAAGGGTTTTGATTGTAAACATCAGAAATGGGATTTGGCTTATTTAAGTAAAAGCATACTTGTTACAAGGATAATGAGGTGATTTACAGACTCCACTGGAAGGGAAGCTGAATTAGGTTCTGGAAGCACAAGAACTAGGGCAACTTTGAGGAACTCAGCAGTCGCTCAGGGACCATTTTTCCTGAGTCCCGCCTCATGGTAAGTCTGCGGAACAGCACTAACATCTATTATTCTCCTTTGAGATTTTTAATACCCAAGAGAGAAAGTCTGAATTAACTTAAGTGTGGATCAGGTATATCTTCTTACCTCATTAATGATATCTCATGGCTAGAAGATATAATCATGTGACATAATTGTGAGCTGTGTAGTTATTATAATGTATGCCATTATTTGAACTAGAATCTCTGATTCTTCTTTTTATCTCAAATGGTTATTTTATTTATTTTATATGACCTTTACTAATGTTGCACATTGCCTCAAACATAAAATATTTATAATTACCTTTAATTAGAACTTACTGTGCCCAACCTTGGTTAGAAACATTTTCTAAAATTGTCTCCTGTGAGATGGTGTCTATCATTTCCATTTTACAGGCAAGAAGACTGTGGCATGGAGTCCTATAACTTTATCCTTTTTTTTTTTTAGAGTACATTCTTTTTTATTTTTTTATTGGTTGTTCAAAACATTACAAAACTCTTGACATATCATATTTCATACTTTAGATTCAAGTGGGTTATGAACTCCCATTTTTACCCCAAATACAGATTGCAGAATCACATCGGTTACACATCCACATTTTTACATAATGCCATATTAGTAACTGTTGTATTCTACTACCTTTCCTATCCTCTACTATACCCCCTCCCCTCCCCTCCCATCTTCTCTCTCTACCCCATCTACTGTAATTCATTTCTCTCCTTGTTTTTTTTTCCCATTCCCGTCATAACCTCTTATATGTAATTTTGTATAACAATGAGGGTCTCCTTCTAATTCCATGCAATTTCCCTTTTCTCTACCTTTCCCTCCCACCTCATGTCTCTGTTTAATGTTAATCTTTTCCTCCTGCTCTTCCTCCCTGCTCTGTTCTTAGTTGCTCTCATTATATCAAAGAAGACATTTGGCATTTGTTTTTTAGGGATTGGCTAGCTTCACTTAGCATAATCTGCTCTAGTGCCAT
>NW_025999880.1:8530388-8620950 GCF_001458135.2 Marmota marmota marmota | reverse complement strand
TAAATGCCACATTTTTTTTTTATCCATTCATCTATTGAAGGACATCTGGGTTGGTTCCACAGTCTAGCTATTGTGAATTGTGCTGCTATGAACATCGATGTGGCAGTATCCCTATAGTACGCTCTTTTAAGGTCTTCAGGGAATAGTCCAGAAGGGCAATAGCTGGGTCAAATGGTGGTTCCATTCCCAGCTTTCCCAGGAATCTCCATACTGCTTTCCAGATTGGCCGCACCAATTTGCAGTCCCACCAGCAATGTACAAGAGTACCCTTTTCCCCACATCCTCGCCAGCACTTGTTGTTGTTTGACTTCGTAATGGCTGCCAATCTTACTGGAGTGAGATGGTATCTTAGGGTGGTTTTGATTTGCATTTCTCTGACTGTTAGAGATGGTGAGCATTTTTTCATGTACTTGTTGATTGATTGTATGTCCTCCTCTGAGAAGTGTCTGTTCAGGTCCTTGGCCCATTTGTTGATTGGGTTATTTATTATCTTATTGTTTAATTTTTTGAGTTCTTTGTATACTCTGGATATTAGGGCTCTATCTGAAGTGTGAGGAGTAAAAATTTGTTCCCAGGATGTAGGCTCCCTATTTACCTCTCTTATTGTTTCTCTTGCTGAAAAAAAACTTTTTAGTTTAAGTAAGTCCCATTTGTTGATTCTTGTTATTAACTTTTGTACTATGGGTGTCCTATTAAGGAATTTGGAGCCGGACCCCACAGTATGTAGATCGGAGCCAACTTTTTCTTCTATCAGATGCAGAGAGGGAATGGCAAACAGGGAGAGTGTGCCCAGTCCGTTCATGAAAATAGGGCTCCCGAGAGCAGCAGACCTGGCGTGTAGCCAGTATTGTGGGGAGCGTCATCGGTGAGCGGGGCCTGGCTTGAGGAAAAGTGGGGAAGTGAGTAGACACAATAGAAGGCCCTAGGCACTCAGGATTGGAGACTCACCCAGTCTGGGAGGAGGAGCTGCTGCACAGTGATTGGTTCCCGCATATTGAGAGGAGAAGCTTGGCCCCGTGGGAACAGCTCCACCTACTGGAAGAGAAGTTAATCAAACTCTTAAAACTTTATCCTTTTCATAGTTAAAATGTAGTAAAGGCAGGATTTCAACTAAGCTCTTAATAGCTGAGCTATTTTTCCTATGCTGAAAATGCTATACTATTATGCTGAAACTGCTTCAATAAATGCTTGTTAAACAATCTCCTTTTTAAAAAGTAATAATTTAGTTTACTTTTTTTCAAAGTCTAAATGTTATTGATTGAAAGTGGACTAAAAACTATTTTTCTATCACTCTCCACGTACACATCTAAGCCAGACTGGCCATTAAACCCTTCTGCAGGCATACCTCTGTGGGCATGGGTGAAAGGTCTGTGCTTCTCCATGTGTACCAAGTCATGTCACCTCCCTGTACTGAGGATACCGCTCTGGCAATGGACCTTCCTCTTCTTCATTGTCATTTTTTTTTTCCTTTCCTGATCATGTTTATCAACATGCAAGCACATAGAAAGCACCTCTTGACTCTCCTTCCCCTCCACTTACCAATGCATTTCTCTGATCTTCTTAACAGAATTCCTAGAAGGAATAATCTGTGTTCCCTGCCTCAAAGTAGCTTCTACCAATATTTCTTAAACCCTCTGTAATAAGAGCCCCAACCCTTATTTTAAACTGCCTTGGTCGAGGTCACCAGTAACCTCTTCTCTGGAAAGTCAGTAGTCCCTTCCAGGTCTTCCTCTCTGTGGACCACTGATCCATATCTCATCTCAACATCTTTTATCGTTTGTCTCCCAGGACCCCAGACTTTTCTTGTTTGCATCCTACAACACAGGCTGTTCCTTTTCAGTTTCCATAGCCAGTTTTTCATCTCTGTGACCTCCTCATGATGAAGTAACCCTGGACCTTAGTCTCTTTTACCTACACTCACTCTGTAGTGATGTCTCACGGTCTTCTCACTTGAGTGCCACCTCTGTCATCTCTATGCTGGTAATGATATAATTTTTTATCTCCAACTTAAGCCTCCTCTCCAAGTCCACACTTTTATATTTAAACCCTACTTTGCATCTCCACTTGGATAACTAAGCATATATTTTGTATTTACTATATCCATAACAAATCTTGGTAAAATAAGAAACCAAATTTATACTTCTAGTCACTGATTGAAAAATCCTTAGTTCATCCTTGACTTTGCTGAGAAGCAAATATAGATGTTCCTGAAAAGGCTTATTTTCTTTCAACTTTTGGTATTTGAGCAGACAGCTAGCTCAGTTGGATTGAGCTCCAGATAAGGCTTTTGGCTGAAGTTGTCAGTATGCAAAGCTGTTCCTAGGGTCCCTGAAAAGCAGACCTTGGTCCTCACACACACAATTCCAGTGTCACTATTGACCAGAAAATGCCTTTATGCATTCCTTGATATTCTGAGAAACTATGCATTTCCTAGTCTTTTAGGTGCACACACGTGTATTTACAGCACACACATGTAAAACAGGTTGTGTGTTTCATTCTTTCTGCTGGAACATTGATGTCTGGCTTGTGCTGTGGAATAAGGAGAGTTCAGGGGACTGTAGGCGCTTTGTTAACTCTCTGCTTGCATGATCATCAACTGTAAGTTCTGTGTTAAATCTGTACCATGTGGCACTAGTGATGTGTGTTAGTGACCCTCTTAAATGACAGACTCATTCATTTGCCTCACCATCTTCATCTAAATCTGTCAGCAAATGGTATCAGCTCTGCCTTCAACATATATTTAGAATATGACCACTTCTTATCATGACCCCTACTACCATCTGATCTAAGTTGCCATCCTCTCTCATCTGCATGATTTATGTCCCTAAATGGTTCCTCTGCTTTTACCACCCTTCTTTACAGTTTCTGTCTATAATATAGTGGCCACAGAGACCATTTTTGAAACCAAAGTGAAATCATGATACCCCTCTGTCAAAACCTGTTAAGGTCTGTAAACAAGTCAGGATGGCGCCTGGCAAATGTTAGAGTCTGTAAACAAGTCTGGATGGCGCCTGGCATTTTGCCAGAGGGAGTGGTTTATGAAGTAATGCCAGCGAGCCATTAAGTGTGGAGATTCCTTATTGGTTGACTGATGTATCTAGTTTATGCTAATTAAGATAAGCTGTGTGGAATGTAGAAATACCTCTGTTGTCCTACAATAAAAGGCTCCTACTCCTGCTGTATCAATCTACACAAGTTGTTTGTCACCCCCCNTTATTTTGCTGCAGCTGGACTGCGGTAGATGGTGGCCCATACAGAGAGCCCCAAGACACTCGGGGGTAAGTGACGAAAAAAAGCTGCCCGTCCCAAGATAGGACAGGAGCAAATCTGCTCGTCCCTAGGCAGATAGGGTGAGAGGAAAAAATGGCCATTTTGAGAATATGGAGAATATTGATACAGTATGTTTGTATCTTGTTTTGTCTCAGTGTATTTTATTGTCTTTGTGATGAAAATACAGAAGGGGTGTTAAGTAAATTACTAAGGGAAGAAGGCACCCCAGTGGAACCAAGAATAGTTAGGGCATGTGTTGATAAAAGCCCAGGAACTCTAGTCAGAAAAAAAAAAAGAAAGTTCAGAAGAAGGATTATCAGGAAAAAAGTTGCAGCAAAAGGCTATTACTGAATACTTTTCGTTACTGGAGGGTGCATGAATTGGTGCAGCGGCTGCCACGTGCGCGAGCCAGTCATGGCGCAGCAAGGACTTTCCAAGCGGCTGGCTCTTCCCCGCCCCCTACCCGGGGAGCGGGACACCACGGAGAGAGCCCAAATCTAGACCTGACCTGGAGGCACAGTCTCACGGGCTCTTGCTCCCTGTGCCCAGAAGCAGTTTGAGTCTGGGACACTCCCCAGGGCCATCTGGGGCTGCCCAGGACTGGGGCTGCCCAGGACTGACGCTGCAGGCGGAAGATGCACGTCCCTGAAGTTTGATCATTTCCAAGGCCAATAACTGAGCTACAATGGTTCTCCCACACCTGGAGGCTGATGAGTAATGAGCACTATTAAGGCTTATTTCAAATGTAAAAATACCTTGAGATAATGTACTAAATTGTTCAGAAGGTTGTTTTCTTAGTGGAATGCTACAGGATTTTCTTTAGCCATCCGGAGTTCCTGCCTTCATCCCAGTGCCAATGACGACAAGGATGGAAGAATTTCCAGTGTTGCTGAGAACCGGAAGAGACTTCAGATCAAGCTAGCTGCCTGCAGAACTTAACCTGGACTGTGATTTACCTGGACTATGAGTTAATCTATTGAGACACTGCTTTACCTGGACTGAGACAACAAACTGTAATCTACAACAAATTGTAACTCAGTATCTTTGCTAACGATGTCATTGCTGGTATAATTTTTCCAAGGGCTTCTTGCATGGAGCCATCAATTGGCTTGGTATTGTGGCATTTTGTATCCTCCCCTTCTGCTTGTAGCAGATTATTTATGGTGTTTATGTAAAAACCACTATGGTCATTATTTAAATTAAACAAAAGGGGGAAATATTAAGGTCTATAAACAAGTCAGGATGGCGCCTGGCAAATGTTAGAGTCTGTAAACAAGTCAGGATGGCGCCTGGCATTTTGCCAGAGGGAGTGGTTTATGAAGTAATGCCAGCGAGCCATTAAGTGTGGAGATTCCTTATTGGTTGACTGCTGTATCTAGTTTATGCTAATTAAGATAAGCAGTGTGGAATGTATAAATACCTCTGTTGTCCTACAATAAAAGGCTCCTACTCCTGCTTTATCAATCTACACAAGTTGTTCATCACCCCCCCCCAACCCCCGTTATTTTGCTGCAGCTGGACTGCGGCAAAAACTCTCAGTGGCTCCGCATCTTACTCAAAATAAAAGCCAAATCTCTAACAGATAATGACCCGCAAGGAAGGCCTGACTTCATCCCCATCTCCCTCAGCTTTCAGACCTCATTTCCTCCTCCATATTTCTTCATTTGCTATATTGGTTTCTGAGGATGATCATGACAAAGTGCCACAGACTGAGTGACTTAATAGAAATTGATTTTCTCATAGTTCAGGCTAGAAGTCTGAGGTCAAGGTTTCTCCACAATCATTTCTTCTGAATTTGCTCTCCTTGGCTTGCACTTGGCTATTTCTTGCATCTTCTCATAGTCTCTCCTCTGTATGTGTCCAAATTCCCACTTCCTCTTCTTGTAAGGACATCAGTCACATAGGCTTAACACCCAGCCTAAATAACCTTGTTTTCATTTAACTGCCTCTTTAAAGACCTTATCACCAAATACAGTGGCCTTGTAATAATTCATATATTAAAATATCTGAATTCCTGGAAGGACACAATTCAGCCTGCAACAATCACTTTGCCTGCGTCCACTGGCCTCTGTGCGGGCCTCAAAGCTTAAGCCTGGCTGCCTAGGGCCACAGCTGGATGTTTCTATCTGCTTGGACAATGCCTTCAAATATCTCCATGCTCCTATTCCTCACCTCATTAAGATTTAATAAAATGATATACCACCCTCTCAGCAAGGATTTTTCTGCCCAGTGTATTTAAAATTGCAACCATTGAGCCCAGCTCCTCATCCCATTCCTTGGTTCATGTCTCTGTGTAAACACTTATTATTTTGTTTTTGGTCTGTCTCCCCCAATTAGGATATATACTCTATAAGAAGCTTTTATAACTACGAAATCTCAACAGTTTATAATAGTGCCAAGCACCTGGTTATCATTTAGTAAATATATGTTGAAAATCTAATTCATTCATGTCTACATTAACTGCTTTCTGAATCTGACCTACAACTGCAAAAAAAAAAATCATCTCCAAATCTAATTAAATGTTATTAATTAAATGTCCAAGTTCACATAGAAAGACAATGGTATTAATATATAGCAATGTGTTTAATGGTAGAAATAAATAATGTGAAAAAGAATGAAAAATGGAAATGTCCGTTACACTTTCTCTTTTCAGATCAAACTTTCTATGGAATTTTATGAATAAGCACAAATTTACTTTATTGTTTCCTAATCTTAAAAAAAAAGAAGAAGAAGACTTTTCTTTTCAAATGTACAAGTACTACTTAAAAAAAAAAAAAAAAAAAACGACTTTGTACATAGGTGACTGCTGTTGCTCAGGCACCAGAACAGGTGTGGGGATCCCATGTGGAGTCTGAGTCACCTCCTTACTTGATCCTAGGGAAAGGGGCTGCCAAACAGACGTAGCCCAGAGTCCTGCCAAAGGCAAGCACAGAGGCGTTTTCCCTGCTAGGTTTGTTTCTGCCTTATGCTTCCTGGAAGCAGAGTGTGGTTGTTAATACATCAGAAGGACTGGAGACTACAAAGAAAAGGAAGAGCTGGAGCACTACACAGTAAATACTTTAAAGTGCCCCAGGGATAGAGGGAAGTACCTAGAGGGAGTGCAACTATTTACCAAACAAAGCTAATATCATCACATTTCATATTTTGCCTGGCTCTGACTATGTGAGCCACATAAAAATGCATTAGACTGTGACATTCCCTTGCTCCACTGACTTTAATTAAACTTGCTTTGTGCTTAGGAAATTAGCAAACTCTTCTTCGCAGTCGAGGGGAGAAAAACACGGGTTATTCACATGGGTACATTTTTCCCTTTAACTCACAGAGCTCAGCTGCTTTGTCATATTCAGTGACTCTGGCAGCTACAGCACGGTGCCAAAATCCATTAGCAGAGTCTGCTCGCCATGCCTGTGGAATGGAATTGCCACCTAAGTCTGGTACACATGATGGATAGCATCAAAGAAGAAGGTCACTGGATTGGGGCTCTTATCAGAGATCTGTCATCCAGCAAAGTGGCCCTGCAGCAATGAGCGGGTAAGGATGGATCGGCTTGTTGAAGGCCCAGAGGCAGCGGCATGGGGGTTCCTGGCCTTCCCAGGACACTGCTCCATTTCATGTGAAAATGACTGCCCTGCGTTGGAGATCTGAGCCCATAACAAACTACCTTTTACTTGTTACATAGAAACAACATTATCTACAGAATTGTCAGGCATGAAAAATTAAACCTTTGGAGGCAACAGCAATCCCGTATTTCAGCTAAGAGGGTAAGGGAGATCTTGAAGCCAAAGCAAAACCCTTCTTTGCCGTAATTGGAGGATAACATTTTTTTTTTTACTTCATTTGAAGGGAAGACAGAAATCTGTAAAGAGTGATTACGGTGCATAATAAAATTGATTCTAGAGCAGAAATCGGTTACTCCAAGGTTTTAAAACCTGAGGCCAAAAATGACCTATTGGAAAATGCTCTTAAGCCAATCACAGAAACTACAGATCACCCTCCTGAGCAGGTCAATATGATCCACAGCCACTGAAGACCACCATCTTCTTAAAGGAATCCCAAAGCTTCTAGAAGAGATGACTGTTCCTTAATCATGTCCCTGGCCCACTTGCAGCTTCTTGGATTCTTTGAATAAAGCACATTATTCTATCTTCTTCTCTCTCTTTTTCTCTCTCCCTCCACCTCCCTCCTTCCCTCTCCCTCTTCAACTCTCCTTTTTTCTATTGCCTTTGGATTTCAGGTAGAGTTTTTCAAGCTGGGCAACTGTCTTCTTTGGTAGATTTTGAGACTTGTAATGAACCCCATCCTGTAATCATATGTCACCATCCTTACACAGATGTCAAGCAGCCTTCAGCAGGTCATAGAAACAATTGATTAATAGGTCATATTGTTGGTCTGGGAGCTGGATGGAATGGTACCTAGAAGGTGCTAAACTCAGGATTCAAGTCCTGTGCTTTCACTGTGCATTGCTCTTTCTGTTGTTAGACATGTTCCCTTCCTTATATCTCAACTCCAATTCTTGAGCAGGTGACAAGTTGTTTTGCCAATGTGGGGCAAAAATGGTATTAATGATGCCACATTTCACCTCCCTTTAAAACTCTGGAAAGAGACATATATGCACTTGTTTTGTGGTTACAAACCCCAAAGGAAGGGGTTTTTGACCTTAGACACACCCCTGAGAAGTGAATGCAAGCTGTTCTTTGTATCAGGAGGAAAGGCTTTCATCCCCAGCTCCCACTCCTTAAAGGTTCTTCTCCATATTCTTCCCCCTCCCTTTGTCTAATAACACATCTCTTTTAAGTCAAAATCTATTACTTCCTCAAAATGACTTCTCTGATCACTGAGTGGAGACTAAAATTCTGTATTGTCTCCTTGTACATCATCTTGACTTTTTCTCCCTTTGTAAGTCTTTTCCTGTGTGGTCTTCTCAGTTGGTACCATAGATTTTATCTCCCATGGGCAAAACCTTCCTGCTTTGTTTTCTGCTGCCTTCCTGCATCTATCATGATAGATTGCCATGATGAGCAAATATTGTTTGAATAAATGAATAGACGACTAAAATATAATTATTGGGAAAAAAGAAAAAAGAAGTAAATGAAATTAACTCTTAGAGAGTACATACAGATATTCAAAGCAATATGATCACATTTCCCAGGAGTAGGTTAGGATAGGAAAAGATTTCTAAGTAGGGAGGACCAGGATCATGCAGGAAGTGCCTTGAATCACTTCACCTTACCGACAGCAACATCTTCAGGAAAATCACTCTACCCAAAGTCTATTTGCTTATTTCTTTGCTAGGGTCATTATAAAAATGACTTTCATGCATGTGCCTTGTAATACATAACTAATTATTAGGAAGCTTCTCTACTTTGATTATTGTCTCTTAACTCAAAAGGGTCAAAGTATGAATGATTCTTCTAAAATGACAACTCACAGGTATCAAAGACCCAGGAAGGAGATGGTTGCAAAAAAGCATCCTTCTCTCTGGTGGTCTGAAGTCAAGACAGCAGAGGCCTGTTGTTGAGGGTGAGGGGCCAAGTCTGTCCTGGGAATACATCACTGAAAATGGTTAAAGCTGATGCCACAACAGAAAGAGTTTTGAAGAACTGAGGACATTTCAAGTTTGACCATAAAACCTTGAAAAGATGAAAAGAAAGCTTGAATCCAAAGTTAGGTCCGTGATAAAGAGGCATAGAGCAACCACAATCCATCAGGAAGGCAGTCAGAAGGCAATCAACTTTTAAAGCGTTTCTGTGCTGCAGGGAAGTTTTCAGAGGTCCGGGTCTCAAGGTGTCATTGTTAAAATGATAGGTACCCTGTCCTGTGCTGGATGGAGTTGCCCGAGTCTTTATTCACAATGGTTCAAAATCCATACATTAACTCCCTACATTGGGGCCATTCCAAGACCAAACATTAGGATAAAGAATTAACAAATAGGAGAAATGATTTCTAATGTTTTTCCTTCATATATCCTCAAATTAGACGTGTGATGTGTGTTATTTTAGGTTGTCTTTCAGGTTATGGACATCCCATCCATCATTAGATTTTAAAACAAGATTTCAAATTGTAAAAAAAAAATAGGGCCAGATCTTACTGATGAGAACGGGGTAATGTAAGGCTAATAGCATAAGTTACATTAAAAGTATGTCCCATAACTCTATTAAGAAACATCTTTTCCGTATGTTGTTTGTGAACTGAACTGAGGAATCTCTGCCAACAACATCATTCAATCATTTACTAGTCAAGGGCTAGTCAGTGGATTTTCCCAAGAATTTCATAACAATGTTTACCCTGGTGTGTCTAACCCTGTATTGGGAGGAATTGTATTCCTCTATTTGGTAATTTATAATAATTCGTAAGAATATGTATAATTAAATATGTTAACTTATCTAAGTCATGTGGCTGGAAGTATGCAATATTATGTCTCAGTTTTGTTTTTTAAAGTTGCAGTTCATATCCTTTATATTAAAGACTCACATTTTTAAAAAAAAGAAAATTCAGTATGAGGAAATTGTTTTATTTAATGTAATGTTTTTATTTGGGGTTTTATTTGTTTTTTTTTTTTTTTAAAGAAAGTGGGAAATTGTTGATAGCACTGCACTGTCTCTTCCATTCCACCAACAGTCACGGTTCTTACACACTTTTAGAACGCTGCCTGAGGTCACAGTTCACTGGTGTCACTGATGTATTCTTCCATTTTCCTGCCGCATCTTTTCAACCCAGTCCTGTCTCCCAACAGCCCCTCCTTCCACTACCTCAGTCACCAAGCTTAACCTCCGCAGAGCATCTAAACTCTTTGTTGATGACAGAATTCCAACCAGATGCCTTTGTGGAACAATTCAGGGAAATATTTAAATCAGTAATAAAATGATTTTTTTTAGAAAGTTGTTGCATCCTGGTTCTTATTGCTATCTTACTTAATTATAGCTTAATAACAAGGATCCTGAGTCCTTAAAATGTAAAAATAAGATTCTGAGCCAATACATGTAGGAAAGAAAGTTTGTTAATGGTTTGCAGGTGGCTTCATGGGAGGCAACAAATTATAATCATGAAAAAGAGTGAGTGAGAGATCTGGAATTATATAGATCTGTGCTTAAAACTTGTACTATCTTTAAGGTTACTAGTATTACCTTTAACAAATTGACAAATTCTCTGAGACTTAGCCCTCTAACTTGCAAAGCGAGACTTGTAATAATTACCTTATAAACTACATGTAACAATTTAGTGAGATTAAATGTAAAGATATGCATTTACTTAGTTTTACTTTCTTCCAGCCCATATTTAAGCCATAGTTAAGGATATAACTCAGAAGCCCCTCTGAGTCTAGATGCAGGGGAGACAATCTGACCTACTCAGCAGCATAACCTCTAGCCCTTTTACTATTTTATCCCATGAGAAAGAACACACCATTGAGAGGAGCCTTAAACATCACCAAGAAGAGACACCAGGCCAGTGTGGGAATTAAGAGAGTCAATAAAGGAAACACAGGTATTAGAGTCACACCTGTACTCGAGTCCTGGTACAATCATTTGATGATTACTTCGTCTTCATTCAGCCCTTCCATCATTTAACAAATATGCGTTCAGTTGTAGCTACTTTTGAACATTTCAGTAAGTACCTGAGTAATAGGCTACAAAGACATGCTCTTGGATAGAAATGAAGATCTGATTGAAAGTTGGAATTGTTACATCAAATTTCTTGTACATCCTCCTTGTTACATCTCTGCAAAGAACTTGGCTGCATTATGTACATGTAGAAAGCCAAAGGATGGATGAGTTTATTTGGCAGAGAAAATCTCAAAGCAACAAAACATTCAGACTGTAGCTTGTGTATTATATTGGCTACATTGAATCTGATTTACAGTGAGATTTGGGAACAAAAAGAAACAAAATATTTTGAAAATTTGCAGTCTGGCAAAGGAGAGAAGGCAAAGCTTACAAAGGTGTAGAGATTAGCATAGATAAAATGGAGTCCTATGTTTCATCAATGTGACAAAGAGAAAAGACCTTGAAAATGCTTCAGAAATCTACAAGAGCACCCCTCCCCAGAAGCCTTCCATAGCAGAATTGTTCCAGGGAGGGGTCATGGGTGCCCTCTGTGGGCTTACTGCCCACACCTCAAGTTTTTTTCTTCTGCATTCAGATGAAGTGATTCACAATGGCTGCAGCCATGGTTTAAGTGGGTCCAGGTGTTGCAGAGCAAGGGTCCATTGCTACAGAGCCAAGGCAGTTGCAATAATCCTTGGTTACTGGTTCTTGTAATCTTTGCAGAGAGATTTCAGACATGTCTCAAAGAAAAGCAGGCAAGAGTTCATTAGCAGGGATAGGAAAAGAGAAAACATGAACACTTTTAAGAGAGAGTATTGGTCCTCCCAGAAAGGAGAATTGATGGTATGTCCTTCCTGCCCTCCAGTTCTATTGAGGTTCCCAGGAAAGATTCCAGAGATTCATGCCCAGGACTGTCACCTCTGACTTCTGACTGACAGCAGAATTTTATCAGACTTTCAAGTCCCCATTGCATATGATCTTATCTCTCATGGAGAGGAGATTTTACTATAATAATGACTTACTAAAGATTCAAGGTCACTCTTTGATCCACACAAACCAATTCTATTTGGAACTTGCTCTTATAGATTTTATGGTTAGGGACTTTGCCTATCTCTCTGAGTTCTGAAATCTGGTCTTTGTAGAGGTCACAAAAGTACCCCCATTCAGGGTAACTTGTGTTCTTCTTAGTGTCAGGGAGGAGACTTTTGGGTCTGCATTTCTCTTTTGGATAAAAAGTTGTTTGCATATCCCATTGTTTCAGTTGGTGTTTTCATTGATGTGACCAAAATACAGAAAAATGTATTCTGGCTCATAGTTTCAGAAGTTCAGTTCATGGTTGGTCGACTCCATAGCTCTGGGCTATAGGTGAGGCAGAAAATTCTATACATCTGCAAATTCTACACATCTGCAAAGTTATCACTGTGGGCATGCTATCAAGATCTGCCATAGGCTCCAGTGGTGCCTGGGATAGATAGCATATAGATGAAAGCAGTGGGAACATAAAGCCAAGGAGATAATTCTATAAACTGGGCTTGCTGTGCTGACCACCATGTGTTTTCTTTTAAAAAGCAATTTACCTGCAGCCTGCTTGGCTTAAGTCCATAATGTCATGGTTTAGATATGAGGTTTCCTCCAAAATCACATGTGTGAGACAAGGCAAGAATTTTCAGAGGTGAAATGATTAGATTATAAGGAGTGTAACCTAATCAGTGGATTAATCCACTGATTAACTGGGTGATAACTGTAGGCAGATAGGGTGTTAGCAGGGACCTCAGAAAGGAAAGTCTACCCAAAACATGTAATGCTTACTAGAGAAAGCTGAAGGCAGTCTGCAAAACCAGTTAAAGAGAATAACAATGTGACCTGCCACCAGCAAAGCCATGGGGACAGGGCTACTTGAAGCATTGGGAGACCACCCTTTATTGCAGCATACCTAGGATGCTGGACCTGGAGTTCATATATACCCTGCTGGGTTTTGACTTTTATTTGAGATAATTGCTCCTTCTTATTTTCTATTTCTCCTTTTTAGAATAGGAATGTTTTTTTTCTTATCCTTGTCCTACCATTGCACCTTGGAATTATGTAACTTGTTTTTTATATTTTACAGAGGCTCACAGCCAAGTTTGCTCTTATTCAATTTTTAATTTTTATTTTTTTGCAGTGCTGGGGCTCAAACCTTGGGCTTTGCTTCCACTAAATAAATGTTCTCCCACTGAGTTATACCCCCAGTCTCTGGAACTGGACTTTTGAAAAATGCTGGAATAAGATAAGACTTTGGGCCTATGAGAATGGAATGATTGCATCTTGCATTGTAGGAAGGACCATGGAATTTGGGGATTAGAGACTGAATGCTGTGGATTAGATGTGGTTTATTTCCTAGTGATTCATGTGTTAGAAGGTTGGTCTCCAGGATGGTGATATTAAGAGTTGGTGGGACTTATTGTTTAGGTCCAGTGGGGATTGGTTAGGTTACTGTGGGTGCTACCATCCTGAGATAGTTCTCATAGGTCCCATATTTAGTTCTATCAAGAGAGTTGTTACAAAAGAGCAAGTTCAGCCACTCCCAGCCCATTTGGCTTCCCATCTTGCAATGTGATCTCTTCCAACTGTCTTCTCCCAGGATAGTTGCCATTTGACATTAGGCTCTTACCAGATATGAGCTGATACCAGTGTTATTCCCTTGCAGCTACAGAACTGTGGGCTAAATAGACTTCTTTATAAATTACTCTGCCTCAGCTACTTTGTGATAGTCATAGAACATAGAATTATACAGTATTTCACAGGTACAAGTAACAGATCAAGGTAGACAGGGAAAATACTCCCACAGCCTTTATGATCGACTGCTTTTGGGGTCCAAACTTCTCCCAGATTGCTAAATGGAACTTGATCAGTTATATAATCTAAAAGAGAATTATAGCCTCATCATATCAACTTGTGATATGACCTTTTGGCTAAATTTCCCAACTCCAGTTTTTGTTTGTTTTTATATTGTTTATCTCAGTAAGAGGTTCAATGTCAAAATTTGAATTTCTTATTGTTCAAAGGGTGGGCCTATCTGAAAGATATTGTCCTCTAGAAACAAATAAAGAAAAACAAATATTTAGTTCCAAAGAGAATAATTCAAGACTTATGGTCCCTGGGGGGCAGGGACAACTCATAAACATGTACTATGTCAGTTGCAATATGCTGAAGGTGTTCCCAAACCTTAAGGTTTTTGGTACAGAAACAAAGCATACTCTAGTGTTTAAAAGATATGGATTCTCAAAAGACAATAATTATTTTTACCACTCCTCGATTATATGGTAAGCACTATTAATAGCCACCAGTTGGCCCTTCATATTTTGTGGGTTCCACATCTGTGGATTCAAACTACTGCAGATCAAAATATTTTTTAAGAAAGTATCTGTACTGAACATGTATAGACTTCTATTGTCATTATTCCCTAAATAATATCATATAACTATTTGCATAGCATTTGCATTATATTAGGTATTATAAGAAGTCAAGAGATGACTTTAAGTAGAGGGGAAAAGTGGTAAGCAAGGGCTATATGTGAGACTTCAGCAACTGTGAACTTGGATATCTAAAAAGGGTCTGGAATTAATTCTCCATGGATATATCCAGAGATGCCTCTGAGTGTGTGTATTACATACATATGTAAAATTTCACTGACTCCTCCCTTCAATACTGTGAGGCAAGCATTATTATCCATATTTTAAGGACAAAGTTTATGCTCAGAGAAATAAACTTCCAAGATCATATAGCTAGGTGATGAGGTTCCCATTCTGGCCTCTCCAAATGTCATGTTCTTTGCTACCAGGCTAAACAGATGCTGTTTCAAGGAAAAAATATAAATGTAAATAAAGCATCCTACTTTTGATAAGCTTGGTGCCTTACATTAATGTAGCACACAAATGTGTCTATTTACTGCATCATGTGGCTTGCAGGACAAGATTTTGAATAGGTAATTGGAACATTAACCAGGTTTCCTGCAGTTAGGACTAGCCTAATATTTATGTTTGATTGAACTGCTACAAATTTTCAAAACAACAGATCTATCCATATACACTTAAGCTAAAATATCTAAAATAAAAACAAATTATTTAGGGGTTCATCCACCTTTTAGGTTACCCATAGCATTCTTCCTCTCCACTAGCATAAAGAATACCAGACTCAGCCCTAGCAGCTTGGGAGGCTGACAGGAGGATTGCAAGTTCAAAGCCAGCCTCAGCAATGGCAAGGCACTAAACAACTTAGTGAGAACTTGTCTCTAAATAATATACAAAACAGGGATGAGGATGTGGCTCAGTGGCCTAGTGCCCCTGAGTTCAATCTCCAGTATAAAAACAAAACAACAACAACAAAAAAAAAAAACCACCAGAATGCCAGACTCCTGAATACCAAAACATGTTAGTAAGATTCTTAAAAGCCAAATTTCTTTCTTAAAATATATCAAGATTTTTATGAATAGATAATTAAATCATGATACTATTTACCAAAATGGAAAATGTATGTCCCTTATATCTAGAAATTCCAGTTCTAGGAATTCATGTTACAAAAAAAAATTTCACGGAGATACACAGAGGGATGGATATTCATTAAGGCACCGTTTAAATAGCAAAATCCAAGAATGAAATTAAAGACCTCTCAATGGAGATTGGTTGTAGCCACTCTTTACTTAATAATTATTCCTCATGTTTTCCAATGTGCCAGGCATTGTTTGTGGCACTAACAATTTATCCATGAAAAGAGCTGATATTCTATAGATGATGGTACATTCTTATAATGACAAGTAATAAATCCATTAAAGTGGGGGCAGGCTATCTGCGGAGGTGTACTGTACACTGTGTTTAATGAAAAGAAAACCAAGTCAAAGAACAAATCCTATAATACATATATGTATATTTATATGTATCATAAAATTTCCTAAACAAACATAAAATTATGTATATATGGGGGTATATGGATATTTCTGTTTAAGTTCTACTAAATTTGGCAAGGGAGTGTCGTCTATCTGGGATAAGTTATACTTTGATGTTTTAAATCACAATGAAACTTAAAAAATCATAATAATATCAATAAAGAATTTTCATTGAATTTCACAAATTATTTTAGCTCAAATGCAGAGAGCAAAAAGTAGGCAAGTATTACAAACTCTACTTTCCAGTCCTTTCCAATAGGTAGGTAAATTTTGGGGTCATTTCATCATCCCAGGGCCTTTAACTTGGTACTCAATCCTTGATCAGAAATACAGAGCAGTGCCTAGACCATATAATCAAATTTCTGCTACCTGAGGACTTTGTTTCTGATCCTAATCAGAAGTGGATGGGGCTGGAAATGTGGCTCAAGCGGTAGCATGCTCTCCTGGCATGCATGCAGCCTGGGTTCGATCCTCAGCACCACATACAAACAAAGATGTTGTATCCACCGAAAACTAAAAAATAAATATTAAAAAATTCTCTCTCTCTCTCTCTTAAAAAAAAAAAAGAAGAAGAAGAAGAAGTGGATAGGGATACAGATGGCTGACTGTCCTGCCAATATATCTTGCAATTCGAAGGGGTTAGAGTGGGTAGCCTTTGGGGACATTCAGTTGCACCTCCACCAGTACTGAGTTACATTACAGCTTAGGCTTGTTCATATTGCATTCAAAGAGTAAGTTTGTTTCTAACCGGTTAGTGAGATGTAAATGTCAAAAAAGAGCAAGGAAGCAGGTCTCCTAAACAAACAAAGCCCAAAACCCAAAAGCAGATAAAGGAAAAGACAAAAAACAAACCCTTGGGAACTGGAAAATGTGCTTTAACCTCCTAAGTGTAGTGGGCAGATGACACAGAGAAAAGGACCCAGCAAGCTGGTTGGTCATAGTTGTTTGAGAGACACGAAGACAATCCATCTTCTTCTCAACATTGTCCACAGAAGGAAACATCATGCGCCTATTTGGTAGTAGGAGGGATGGTTTCTCAGGACCTGTTTGGGGATTTTCCTAAGAATCCTCTGTGTGTGTGTGTGTGTGTATGTGTGTGTCTTTGTGGAAGTGTTTCCAGTAGTTGCCTCTGAAGATGGTGGCTGGGGATTTCAGGTTTGGGAAGAAGATGTCCCTTTTTTAAATCAACGTTTCATTTAGAATGATGTCAGATTTACACTAAAGTTGCAAAGATAATAAATGCAGAACTGCCATATGTCCCCATTAGTCTCACATCATGATAGTGCATTTGTCACAATTAAGAAACCAACAGTGGGCTGGGGATGTGGCTCAAGCGGTAACGTGCTTGCCTGGCATGTACCTCAGCACCATATAAAATAAAATAAAATAAAGATGTTGTGTCCACCAAAAACTGAAAAATAAATATTAAAAAATTCTCTCTCTCTCTCTCTCTCTCTGTCTCTCTTTAAAAAAAGAAAAGAAATGTTAGAGTCTGTAAACAAGTCAAAATAACACCTGGCATTTTGCCAGGGGAATGTTAAAGTTCGTAAACAAGTCTGGATGGTGCCTGGCAAAATGTCAGAGGAAGTGGTTTGAGAAGTAACAAAACCGAGCCATTAGGTGTAGAGATTCCTGATTGGTTGACTGATGTATCTAGTTTATGCTAATTAGATAAGCTGTGTGGAATGTATAAATACTGCTCCTGTCCTACAATAAACGGCTCCTACTCCTGCTGTATCAACGTACACAAGTTATTCGTCACCCCCCGGTTATTTTGCTGCAGCCGGACTGCGGCAAGAAAGAAACCAACAGTGGTGCATTTCTGTTAACTAAATTCCATACCTAGATTTCACTAGTGTTTCCCTCAATGTCCATTTACGATGGCTATTTGTTTTTTACTTCATACTTTTGTGTAATGATTGGAATTCTTAACCTTGTGCACCGTTTTTTCAAAACATGAAAAGGCTTAACATGTAAAAAAAAATCCAACATATATGTAATTTATGATGACTTATCAGTATTCAAATTCGGCTCAATGCTCATTTATAAGCCACTTAAAACAGAGCTAAGATGCTCCAAGGAATAAAAAGTAGATAGTTGGCAAAGGAAAATACAATTCTTTCTCTTAATTGGATTGAGATGCATATTTTTAAAATGATAAATATTCTCACAAATATTCTACCTAGAATTATCAGCTATTAAATATTAAGGATTGCTTAAAAATGTTTGTTATGATATTAAAAGAGCCATTTGTACTTCAGATTTCAGGTGCCAGTGGTGCATTTTACATGCAATCAGTACATTATCTCACTTAAGCATCACAGAATCTACAAACAAGTGAACACTTTTCTTACTTAACTATGAGGACCAAAGGAACAAGTTAGACAACTGTATAAGGAAAAAAAAAAAGGTAGGATTTGAACCTCTTTCTTTATAAATCCAAAGTTTCTGTCTCTTCACCGTGCCATACAGTTTCTATTACCATATTCAACTGATGGGCACATCATGAGGTCAAATCAGTTGGCTTTTCTATTTCTGAACTCAAGCTGCCAGGGCAGGTAAATTAAGGCAAGAAGGCAGAAGAAAGTAAAAAAAAAAAAAAAGGAAGACTCATCAAAAAGAAAATCATTGCACATTAATTTTGCACATTTTGCATAATCTTTAATGGCCATTTTAAATCACAGTGTGCTCAGGACATCATGAATATAAAACACACTCTACTTCAGTGTTCCTTAATGTGCTAGTAGCTCATACCTGGAAGTATATTCCACTATGATTTGTTTCCATTTTCATTAAATCTTGGGCTTTTAAAAAATTTTATTTCTTTCTCCTGTAGATTCACCCATAAAATATGTTGAGGAATCATATCTTCTCTTGAGACCCCCCCCTTTTTTTTCTCAGAGACTGTATATTTCAAAGTGATGGCCCAGAGGTGGAAGAGAAATTAAGTGGAGGAAGATACATCGAGAGGGAGGCTGCATCTGTGGTTAAAAGAATAAAGCAGAGAAAGATGTGAAGAGGAAATAGGCTCTTGGCTCAAAGTACCACCCTCTCTTAAAGCAGGTGAGGACTGGCACTTTCAACCACAGTTGTATTTTCGTAAAACCTCTATATTTATTCACAGGTCTTAAAGCTTGGAAAGTAAGGACTCAGCTAGAAAGTTTGAAAGCTTATTGAAATTCAGACATCTCTAGAAGCTTTCTAGATTGAGTATATACCTAAGGTTAGGTAAGAACTTAAATTAGGTGTAGTCAGTATTTCTAAGGCTGGGGGAGTGCTAGAACCTTTATCTATAAGATTAGACAGTAGAAGCTAGGTGCAGTGGCCCGTGTCTGTGATCCCAGTGGCTTGGGAGGCTGAGATAGGAGGAATGCCAGTTCAAAGACAGCCTCAGCAAAAGCGAGGCACTAAGCAACTCAGTGAGACCCTGTCTCTAAATAAAATACAAAAAAGTTCTGGGGATGTGGTTCAGTGGTCAAATGCCCCTGAGTTCAACTTCCTGCCCCCTCCCCCCCAAAAAAGATTAGATAGTAAAATGATTGGACATAACTTCTCTATGCTCATATATGAATATACCACCAATGAAACTCCACATTATGTACAAGCACAAGAATGGGAATCTAATTAGAAGAAATTATACTTTATGTATTTATAATATGTCAAAATACATTCTACTGTCATGTATACCTAACAAGAATAAATAAAAATATAAGAGAAATTCAGAAAAAAAAAACCTTCAAAATAATTGTATGGTTACCAAGGAACAAAGGAGAAAGCCATAAAAATCAAATGCCAATGACTAAGTGCATTATATGGGAATGTTTTCTAAATCAAATTGCTGCAGATTGCCATTTCTTGGGGGAAAAGGTACGCCCCAAACAGATGTAAGATTCCTTGAGCTATAAGTAAACATATAAATAAATGCAACTAAGGCACACAACATTGCTATTTCTGATATATTGTAAGCTATTTGAAGGCAAGGGGCATGCTGTCTTTTGTGTATATCATTCATATTGCCTCCAGACCTTTGAACTTGCTCTTCCTTGGTGAACCCATTACTTGTGATATAACAACTGTAATAGGAAAGACTAAATTCCATTGAATCATTCATTCATATCATAACTTAAGAGAAACAATCCAAAAGTTTGAATTCCAAATTTGCAGTTCCTGCTAGCTATCACTTATCAGCTCTGCTACTTTTGAAAATCAAAATGCAGAATCATGATGACATAAGACAAAATCCACTTAAAGCCATAGACCACTATATAATGTTTTGCTATGAATAATCAAATATGCATTTCAATAACTATTTAAGTCTTTGCTACTTGGTTATTTGTATTATTTTCACCAAAAGCACAGATACAAGCCAGATGTGGTGGCACACACCTGTAATCCCAGTAGCTCCAGAGGCTGAGGCAGGAGGATCGCAAGTTCAAAGCCAGCCTCAGCAAAAGTGAGGCACTAAGCAACTCAGTGAGACCCTGTCTCTAAATAAAATACAAAATAGGGTTGGGGATGTGGCTCAGGGGCCAAATGTCCCTGAGTTCAATTCTTGGTAACCCCCCCCCCCAAAAAAAAAGTATACAGATATCATTATAATGATTACATAAAAGATTAAACCAGATCATGGAATGCACCATGTATCATATATTATTCTGAATCCAAAAAGAGAAATATGTTTCAATGCAAACACGTGGCAAAAAATTTACTGACTAGGAAGAAGGCTGGCCTATACCTAACATATCAGATTTAATCTGATCATCAGCTGATGCAGAATGACAACAAGCAGTTCATTTGCTTTATTATGTGTAAGTGTCCACTTGGTCCTTGACCTTTGTAAGACAGGCCTTTTTCTAAGGTTGAGTTATCCCAGATGAAGAACTAAAGCAAAGGATTTGAGTAAAAGGAGTGATTTATAAGTAAATGATCTCACAAGAAACTGTTAAGGGAGTGAGGGAAACAAGACAGAAGAGAATTAAGCCAAGCAAGGGTGCAATTTCAGAGTACAATCCAGCTTCAGTCTGATCCAAAGGGAGCTATCATGTATATATTACTTATCAAAATTTGTGGTCCTGATAAGCAAAGGAACACTTGTCAGTCATGGCCTTCAGGCAGCAGTCTGTACTGTGGGTAGAAGAGTGTGATGCGGTGGGTGGTGACTTGGCTCAGCAGAGGTAACCTCTCTCTCTCACAGTTTATTATCTGCCCAGTCAAGGGTCATCCAGTCACAAGTAATAGAGCACACTGCAAGCTTGTTTGAGCAAAAGTAAATTTATTAAACTAATATCTGTTACAAAACACTAGGTAAGAATAATAGCATATGGTAACTAGAAAGATGAAAAGAACTAAAAGCCTTCCTCTTCTGACACTTTTTTGCACTGTGTCCTTGTTTCTTTCTAAAGAAATTCTTTCTGTGTTCCATCAGCCTATTAAGACTTTCAAATACTTGCCCAGTGCCTAAGTCTTCATGAATTCTTAACTCCAAGGAAAATGCAGACTGACTCAGTTTCTTCGTCTCTTAGTTCAAGGCCTCAAAAGGGAATCTGCTGGGGTCTGTAGGCAATGTGTTTCAAGGAGCTATTACTGAAGAGCAGGGAGCTGACATGATAAAATTTACCTGGAAGAATCCACTCACAGCAACTCATAGAGAGTCAATGCAGGCTGAGCTGAGATCTCCCAAGCCTTTCTGCTTTACCACCCAATATTAGTTCCACATGGCACAGAAGGATCCGTAGGAGGTGAAAATTAAATATTTTGTTTTTGTGTATGCATGTTACAGACTTGGTGAGAAACAAAGCAAATTGTGAGCTCGGTTTACCAATATCTTAATTATCCCCTATGACACTTAATGTCCATATAAACTGGAAATACAGAAACATACAAAGTAGCATTCTTTAGAATAACCTCAATGGTAAGATTGCTCTAAAATGACTGAGTTTTATCCATGGTTAGTAGCACTGTAAATGAGTAGAATATCTTAGAAAGTAATTTAATAATAAGCAAAGACCTATAAAAATGTTCATGTCCATTGACCCAGTAATTCTGTTTAAGAGAAATTATCATAAAGAGTTCAAAATATGGGGGAAAGTTTTATGTACCATATGTTTACTACAGAAGTGTCTACAGAGAAAAATAATAGAAGATAATCTAACTATATTTCAGAAAGGGAATAATTATATAAACCACTGGAATATTCTCCACTTATTGAGGTTCTGGTCATGAAGAATATGAAACATCATGGAAAAAAATGTTTATATGTTCTTTTGTGAAATATAGTGCAATACTGGAAGGGAACTCAGAATGGTCAGGGTAAAACTACATGGAAAAAAAGAAATTAAGTCAAGATACTAATGGTTAAATCAACATAATGAAAATATATGCCTTTTTCTCTATTTTCTGAATCGCTTCCAATGTACGTACATTATTTTAATAAAAGAAACAAAACTCTTACAAAATAGCTAGCATATTATGACCACCTTCTTTGCTGGATACAGTTTGCATCCTCTAGAGCTGTTTCTCCCTACTCTTTCATGGGCTACCAGCTCCCTTGAAACCTATTACTTTTTGAAAGGATTTTAGAAGTTAAAGACTATAGTACTTGGAAACTACTGAGAGGAAAATAGAAAATCCAGCTTAAGTAACTATTGCAAAGAACATTTAGAAGGGTCTCAGGAAAGTTGCTCTGCTGAAAAAAAAAATGGAGGTAAAGAGGACCTCTAATCCTCAGAAGTGTCTGAAACTGGCAAATACAAAGCAGTGGTGGTGGAAGGATCTGCAGCACTCAGAATATCTGATGACGCATCCAGGAAGGGTACATAGGAGATAGTAATTAGCATGTGCTCAAGTAATCATCAAACCTGTAGATTTTCTTTTCCAAGTGACGATTAGCCTGATTCTTCCGCCTGTTTATAGGAGGCTAGAGTATTATAAAAACCACACAGAAGTGAGAGAATTTGCATATCCCATGCTCTGAATAAGTAAAACGTGGCTCTCTCATTGAAACTGTTCTGAGAACATAGTGTTATGCCATGGTAGCATGAAAGGTGAAGTAAACAATAATGCCATCCTCATTACAAGATGCAACACAACACAGCATTTTCCAAAGGGTGTTCTGTAGAATACCAGTCCCCAAAGATGTTCCATTACAGAAAACATTTTGGGTGTGAAATAGATCTAGCATGCATTGTAGATCCTTTCTAACACATCCTTTTTAACAACCAGTATAGTCCTAAAAAGTACCACAATAAGGAAAACTATGTTATCAGCCTTTCCCAAACTAAACTGCTCCTTCCCAACCCCTCCCCTTGATGCAATAACTAACATCACTGAGTAAAAGCAGTGTTCTGCAAAATATATACAGTTTGTTAAATGTATAATGTTGACAGATCAGGACCCGTGAGACATAATCTCAAATCAATTTCTATCACACACTAGCCCCAGGAATCGGAGTTAATGAGATTGCCTTGTTCCACCAAAGATCTTTAAATGGTTTCAGTCCACCTAAAATATAATCATAAACATACATAAATTCTGTTAGAAGGTACAATTTTTTTTCTTCAAATCTTGGCTCTTACTCTCTTGTCCATGACCCCAAGACCCACACATTTTTCCAGGCTTCCTGTCTTCATTACTGATTTTGATACACATTTCTGGTCTGTTTAGGGATTACTAAGTCTAGGCACAGGGTGAGGCAGAGCAGCACAGGATGCCCACACATCTGCACCATCCACCCTCCGGGCAGCAGCTATAAGCCAAAAGAGAAGCCCCTTCCTGTGTAATGTAGTGCTATAACCTGCTCAGGGAAGAAGAAAACAAAATAGCTCTAGGAATGAGGTTTCCAAAGGAAAAAAAAAAAAAAAAACAATGAAATCAATACAGTATCTGACAAAGTTGAGATGAGTTTTACATTTTTGGTAAAGAGTGTTAAGAGAATTCCCTTTAGGTACATAGCAACTAAGCAATAAAAAGGCAATTAGTAACTCTGGGTAAAACAAAAGGATTTACAGGAAAAACTAGTTAATATTAATACACAATGTGATACAACTGTGTATTATGTCTTCTCAGTGAAGTGACTATTGATTAAACCACAAACTCTCATACAACTATATTGAGGAAATGGAGGAAGGAACACATGTGTATGGGCAAGGGAGGGACATGGTTGGTGTGTATGCTAAATCTTCCCAATATGGAAGAATATAAATGGTACAGTCTATAACTGAATAATAATATGAATATATTGTTTAAAAAAATATAGACCTAAAAAGCAAAAAACAACAGTTAAAAAGAAGAAAGAATCTGGTAGAGAAAAGGCAGAAATTCTGGCTTGCAACGAGTGAGGCAGGAAAGTGCTACTTTTGTGTAAGTACCATGATATAATCTGAACTTTCAGTTTATGTATATGGACAGAAAAACAATTTTAAAAAACTACAGTAAGTTCAGTATGTAGAAAAAGTGATTTCTTATCTGCTAACAACTTAAAGCAGTTCCAATAGAAATACTTTATAATAGTAATAGTCTGTCCATTTGTTCTATAAATGGAATAAATATGAAAAAAATCCCTCACTTGGTTTACCAAGGCTTTTGGCATTTTATAAAGTACTCAAGTAATTAACAATTCATAAAAATGGAGGGGGGGGATATTTTAGGTGGAAACAAAACTGATACAAATTCATTCTCCAGCAAAAAATTCTTCTGAAATGATATGTCCACACACAGGGATACTCTGCAAAACTATCTGCAGGGAGCTACCTTGCAGGCAGGACCCCCCAGGTCTGCTTTCCAGGTGCAGAGAAGTTGGCAGATGACTGCTCCAGGTAGGCTGCACATCAGTCTCCAGCATCTGCCGCTCATGCCTCAGCTTTCTCAAATGCCTCTGTACCAGTGTGCCTTTCTGTTGCAATTCATTCCTTGGTTCTGAAATGGCCTCTTTGATAACTTGCTCCGGTTCTAGACAGACAACTGCAATTGCAGTGTTATTTTTTGTTGTTGTTATTGCTTTGTTTTGTTTTTTTGTTTGTTTGTTTGTTCATTTTTAATAAATAGCAACACTCAGTCTGACTTGCAATATCTAGACACTTCTAAGTACACGGATCAACATCAGGTCGAGTTTCTTCCTGACCTGTGCCATTGACATAATCCTGACTCAGGAGAGAAGCAAAGCAAACCTAATGTCAACTTCAACTCATCCACCAAGGTACTGTTAGAAGTTCTCAGAGCACCAGGTGCGGCCTGAAGAAGCAAGGCCTCGCCTGGGGGTGGGAGAGTCCCAGCAGGTGGCGAGGGCCCCCTTCTGCTGGGCTGCCAGGAGAACATATGATCCAGCCCAGCTACCATGTCTGGAATTGATTATTTTACTTTACTGTAGTAGAAATGCTGGTCAGTCAAGAAATCTAGTATAGAAAAAGATATGCTATAATTCTCAGACTTTTCTCCTGCAAATAGGTATTGGTAACATCTGTTAAAATCATAATTAATCCTAATTTCAAAGGAAATTTTACACATAATAAAGGATTAATTATATGTTTAAAAGGATTTTATAAAAATGTTGATCTCTTTAAAATATTTCATAAGATATTTGCCTTTACATTTTAAAAAAAGCTAGATATTCTCACTGAAATATAACATCAAAGTACCAAATAGATCAGAGGGTATGGATTCTATAATCAGTTAAGCTATTGAACCTAAGTATCCAAGGGGTCCTTAGGAAAAACTCAAATTTCAGCATTTTCACATTTGCAAGTTGTTTCTCAAACTTCGTGATAATACTACTATGAAAATCCAATAATGTGTTTTTGAGTTTTAAAATATTGTACATTTTCTACTGAATAAAAGTACAAATCTTCTACCACAATCTTGTTCACACAATCTTGTTCACTATCTTTAAACCCCCCAATACCTTGTATTTTCTGTTTGATTTTTAAGTGGCATTTTACTTGTGTATTCAGAATCAACTTAACCACCTGTTGCAAGCATTAGAGAGATGTTCAGGTATGGAAAACAAGGAAGTATCACATGGTCAATCCTCGTGGAGAAATGGACACTATCCAGGGTTCAGGCTTTTTCTAGAGTGTTAGGTGTCTAGTCAGTCCTTAGTAACAGGCATCCAGTGCTGTCTACCCTGGAACTCGACCACTGAAGTACTTGAGCTATTTTACACTCTGCCCCCATATTCTAGCCACAGTTGATTGGACTATACTGATTGAGTCCGTTTTCTTACAGAAAAAGACAGAACTATGTTACCTGACCAATTTATATGTTGTTGGCTAGACATCAGAGGAAGGCCAATCCTGGTAAAGCCAGGAGGTTTTTAGGATAATGAGCATTTACCTTTGGATAAAGAAGGGAACAAGGAATATAGCTGGTACTATTGAGGCAGAAAGATAGATCTCCCATAGGCAGCCTGGAGAAGGAAAGGAGGGGAAGGGGGGACATCATGCCAACCTGAAAGAAGACAGGGGGTCTGAAAGACATCCTGTGACTCACTACTCCCTGCCACTGTTAACCACAGTGCCACCTCCCGAGTTAAAATAGCTGTTTTTGTTCCTCACAGCTGCAACCACAGGGGACCTCCCTTGGCTATCCTTGTCCTTACTCCTAGCAATGGCCAACCACAAGCAGACCCCTACCCAAAATGCCTCTCCTTTCTAACAGACTTGTCAAAAACCACCAACTGAGATGGTCCTCTTAATTATCTAAATAAAAGATTAAAATTATGCACTTCTGATTGGCTTATGAACCTCAGAGCTTAATGAGTTTAACTGGTCCATGCTGGCATCCCTCACCCCACCAATCACTCTCAGCCATCAGATACGCCTTCAAATCCCCTACGGAACAGACACACATCGGAATCCCTCTCTTGGGGACACTCCCCCTTTGGAAGGTCTGTTTTCTTTCTGTTACTCTAATTAATCCTGTTACTTTGCTCTCACTCTTATGTCCGTGAATTTCATTCCTGGTATTCCCAAGACAAAAGAATCCCGCTGCCTAACTCTGTTACACTATGGATTCCTGAGAGGGGAGAATTTAATAGACATCTTGCTTACTCTGCCCAGCAAGAGAGTTCTATATCCTTTAAAGTTCACTCAAATCAAACACTAGAAAGATCTTTTCTTGATCTCCTGTCAGAATTGATGTTTAGTACCGAGTGTATCTACCAGGTGTTTTTGTGTCTCTATATATCCATAAGTTTAAAGTTGTTTATTATTTATGTCATAAATAATTGGAGATTATAGTAAAAAATTCTAGGTCTGTAGTTGGCCTGGAAATTTCTCTAAGGCATCATCAAATTGTCTCATTTATTTCCCAAATGTTTTTTTTTTTAATCTGTTTTCTTTTATACGGTGAATATGTTAATCCAAGTTGCCATCTTGTCGTTTTTTTCAAAATTATATATTATTTTATTGTAATAAATTCCTACTTGTACCATATTCTTATAAAAATCTGTTCTCTCTCCTGTACCAGAGTGTTCATTTCAATATGCAAATTAAATCATCTTTAGTTTACCCTTTAGGACTCCATAGAAACAACCCTTTGTTTCTACAGTCTCTTTTTCTACCACAATCTTGTTCACACAAACCGTAATACTTCTTCTAGGTTGTTGCTATTGTTGTTTATTTATTGTGAGAACTTTTTAACATGAGACCTACCTCTTAACTGATTTTTATGTGTCCTAACAGTATTGTTGCCTGTAGTCACAATGTTGTACAATAGATCTCTAGAACTTAATGTGATTGAAAACGTATACGTTTTAATTAGCAACTTCTCACTTCCAACTTCCCCTGGTCCTGGCCCCCACCATTCTACTGTTGGCTTCTATGCCTTTGACCATTTTAGATTCCTCATACAAGTGGAATCCTACACTATCTGTCATTCTGTGGCTGACTTATTTCACTTTGCATAAGTTCCCCAAGGTACATCTGGATTATCACATAAGGCTTCTTACTTTTAAAAGCTTAATAATATTCCATTGTGGATATCTAACACATGGTTTATCCATTCTTCTCTCAGTGAACATTTAGGTTGTTTCCACAGCCTGACTATTATAAACCGTGTTGTACTGAACGTGGGCTTGCCAATGAGTCTCTGAAATCCTGATTATAAAAATGCAGGCAGCAAAATCAGAAATAGATGATTGGGTTGTATCAAACCCAAAAGCTTGTGCATAGCAAATAAAATACTCAATAGAAGGAAATGGCAACCTACAAAATAGAACATATTGCAAAGCTTTGTATTTGATAAGGGGTTGTTTGGGGCAGCTTTGTGTCACTGTGACCAAAATAACTGACAAGAACAACTTAGAGGAAGAAATGTTTACTATGGTTCACAGGTTAAAAGTTTAGACTATGGTTGGTGAAATCCATTGCTTGGGCCCCAGGTGAGGCAAAACATCAAAGCCAAAGAGCATGGCAGAGGAGCACTGCCCACCTTATGGAGGCCTGAAAACAGCTTGGGGAGGGTCTGTAGAGAAGATGGACCCTTCCAGGGCATGTGCCCAGTGATTCACCTCCTTTAACCATGCCCCATTTGCCTATAGTTGCTACCCAATTCGTCCAAACTAGGATGGGCAGATTAAGTTACAACACTTACGATTCAATCACTTCACCACCAAATATTCCTCAATATTCCTGCATTCATAGGAACTTTCTGGGGGTGGGAGGAGGCACCTCATATCTACACCAAATATTTTCCCCTGGCCCCCCAAAATTCAAAGTCCAAATTACAGTAAAAAAATGCATGTAGACCATCTCCAAGAGTTCCCATAGTCTTAACAGTTCCAGACTACCCAAAAGTCCAAATCCAAAAGTTTTACCTGAGACTCAGTGCAAACTCTTAGTTGTAAGCCCCCTGTAAAAATTGAAAGCAAGATATATATATATATATATATATATATATATATATATATATATATATATATCGCATATACAATAGCACAGAGCTAATATTCCCATCCCAAAAGAGAATAGTGGCATGGAAATAAGGGATGGAACCAAAGCAAGTCTGCATCCCAGCTGGCCATCAGGTCCTGTAACTCCAAGCACAGCTGCTAGGACACATGGCAGGGAGCTGGGGCAATCCTGCCCCTTTGGCCTTGCTCATTGCATTGCAAATGGGCTCTCTGTTAACCTGGCTCTCTCTGCAGCCATCCGCTTTTCTCAGCAGACAATCTATATTAGTAGCATCTTATAGTTTCCTGGGATCTCAATTCCAATTTTGGCTTCACCCTCAGAGTTTCATGCATTGTCCTCTCAGGGGCAGTCCATAGGTATCTGACATAGTAACAGGGTCAATTTCTAAAACATATAAGGAACTCTACAATTTAACAGGGAAAAGAATCCTAACATCCCAATTTAAAAATGACTGATTTGAATTTCTCTGGTGAAGGCATACAAATGGCCACCAGGTATACATGAAAAGACACTTAATATCATTAACTATTAGGAAAATGAAAATTCCAACCATGCTAAAACATTAATTCACACCTTTTGGGATGGAAATTATCAAACAAAATATCAACTGTTGATGAAGATGTGGGGGGATCAGAACCTTTTAGACTCTTGGTGGAGATGTAAATGGTGCCACTGTTTTGGAAAACAGCATGAAGAGCCCTCAAAATAATATAACTACTGTATGATCCAACAATTCCATTTGAGGAATTTTTTCAAGATTTGAAATTACAGTGACCTTCTTTAATCACTGATTCTAACCGTGTTCCCTTCTGCAGTGTAGCCTGTGTATATGCTGTTCACAAAATAAATAATTTTCATTCTTTAGGTCTTAGTTCCATTCTTACTTCTTTTGGAGGTCTCCTAAGAGTCGAGGAATAAGGAATAAGGGTCACTAACTAAAATACTCCAAATGATAGACTAATTTATTGATTTAATAGTTAATAAAGGAAACTTGGTCCACCTACAATGCTTCTCAAAGCATCAGCTTCCTCATCTCTAAAAACAGGGTTAATGCATACTTTAAAAGGATTGCTTTGAATTACACTTAACTTGCTTTGAGGGTTATAACTATCATTGCCCAGCGTATTTAGTGACTCGATAAATACAGTACATTGTATTTTTATGATGATACTACTCTTAACAATTTAATTCACTCTTTTTTTTCCTTCTTTTCAGTGCTAAGAATTGAACCCAGGACCTTACACATGCCAATGAAAACATTCTATCACTAAGCTATATTCCCAGTCTTTAACAACATAATTTAGAACAAAATTATTTCTAGAATTGTGTTCTCTATTTGCTGAGGTGGTTGGTGATAGTTCTCATAAAGACATCAAGTGAACTGTTTCACCACAATGGAAGTCAATTTCTTTCTTAAATTTAAACATCTTGGAAGCTATCCCAGGGAGATTAGGATAACTTCAAAGCATTGAGGAAAGCCAAGATCCTTGCTTAGTAATTTTTAGGGTGTTGCTCTTGTCTGCACATTCAAAGACAACTTGATATCACATCCACAAGGACACTTCCTTCCTAAGGTCATGATCCAGAAGTTATATCTAGCATTTTCACCATTATTTCACTGGCCAGAATTCAGCTATGTCCGTGGTTACCAGTAAAAGACAGTGGGAAACATATTCCACTGTCCTTTACTGGTAATATGTTCTATTACTATAGATTTTTAGATAAAGGAAAATGAATATTGAGGAGATATGTAGAAGTCCTCTGTAAGGATTCTGAATTTTGAGGTCTTATGGGAAAATAATGCTAATAGGAATATTAAAAAAATTATGCTGGAACTTTAGGAAGCAAGACAGTTGAAAAAGGAATATTGTTACTCTTACAAGTTAAGTGTTAAATACCATGATTTTGAAACAAGAAATGCAAGGCAAACAATAGAATTACACTTAAGTAGTGAAAGAAAGGACCCTAAGGCTCATGGTCTCTGATCTCATGCAACACAGAGGTACCTGAAATCCAGGGGAAATGATGACCGTGCAGGGTACATGATTGGGGATGAAGTTCAAGCTGTCTGCCTCTTATATGCTTTCCACTTTGCCTTAATGAAATATTTAGGAACATTAGGTACTATCTATGCAACACATGCACACACACGGTATACAAAGACTAAATGACACAAATGCGGTAGCTCTCATGACTATGTATTTGTCTTTGTTGTTTTCATTATTGTCATCCAATAAATTTTTAGTGAGTGCCTAGTATGGGCCAGATTGTCTCCTTGACACTATACCTTCAGTAATGATCAAAAACAGACCTAAATCTTTGCCAAATTCCAGGATAGAATCAGCAAAGGAGGGTGGGTACCTTGGCCAAGGAGTGTGTCTGACCTTGTTGAGGAACTGCAAGGAGACCCTCTGGCCAGAGAAGGGAGTGAGGGAAGAAGGGAAGGAGTGAACAGGAAATGATGTCAGAGAGCTAAACGGGTGCTGGGAAGGGCAAAGGGAAGGAGATTGTTGGAGTTTGAATGGCCTCACAGGTCATCATCAGGACTTTGGCTTTTATCCTCTGATAGACGGGGCAAACCTAGAGCCTTCTGAGTAAAAAAGCCATGTGATCTGAGTTTTATTTTAACAGATTGATAATACTTCTAATGCTACAGACTCAATCTGTTGAGGTTCTGATCTTGGAGAGGTAACAAGTGCTCTGTGTATACCATTTGATTTAAACTGCCACAGCTCTGCAAAATAGCTATTATCTCCATTTTTTGTAGATGAAGAAACTGAGCCTCACAAAGATTTCACAAATCACTCATCTTAATAAATGACGTTCTTAGGATTCCATCTCAAGGATGTCTGTCTGCAAAACCCTGTTTGTCATTCACACCGTTTTATTTTTGTCACTATTGTGATAGCCCACTTGAGCAGTTACTGCATTCTTGTCTTGCCATAAAATTGCTTCCCATTATATTCTGTCCACTGATATCTTCAGTAGATGTGATAAAGAGGTATCCTGCTGTATCTTTCTGAAGAGCAGAATAACTTATGATAGCAATTATTACTCATTAGCATTTGATGAAGATAAGCTCAGTGCCATCCTGCTCCTAATCTAAACAGGGCATCATAAATTACAAGCCCCTGCAATTGAAAGTAGAGCTTCTAAGGGTGTTCCCTTTTTAATCTCAGTAATGAGGCATTAAATTCATAACTCCTTTTTATACCTAGAGGAGCTATTCTGAAATCTCTTGCCCCCTTGCTTCCTTCCAAATTTCACCTCAATCATTCTTATCCTTCCCTACCCATATGATCCCCACACAAGTATAAAGCGCAACTCAGCATATACAGATGTGATGGTCATCAGTGATTATCTGTGGATATTCTGTATTTTTATTTTCTTTTTCTTTCACAGTGGTAGGATTCAAGCCCAATACTTTATGCATGCTAAACACTGAGCAACACTGCAGCCCATCAGTGGGTATTCTGAATGTTCTTTAATAGCTGCAGACCTACCCCTAACATGAAGGGGTCCAGAACAGGAGTGCAAATGGATGCCTGCAGACCTAACATCTACTTAGAAGTTATACATCAAGTGAACACACTATTAAATAAAACATGTTCAATATGCCTACATAACAACTGTCATTTATTTACTTTGGTTCTCTAAAAAATTCATTCTACATCTAAGTCCCTCTTGTGTGTGTGTTGTTTTTTTTTTTTTTACATTTTAATCTTGTTCTCAACTCACACTCATTCTCAATATTAAATAAGAAATGAAGTTAAATAAATAAGAAATGAAAAAGTAAACTGCAATCATATTAAAAGTGAACAAAATTTAATATTTTACTTAGAATGTAAGTTAAAGTCCACAGAATTACCTGAAGATCTAAAAGGCATGGGAAAATAAGGTTCCTTTATATGGTGGGATTTAAGAATTACATAAATAAATAATGAAATAAATAAAATCTAAATTAAAATAAATGTGAAAATTAAAATATATATATATATATATATATATATATATATATATATATNACCAACCACCTCAGCAAATAGAGAACACAATTCTAGAAATAATTTTGTTCTAAATTATGTTGTTAAAGACTGGGAATATAGCTTATGTTATCTAAATGTTTAAGGGTGTTAAAATTAAAAGGCAAACTATAAATTATATTATTGGAGATATATATTTATTTTATTATGGTATAATCCAAGAACTTCTGATAGAACTTTTGTAAATTAAGCCAATTTTTTTTAAAAGCATCCATCAGTACAAATATTTTAGAAAATTGAAACTAATGATAATTATAGCTTTAATGCACATCTGGTTGTGAATATAAATGTAAATCCTCAATATTTGGGTTTTTTTTATTTATAGATTCATCTATTCTCTAAAATTTATTTGGGACTGTAAAATCAATATGTTGGCTTCCTGATATACACACAGAACTTCACAACTTTGAGTCGCCTCACATGCAAGTTCCCGGTTGAGCTCAAACAAGTCAAAGTTCTGTCTTCATTATCCTGCCAACATACCATAAATGAACATTATTTTTGCGATCTGACCAGTGCCACATTTTTTGCTTTTTGTGTATGTGTGTACTTTTAGTCAGGGTTTTTTTTCCTGTTTAAAATGGCCTGCCAAGCATTGTGCTGAACCACTCTCTTGTGTTCTTAAACATGAGAAGGCTGAGATGGGCCTCTTAAGTTCTTATTAGGAGAAAATACATGTATCAGATAAGCTTTGTTCAGGCATGAGTTATAGTGTTTTGTTGGCTGTGAGTTTAATGTTAACGAGCCAAGAATATATATTAAATAAGATGTCTTTGAACAAAAACGCACATAAAATAAGGTTATATATTGATTCATTGATGAAAATGCTGTGACCAGAGACTCTCTTGAGCTTAACCCCATATTTCCCTTGGGAGCAATGATTCAGCATTGACTAATTCGGTGTCCAGGGCAACTTTATGGAACATCAGTACTGTGGATAGGAGGAATCAAATGCAATCAGTATCACATCATATATTACACCACAACCTGCTGAGGTGCAAATATAAAAGTAATTTGAAGTCTTTAGTATTATAAGATGTGCTTCAGCCTCCATATGAAACTGTTGCTAATACATTAGGTGCTATGTATTTCTGGAACCGTGAATCAGAGCATGAAGATAAGTGTAAACATAGTACTACAGGAAAACAACCCTTTCTTTTGCAATAGTTCATGGCTTTTGATGAATGTGAGGGAAAGGATTTGTCAAGTTACCATTCTTATCTTTTTCCTTACCTAAGCACTTCTGCTCAAATCCTCCTCAAAAATGAAAGCAATGACCATCTCTGGCAGTCTTAGTCTTTGTCAAAAACCTTCATAGCACTCCAAAGCAGTAACATTTTGTTTTGATGGCATAGGCAAGAGATGAGAAACGTTTTCCTGAGGTTTGAAAGGTGTTCATCTTAAGAACTAATATGCACATTTATAGGACCCATTGTGTTAATAGTGACTGTTGGATTTAAGTGACCAACATGTCTGTAGTTCTTTAATACATTTATTTGGGATAGAAAGTGAACTTTGAAACATCAGTACCCAGGAAAAGGTATTTCTTGCCCAGATCTAAGGGTGGAACTAGTAGGGCTGCACCAGCCTCATACATAGTCTTCCCACTTCCAGGATCTCCTTTACAACTTGGCTTACACATGCACACACACACACACACACACACAACTTCCCGAGTCACAATCCCTATTAGGTTGCCTCTCCACCCTGCCCCGGCCCCCACATTATCAGTCATACATTATATGCTATATAAAAATAAGGTCTTGGGCATTGATGATCCTCAGTAAAAGAGGTCCAAGCCACTTTTTCAACCCTGCTTCGTAAAACTCCCATAATATCTATGCAAGACTGTTCATGCATATCTTGAACTACCTAATTTTCTGGGTTTATAATGCTTTCTAGTTCTGCCAGCCCAGAGTGCTTATCCACTCTCTTTTGAAGCCCCATTTAAGATGCTATCTATAAGACATGTCTGTCAACTGTAAGTTGACATTCCTGCCTCAGACATCCCATGCCAGTCCCTCAACATTTTCCTTACAGCAGTGAGCTCTTAATGCATAGTTAATTGTGTACATATTTCTCTGATAGCACAGTCCTTTCCAATTCATTCCTGTAGCTTCTTACCACAGTGTTTTTTTATTTGTTCTAATCAGTATTTTTTTAGTTGTTCTAATTAGTTATTCGTGACAGTAGAATGTACTTTAACACATCATATATAAATGGAGTAGAACTTTTCATTCTTCTGGTAGTACATGGTGTAGAGTTACACCGGTCTTGTAATCATATATGCACATCGAGTAATGATGTCTGATTCATTCTACTATCCTTCCTAATCCCACAGTATTTTTTAAATTAGCATTTGTTGATCAGAGAAGGAAGGCTAAAAGTAATAAGGAAATTAACTACAGTTGCTGTTTCAATGAAAAACTGTACTGCTATGACATGATTTTACATTAGAAACATGTAAATGTTGGGGAATGTCCTATTATCAGATTGAGACCATGGTACTTTTCAGTATCTTAAGCCAGTGTGCCCATTGGTGGCTCACCTCATCTTCAACATATGGTTTAAAATGCTTGACTTCTTAACCCATTTAGAAGGTACATGGGTAACTATCTGAGAACATTTCACATATTTAGTGAGTTTCTTGTATAAAGTGTATACTGAGAGTATACATAAATAAATGTACTCATTTTTTAAAGCATGTATATTTACTTATTTTTATATAAATGACAGTATGGTCATTTGAAAATGGAATAGATTTTATATAATCACAAAGTATAATATTAAGACAGTATAGAAAAGTTTGAGGGGCACATGTCAGTCTCAATATTTGGAAGAATTTTCTTTTTTTTAATTTTTTTTTTTTTTTTAGTTTTTGGCGGACACAACATCTTTGTTGGTATGTGGTGCTGAGGATCGAACCTGGGCCGCATGCATGCCAGGCGAGCACGCTACCGCTTCCTAGCCCTGGAAGAATTTTCTAATGTTCTGTTTTATCCCACAGGAAAAAAAAACACATATAGATAAATGATGTGTTAAGGCAGATGTTGGGGGAACATCTATTATAGCTTTGGTGAAAGAAATTTTTGGATTAAGTGAAAATTTTATTAGGACTCTTAGTTCTCTTCCATGTAAATAGAAAATAGAAGAAATAAAAGATTCTAGATAAAGGTAGAAGAGTAATATTTCTAAATGTAAAAAGAAGTAAATCTCATAAAAATTATTTACTAGTACTACAAATCAAGAAAAGGGATATAGCAGCATGCCCTAAACTTAGAAAAGTGGTGGCCGAGGAAGAAAAAAGATTTCTGACAAATTTCCTATAGTCATAATATAACTGTCCAAACATAAGGAAAAAACAAAAGAAAACAAAACATGAGAATTCCAACTACTGGACCTTTGATTTCAAGGGAAGCAGATCCTAAGTACAGAACTCAAGAAGTCAGAAAAGTAAATTTCCACTTTTCCAAGGAGGCAAATTATCAGAAACCCAATTATGTCTGCCTCTTGAAGTAAGATAAACCCACAGCTGTGATCAAAGCATGTTGAACTGTGGATATTTTATAAAATATCAGGTTGTTCCTTTGGTTCTTTCTTCCCTTTCATAGTCTCCTTTCCCATAGTACGTTGAAGTTACAGAAAAATGTTCTGAAAGCAATGCTGAGCCATATAATTGTAGGTTACAGGGAAATATAAAGTAATATGAGATGAAGTTGGAAAATTTCAAGGAAGATCCATCAACAAAACACCAAAATGAAGAACTGGTCTGAAAGATGTTGTTAGTAGAGAGAAGTGAAGCTGTCTCTACTGCCATATTTGCAAAGAAAACAGATGTGCAGAGAGAACAGTATCTTCATTGTTTACAGCTAAAGTTGACCATTCTCACAATGTGATGTATTACTGCGGTTGGTGAATAATTAGTTGAAATTCAAGTTAAAATTTCATCAAATCCAAAATTGTAGTAGTCCCTTTCACATAGTGTTTAGTCTCTTGAGATTGGAATCTCTCAGGTGATCTTCCCTTTGCCATCTTCCTATGAAGAGGAAAGGAAGATGTGGTTTCCTGGCTAGAGTCAATTCAGTAGAGACCGAATACCTAGACTTGCTAACTTGTATGTCTTCTGGTCCGGGGAAAACCTATCCATCTCTTTTATCCAGCTCTCGATTGCTGGTGCTGCCCATGCTCATGGTTTTGTTGGGTTTACAGCTATGTAACCTGTGATTTGGTGTCTTTAGACTTTGTTAAAGCCAAGCAGATTTGGATGATGGATTTGACTACTATATCATTGCCTTTGTCTGCTAATTTTACTATCTGTATCATTTCTGGATCTGTTTGTATTTTCTCCTGGTTCTAGACCTTATTTTCTGCCTCTTAGAATACCTGGTAAGTTTTGATTAGATGCAAATATTATGAATTGCACACTTTTGGGTGCTGGATTTTGTTTTAATAGCAATGTCGCTTTAATTCCTGGAGGGAAGTTATTTTAAACCCACTTGATTATTTTGAGGCTTGTTTTCAGCTCCAGAGCAGTACTTAGTCCATGGCTAATTACTAAGCAAAACCTTTGTGGGAACTCTGTCTCATGATACATATGTCAGGAGTTCTTTCCACCACGTATAATGGGAATAGGAACTATCCCGTACCCTGTGAGTACTGGGATTGATCCACCAATGTGAGTACATTAGTATTCAGACAAAGATTCAGTGGATTTCTGCAAGGATTGCCAATTCTCTTTGGAGATTTTACCAACAAACTCTGCCTCCTTTGCCTCTTTAAACTCCAAATTCTGTTATTTTAACTGACAAAGATCACCAGATTTTTTTTTTTACTTCTCCCTCCCTGTGCTGTGCCCCAGAAAAAAATCCAACCCAGACAGTGGGTTGGGACAATCACAGAGCTCACCTTCTTAAAGTCCTTTCTCTGGGGGACCTCTCTCCTGTTGTGGTAATTGTCCTTTGTCTGAAGATCATCCTTTCATGTATTGGGGCTTTGTTTCCAATTGTTTGCTCTAGAATGGTAAATTCATATCCTTACTCCATCATAACTAGAAGAGGAATTTGAGCCTTTTTGTAATTATAGAATATAACTTAATTCTACAGAAAATAAATTGCAGGCCTCATTGGGCAGAGGAGGGCAATAATGTTTATTTTGTAATTATTCTTTTCCCCCAGTTGGGTTCTTCTAGATCCGTATAAATGGCAGCCTATGTTGTGTCCCCACAGAAATGCCCTACTGTTTCCACAACCTTGCCCTCCAACTTGAACATCCTATTTCAGAAGAACTGAATCAGATAAAGTTTCTATAAATGAGTGTCAGACAGTCTGCAACTGGGAATCTTTGGTTTATTTTAGCGTATATCTTTTTAAATGTTTTGTTGCTCCTTATCCTGTATATGAGAACTGTCTTTTAAATAGAGATTTCCATTATACAATCATAAAGGTATGATGTCAGTGACTAAATGATTATGTCTTTTCAGAAATCAAAGAATGATTATTTTTTAATCATTTTACAATTTTTTTTTCATTCTTATTTTGAAACTTAGAAAGCCTGTCATAGAATATTTACCTATTCATTTTGTATTTGAATACTGGGGAACTTAACTTTCCCAGATGAAGCTGGATCACAGTCTTTTTCCAGAAAGTCTAGAATGGCAAGGGGATAAATAGGATTTTTTTTTCACCATTAACAAAGAAAAAGAGACCAGAATGGTTTCCTTACATAGTGACAGCTCACACACATAATATCAAGTTACAAATTCATTCATGTATTTTCTATACGGCAGGTCCTCAGCCTGGTCCTGTAAGTGTAGATGTAACTGAAATCTAAGCCTTTTTAGAAGGCATCTTACAAATCAATTACAATCAGAAAGCCAATGGAGTTAAAACAAAATGCCATTTGTCATGAAAAGCAAAACAAAACTTTAAAAAAACTCTTCTCTGAGTCAACTAACTTCAGTGTGGTTTAACACATTTTTTGAGTCAAAATACAATTTTGTCATGAGGTCTAAAAACAGCAATGACACCAGCTTCACCACAGATATTTATTTTAGGTCTTCTGCAACACTTCTCAGGCATACTGTTTATTTATTTTTTTAACCAGACATTGAGGTGTCATAATTGGAAAAAAAAATACTTGGTAGTTACAGTTTTGAATCATTCACCTCTGTGACACAGGCTGTTATGGGTATAGTACTGGGAAGCTACAGGGAGATGCCCTTTTAAGAATTTAAAATTAAGATTGCATTCTGTTAAGCAACAGACACAGAGCAAAGGTAAAGATATGCAAACATAATTTGAAGATACAAAAGGATTTCCAGGTCAGAGACTTCTCAATAACCTGACAGACTGAATTATTTTTTTTCCCCAAATGAATAAGAGGTTAGTTTGTTTTGAGGGGCACAACATAGAAATAAAGATTTCATTGTCTACACCATATCCAACCAGGATAAAAGAGAGCTTCAGTTAGAAAATTTTACAAATAAGATATGGTGGACTAAATGTCCACCCTATCCCCAAATTCTTACATTGTAATGATAATTGGAAGGGAAGCCATCAGAAGTTTATTGAATCATGTGGATGGAGCTCTTCTGAATGGGATTAGTGCCCTTATAGAAAGAAGAGTACACTGATGATTGCTGTCTGCTCCCATCATGACAGTATACAATGAGAAGACACCAGGAAGAGTGCCCTCACAGGATTGTAGATCTACCAGCACCTTGATCTTGGAGTCCCTAATCTCCAGAACTGTGAGAAATAAATATTTATTACTTTAGCCATCCAGTTTATAGTAATTTATGATATCATTTTGAACTAAAGTCTCTTTTTATTGAGTGTACTAAACTATTAAACAATCAAGTTATCAATCCTTCTACCCTGACATTGTCTTTAAGTAACCTTTTGAACATAATTTTACACATACTTGTGTCTACAATGAGAGAATGTGTGAATCATATGGACCAAAAGACTTTTGACCATTGGAAAGTTTTTTTTTCTCATTATAAACCAATACATTTCACTATTTCTCAGCATATCAATTTTTAATATGAGTCTTTACCTGAGAAATTAATCCACTTCACAAGAGGAGTAAATGGGTTTCTGAGCCCAAAAAACAAAACAGACAGATTAACCCAGTATGCTCATCATAGGTCACCGTAGCTACCTAGGTCATACCTGAGGAGGCAATGCACATGACTCAGTATGTTTAACAGTATGCACCTTTCCATTTTATTAAAAGTGTCAGGGTGGAATAGTCAAAGATGTTATTTTAGTTATTCAAATTACAGCGCCCAATTTTGTCTTGTCTCACACAACAGCCAAATACAGCTCTGCTTGCTAGCTTCTTCTGTGTAACAGGGATGTATGTAGCTCAGAGAGATGCCCTTACTTACAATTAGCCACATAAATGTTAATAGAATAGCTCACTGTGAACGAATCTTCACGCACCATGCTAAGGGATACAGTCAGGTACCAAAGGACACATGTTGTATGATTTCACTTATAGGAAATGTCCAAAGTAATGAATTCATAGAGACAGATAATAGATTAGTGTTTGATGGAGTTTAGAGAAAGAGGAGTTGGATAAAGGGATTGTTTAGGGGGTCATGAACTATATAGTGGTATTGGTTGTACCTTGTTATAAATATATTATATATTTATACATTAAATTTAAAATATACATTAAACTTCACAGCATAAAAGGATGACTTTTTGGTATGTGAGTATTATGTCAAATAAAAAAATAATAACGGGGGCCATATTAGGGTCATTGGATTTCAAGTGATTTTTACTTTTAAATATTTATTTATTTTGCATGAATATAATCAGAAATGAGCAATAAAGAAACTATCATTGGATGGGAAAATGAAGCTAATTAAAAAATCAGGCCATTTTGAAATCCCATAGAGGTATCTGACCAAACCAAATATAGCTTATAATAGTAAAAAATTAAAACTTTATTTCAATTATCTTCAGTAGACATTGGTTCTTATTGTTAACATAGTAGACACAGAGTCTACTTTAGTCTGACCTCTGTGTTAACCAGATTTTTGTTCTTCCCCAAACTGCTTCTTTTTTAAAAATTTATTTTTTAGTTGTAGTTGGACACAACACTTTTATTTTACTTATTTTTATGTGGTGCTGAGGATTGAACCCAGGGCCTTACATGTGCTAGGCATGTGCTCTACCACTGAGCCACAACCCCAGCTCCCCCAGACTGCTTCTCGTAATAATGCTCATAGGTGAAGAATTAGATCACAGATCATTGAATTGACCTATAGTAGAATTTCCTTCAACTTTCCGCTCTTTTGTAAAATTTTTTAAAAAGTTTTATTGCTTCTCTTTAGTTATCCATAACAGTGGTATGCATTTTAACATAATTATAAAAGCATGGTGTATATCTCCTTTAAATTCAGTCCCTAGTATCTCTCCTTCCCCTTCCCTCCTCCACTCTCTGATCCCTTCCCTCTATTGATCTTTCTGCCATCTCCCTATAGTTATTTTTTTAATTAATTTCTTATAGATGTACATGATAGTAAGATTCACCGTGATATATTTATATATCATATATGCACATAGGAAAGTTGTATTAGATTCATTCCATTGTCTTTCCTTTTTCCCTGCCCCTCTTTTTTCCTTTTATTTCCCTTTGTCTACTTGACTGAACTTCTATTTCCCCTGATTTACACACACACCCACTGTGGATTAGCTTCTACATGTCAATGAAAATATTTGACCTTTGGTTTTTTTTTTTTTTTGAATTTGCTTATTTCACTTAGCATCATAGATTCCAGATTCATCCACTTACTGGCAAACATCATATGTTCATTCTTCTTTATAACTGAATAATACTCCATTCTGTACATACAACACATTTTCTTGATCCATTCATCTGTTGATGGGCACCTATGTGGGCTCCATAGCTTAGCTATTGTGAATTGTGCTGCTATAAACATTAGCATAGCTGTATCACTGTAGAATGCTCTTTTAAATCCTTTGGATATATACTGAAGAGTGGGCTTATGGGGTCAAATGGTGATTCCATTCCTCGTTTTTTGAAGAATGTCCATAATGCTTTCCAGAGCATTTGCACCAATTTTCTCTCAAAAGGGTATAAGTGTACCCTTTTACCCAAATCCTCACCAACATTTGCTGTTACTTGTATTCTTGATAAATGCCATTCTAACTGGAGTGAAATGGAATCTCAGTGTAGTTTTAGTTTTAACTTCTCTAATTTCTAGAGTTGTTGAAATTTTTTCCATATATTTGTGGACCATTCGTATTTCTTCTTTTGAGAAGTGGCTGCTCAGTTCCTTTGCACATTTGTTGATAGGTGATTTGGTTTTTGGTGTTAAGTTCTTTGAGTTCTTTGTATAAAATGCAAAATTTCTTCTGCTGATCTTTGCAACGACCCCCTGTTTAAACAGACTTCAGAAGCAGAAGTGAGAAATAATTCCTGTGCTGAATACTTACTGTTTATGAGAGAAAATTCTTCAGTGGGGTTAGTAGTGTTTTGTGGTGTTAATCACAATAATGTTCAGCAGTTAATTACTAGTATTTTGAAGTTGACTCATCTTGTCTCACATAGTTGGCAGAGACCATTGAAGTAATAATCTCTATCAGTGATTCTTAACTTCTTTGTCATCTGCAGAACTTCAGAATTGGATCGTTTTGCCTCTCTCCTTTTAAAGACACACACACACACACACACACACACACACACACACATATATATATATATATATATATATATATATATATATATAGAGAGAGAGAGAGAGAGGGAGGGAGATATACAAATTTTAAATAGCTGGTATTTTTATTGAAAAACATTCATGACTTTCTGATGTATCAGAGATCTCAGGTTAAGAATAACACACGTATAACCAGGCACAGTGGTACATGCTTATAATCCCTAGAGACTCCAAAGACGAAGGCAGGAGGATTGCAAGTTTGAGGCAAGCCACATCAATTTTAGTGAGCCCTTAAGCAGCTCAGTGAGATCTTCTCTCAAAAACCAATTAAAAGGGCTGGGGATGTGGCACCCCTAGGTTCAATTCCCATCATTCATATAAATATATATATATATATATATATATATATATATATATATATATATACNATATATATCAATATATATGTGTATATATATATATATATATACTCACTTATAAGAAGAATATGTACCTGGATTTGCAATTTAGCTCAGGGGTAGGGTGTATGCTATCATGCACGAGACTATGGGTTAAATCCCCAGAAACACAAAAAATAAAAATAAAAAGATAAAAAACAAAGTTCACCAAAATAAGAATATATTATTAATGTAGGATAAATATTCTTGGTTCTTTCATTCATTCCATTAAATGAGTTGTCACATTTAAAGTTTAGAATTTTCTGCTTCATAGTAAGTATTCAATGAGTGTTAGATTGTTTTCCTTTTTTCTTGTAGTTCTGTTGAACATCTCATGTTCTTACTCAAAGGCTGCATTAATAATGGCTAACATTTTCTGCATTTATTATAGTCCAGACCTATATTTCATTTAATACTTGGAATTGCTCTGTGCAGTAGATATGTCAATGCTGGATGTTTGCGGGTGAAGAAACTGAACGTATTGAAGTCACCTCACCCTCATCACTTGGCTATCACTAAGGAAGGAGTAGGGCTTATCTTCAAGTCTAGTAATTTTTATTCCAAAATCCAGCCTTTCATTCACTCTTTTATGTCACTGTCAGCTAATTACACTCCCGTATTAAAAATTAATCTGGCCAGGCAAGGTGGTGCACACCTATAATCCCAGGGGCTCAGGAAGTTGAGGTAGAAGGATCACTAGTTCAAAGCCAGCCTTAGCAATAACGAGGTACTAAGCAACTCAGTGAGCTCCTATATATAAATAAAATACAAAATAAGGCTGGGGGTGTGGCTCAGTGATTGAGTGCCCCTGAGTTCAATCCCTCATACCCCTTCAAAAATTAATCTGGTGTGATTCATTTATATTACCCAGGCATATATATATCTTCTAAGAAAAATCTTTAGATTGTATCAACTCAGATCAAAGGTAAAACCAGAGAAAGGCCAATTCTCTAGTTGAAGTAAATGTCATGAATTTGCATTGACAGTGTGTCCAAAGTGTTAGCTTTTCATAAAGTCAAGAACTATATAAATTATCATAAATTTCCAGTCAAATGACCCCATCCCTGACTAAACTCACCAGGAAAGGCTGAATATTTCAATTCCTATCATGTTACTATCATGAAAGCTAGAGCACATTTAAAAGGTTATCTAGTTTGTGAATGAAATGAATCCTTACACCTTGCTTTGCCTTATTATGATATAAGTCAAAGGCGCTATGGCCTAAAACATTCTTAGTGAAATCTGAGTTGGGGTCATACATTTAAAATCTAGAGATATAGTTAATGCTCTTGGTTTCTGAGTCAAGAGCAGTTTCTAAAACTTGTCTAAGACTTTTGATTTTAAATATTTCTTTGAGGAAAAAAGTACTTGAATCTTAAATGTTCAGACATAGGAAAAATAAAGACATGTTCACATGTTCACGTTTGAATGTTCATGGGAATAGAGAATTTCGTGGAAATATGCTCTTTAATCAGATTATGTTTCTGATCCACTGAGAAACTAAAGGACCAGTAAAGAAACTGCCATTAAGAAACTCAGAGAATCTGAAAAGTTAGGATTTGAGGGATTTAAAGGGCAAGAAAAGGATGGAAATGTCCTATATTAAACATAATCTCACATTTGGGAATTTTCAACAGAATTGCTTTTTTTCTTACTAATAAAGCAAACAACATGAGTGGAATTTATCTTTCATCCTATTTCTTCCACTCCTCTAAAAATACATTTGTAACCCCACCTGCAAAACAAATTAGCTTCTTATGATCCTCTCATGTGAGTAGCTAGGTAAGGTTCAAAAAGACCTAGGAGATTGAAATAAGGTGAAAGTCCTAAGGAAATACCTACTACAATTGTGGGGGTGAGGTATAGAGGGAAGAAGGAGAGGTCATGCAGGAAAAATGGAAAGTCCTACTGGATCAGACACATTTAATTAGTCATAGAAAGGTGTGTGCCCTGAGGGAGAGACATGGACAAATGATATGCCCTAGAGCATCAAACTCCCTGGCATACTTTCCTCCAGGTTCTTCCCTGAGCTATGTCTTGAAAAAGTTTGAGCTATATTGGAAAGACATGGAATGGAAATGCCTTAACCACTTCTCTGGAAGTTTTCCATAGTTTAGTGAGTATGTAGGTTGCTGATCTCTCCTAAAAAGCTATCTTCATTCCAGAGGTCACAATAAGAGAAAGGTGTATAAGAAGCAAGCTTGGAAATATGGAACTGGATCCTTTCATGTGGCAGAGGTACCATGTACTACTTCTGCACCCTTTCCCAACCAGTGTACCAAAGCACCCATTTTGTATACTCCCAGTTGCTCACAAATACACCCAGATATGGATCTCCTTAGCCTGTGAGACACCTGATCACATTTACCTCAGGTGACCACAGAAAGATGATCATTTTATATGACTGAAATAGGTTGGGGAGTGCTTCCGATATAGCACATGGAACCTACCCCATCACGGCTCTAGGTAATGGCCATAACCAAGAAACTTAGAACATTCCAGAAACTTAGCATGAGCTTGCAAAGGATGTATTATCCCTATTTGTGGAGAAACAGAGGCCCAAATGAAAAAGGAATATGCTGAAGACCCTATAGCTAGTTAAAAAAGAAAAAAAAAGCAGGACAGGGGCTGGGGATGTGGCTCAAGCGGAAACGCGCTCGCCTGGCATGCATGCGGCCCGGGTTCGATCCTCAGCACCACATACAAACAAATGTTGTGTCCGCGGAAAAACTAAAAAATAAATATTAAAATTCTCTCTTTAAAAAAAAAAAGTAGGACAGGGAACACAAAACATAGGTTAATCAGATTTTATTCTGAAGTTTATCATCTTCCCACACTGTTCATAGTTTCATCTCTCATAATTTTTTTTTTTGGAATTGTTTTTCTCCACCTTAGACTGAGTTTCTCCATAGAGAAAGGAATGCATCATTTTGGGCTACTTAGAACTTGGCACATACATCCATATTACTTAAATATTGAGGACCTGCAATGTAATGCCTCCAACTGTGCAAAAATACAGGGCCTCCTAAAGAGACAGAGCCAATTAGACATGTCCCTCTTGTAGGGGTTGCCAGAATATAAGAACACTTTCCTTTCATCATACCCATTTGTCCTCTCATCTATGCCAGAAAAAGTGCCTTATGGTTAGTTGCCCTGGAGCATGGGTCTATTATCCAATATGCTGAAAAATACTGCTGTCCAAAGAGTCACCCCTGCCCCACCTCCTCATTCAATAGAAGAGAGTCATTGTTCTGCATCCTGAGTTCTATGGAGGGATAGTGTCCTGTGGCATGTGATACCTCTGTGCATTAAAAAGGGAGGGGGGCAGGAGGACAATTCAAGAATATACAACCTCTAAGAAAAATTCCCATGTCAGAAAATCAAAATGAGCCCAGTTAGGAAACACTCCTAGGGTAGTGCCATATGTTGAATGGCAAATCACCAGGTCTTATCTACTTATTCTCTTAGAATTTAAAAGAATGCAGATGTAGTTCAGTGGTAGAGTCCTTGCCTAGCAGGTGTGGGTTTAATCCCCAGTATTGCAAAAAAAAAAAAAAGTAATAAAATAAAATAAATTTAATTCATTGCTAAGTGAAACTTTGACGCAAGACAAATCTCTACTTTGCCTTTCCATACCCACATCTCACTCTCCAGCTTTGTGTAGACCTGAAATCCACAATTTAAAAATGATGCCTTTTCAGAATAGAGCAGCCCTGTTATTCTTAGAATAGTTAAAGCCACTGGGGAATAATTAAATATCTGTTCAGCCTATGGGAGAGCTGGGCCTGACTAAAAAACGATTTGAGGTAGATGAGGGATGGAATTATCTCCCATATTTTCTAGGAGAACTAAAACCAGCAGCCTATTTAAAAAAAAAAAAAAAGCAGATTTCAAGCTGGGCACAGTGACACATGCCTGTTACCCCAGGTATTCTGGAGATTGAGGCAGGAGAATTGCAAGTTCAAGGCCAGACTCAGCAACATAGTGAGACTGTCTCAAAGTGAAGAATAAATGTACTGAAGATGTAGCTCAGTGTAGAGCATCCCTAGGTTCAATCCTTAGTACAAAAAAAAAAAAAAAAGAAAGACAAAATATATAAGATACCAGTTTATACAAGGTGAGATTCCTAACCCTTAGAGTCACCTAAGGGTCATAATGTACCATTTCCAGTTTTGAATGTGTTGCATCACAGACTAGAGAAGAACTCCTTGGTAGTTGTGAGATGAGTGAGGTCAACTCTAGCTTCCAGGCATGAGAAAATATAGCAGGTACAGTGAGTAGCTAGTTGCTGAACTTAAAGTCAAATCTTAAAGATGCAAGGAGGGAAGGTAACTCAAACTCTTTTTAGCAATGGTCAGGTTTTTTATTCTTTTTGATAACCCAGTAACAGAGTATCAGTGATGTGGGTTTTCTCTAGTATATGGAAAAATGCCTACCAACCACATGAACTTCATATTTATGAAGTCCCTGTAGATGCCCCCAAAATATTCAGCAGGACCTTGGGATTCAATTACTGGGGTACTGCAAAGGAACCTCACAGCACAAAAGTACCAGGCGGCCTCATCAGAACTCCTATTCTGTCATCAAAGAGAGTTTCCAAGTTCAGTTCTCTCCTGTTCAGAGTACTTAGGTCACTTATTCCACATTCTTAAAACAAAAATTCACAGCCAATCAAAGCAAGGGGCTTTTGTTCATTCTGCTTCAACTAAAGAAATCAACTCTTTGCTGTAGATCCTTGACTGCCACCTCTAAAAATGTCACCACAACTCGTCTCCACTTTCCCCTTTAGTTTCAGATTCTCTGTTCCTAACTCCTTTCGTGTTCTATTCTTTTAGAAGTTTGTTTTTTTTTTCATAAGTGTGTGTGTGTGTGTGTGTGTGTGTGTAACAAAAAATAAAGGAGAAGGGAAAGGATGAGAAAGGAGAAAGTAAAAAATTGAGTTACTTTCCATTTTTAAGAGGGTTCTTTATATTGAAAAGCATAATTCATAAGTGCACATTTTGGGAAGATACTTTAACTTCATTAGTATTTTGAAAATGAGAATTCTGAGTTAATGTCTATGTTGGTACAAATAAGTGAATTCCATATTTCATATCTACTACTGACTGACAAGCTTGATGGGATGCATCAAACTAGTTGGTATTTAAGGGCTACAGAGCTCTGAGGGCTGAGACATTCATTTATTCAATCAAGAAAGATTTGTTGAGCTCCCTGCAGCCATGATTTAGCTGCTAGGCCTACAGAAGTGGCCAAGGTTCCTGTCATTATGGGGCTTTCTTTGTAGTGGGCAGGTACACTAAAAGTGTTTTTGTCACACACAATTTCAGGGTTGAAGTCAGGGGAAAAAAGGCACGGCATAAATAACTGCTTGTAAGTTAAATTATGCATACCCACTTCTAGGTAAAAGCAAAACACTCACCTGCCTCACTTTTATGTTTGATGCTTACTTGGTCTTATCTTATGGAGAGAACATGTGTTGTAGTTGGAAGAAAAAATGAACTGGGATTAGATGAACATAAGTTTTATTTTATTTTTAAAACTTATAAACTGGGGAAACATAACAATCCACTTCCCTCTTAGAAAGGATGCTAACAGATACTTCACATGGTGATGAGGATTTTATGAAATAAATGTATGCAAAGCACCCAGTACAGTGCCCTGGACCTGTTGGGTGGTCACCAACTACAGCTTCTCATTCTTCTTCCTCTGAACTTCCTGTCCTGTCATTCTACCTTGCCTCCACAAAAAGCAGACATGGAGATACAACATTGAAGGTAAGATCATTTGATTGTTTTTTCTTTCTTTCATCATAATCCCAAGATACTATGAAGTACCCAAAAATATAAGAGCATACACAAAGTAATTATATATATATATTTGGTATTGGGGATTGAACTCAGGGGAATTTAACCACATCTCCAGCCCCTTTAATTTTTTTTTTTTTAAGAGACAGGTCTCACTAAGTTGCTTAGGGACTTATAAATTGCTGAGGCTGGCCTTGAACTTGTGATCAGCCTCCAAAGTCACTGGGATTATGGGCACATGCCACCACAGCCAGTAGTGACTATTTGATTTTAAGTACGTCTTTCAAAACTTTTTTCCAAGCTCAATTTCAATTGTGTTTACACGCTTTCAACACAGAAAGGATCTAACTTGAATGCTTATTTATGCATACTTACTAGCATCCCAAGACTCGCTCCTTAGGGAAGATCAGGAGGTACCTATTAATTTGACTACTAGTGTTACGGAGCTGGGGCCTTCCAAGAATCTGAGACAGTTTGAAGCCTGATTCTTGTGATCAAATCAGAAAGATTTCAGAGGCAGAGCTCAGAGTAACAGGAAGGGGTTTATTGAAAGGATGGAGAAAGGGAGAGAATGGGTGCTCTCAGAGAGGAGAGGGACAATGTGCCTTTTCTGCACTCCAGTTTCACTGGGGATCCCAGAGAAGTTACCAGAGAGTCCAAGTCCATCTCTTCACTCTTGGCTGACAGCAAGATGACATCAGACTTCCAAGAACCCACTATCATGGCAACTCTAGGTTACCTTGGCACATGCTGACTGGTTCTAATTGGATTCTTAACCATACATTCTTATAGATTTTATGATTAGGAGGAATTATCCTTACTTCCTAGAGTTTCAGGAACTGGTCACAAAAGTCTCCCAGTTCAGGATAACTTGGGTTCCTCTAATCACCATTATCTTGGGCCTGCATTTCTCCTGCAGTGAACAGGTAGTTTGTTTAGGAATGTGACACATCCTGTCCACTGAGGCCAGGCAGGGCTGCAGTTACATTGCTTCTTAAAAAAGAGAGCATGTGGGAGTCAGCAAGGTGGGTCCATTTTATGGAATTATTCTCTTAGCCTTGTGCTCCCACCATCCTCATCTGTCTGTCTTTAACATTGGGAATAATTATTTAACAAGAAGCTTAGAAGATTCCGTGTTTGTAGAGGGCCACCCCTGGTCCAAAGTCAATTCCCTGACTGTGAACAGTGTGCTTCTAATGGCTGGTCAGTGTGGGGGGCACACAGGCAATGATTCTTGGTGGAAATTCAGGTAAGTCTGAGAGACCATCCTAAATGAGGTAAGCTGAGACATGTTGACATGTTGACTGTACCAACACACAACTTCTGCACTGCCTCACCCTTCTTTCTGCCCCTCTGCCAGGGGCACTGCTTGGAAGAACACCTTCTAGTGAGCTTCCTAGACAGTACAAGACATGCTAGCTCAGAGGTATTTTCTTGGGAAGCTGACCTACCAAGAGGGGTCAGATCTTTTCTGTCTCACTCATTGGCATCCATTGGCATCGGGTGTCCTGCTGAGATTTGCAGCCTGGTGTCAGACAATTCCATGGTTCAAAATCCTGCCAGTGTATTCCTACAATGGAATACTATCTAGCAATCAGAGTAAACAAACAATGGCTGCATACCTTAGGACTCAGAAGCAGGACACCAAAGAGTACATCTGTCCCTATGTTGCAAAGTAAAATGTCTGTCTTCAGATCAAAATAGAAAAGCTTTATGTAAAGACTAGGAAAACCTAATCTAAAGTATCAGAATGTAAGCTAATGACTATACATGGAAGGAAAGTGATGATCAGGAGGGAGTGTGAGGGGACTTTAAAGTGCTGGCAACATACTGGTGTTTGATCTGGGTGCTGTGTGTGCAAGTGTTTCCACTTCATGAATGATCACCATTGGCACCCTACTATTTCTGTGGGCAGAGTACCCGCCAATAAAAATATTAAAAATATATGTTGCATACTCGATAAACTGATTCCAAAAGTCAAGAATGTGCAGGCATTTCAAGAAGCTCAGAAATAGAATATCCCTGCTCCGTTTCATACGCCAGGCCAAAGCGTTCAGCGGTGCATGGTTTTGTAAACTGAAGAACCATTTATATTTCCTACAAAACGATTTTCTCTTTTATAATGACAAATTATCATGGTCTGGCAGGTGATCACTGCTGAAATATTTAGAAGGCACTCGAGATGGAGGAAAACTCAACAAACACTGTTTGAAATACATTTAAACAAAATCTCTCTCCAAAGAGCAGAAAAACAAAGAGGGCAATTGATGGCAATTTATGACATGACACAATCAATTAGCTTGTTATGGGATCAGCTCGCTTTCAAAAGGAATGGGCTGCAGATAATAATACACACAGTTAACTCCTTTGTGTCAGTCCAGTAGGGCAAGTAGATATCATGTGACAGTGTAGCTCCCTGAGAAATTGAAGTTGTAGCTAAGTGTCTTCATTAGGCTGCTTCCACAATAGGAAAAACAACCCATTACAAACTAGCTGACATAAGATATTGGGATAAAATAAATATATATTTGGTCTTAGTCCTCAATTCTTAGCCAGAGCTTGTTTTTAAAAAGGTTTAAAAACCCAATATTTTCTGTGTGATAAAGGGGAAGAGTATTTTTTGTCATTAATAACAATCCCCTATCAACTATTTGAGTTTATGTTAAAGAGGTGACTTCTGGACAGCTCTTAAAGATGGGAAGCTGGTTACCAAGGGAACCAACCCTGTGATTGACTGAAGGTTGGGAGTTTGCAACCCCACCCTCCTAAAGTCAGGAAAGTTAGAGGGACTGGAGTTTGACTTAATTGCTAATAGCCAATAACTTAATCAATCCTGCCTATATAATGACACCTCCATTAAAAACATTAGCTGAAAGGGCTCAGGGATCTTTGGGTTGCTAGACACAGGAACTGCCATGCTTTGCCCTCTATCTTCCATCTGGCTCTTTCTGCGTGCATCCTTTATACTAAGCCAGTAAATGTAAGTAAATGTTTCTCCTGGGGGGTGCTGGGGCTGGGACTGTAGCTCAGTGGTAGAGAGCTTGCCTAGCATGTGTGAGGCACTGAGTTTGATCCTCTGCACTGCAAAAAAATAAATAAATAAAGATATTATGTCCATCTACAACTAAAAATAAAAATAAAGATGCTTCTCTTGGGGTTATGAGCTGTTCTAGCCAATTATTGGATGAGTGGATAGTGGAAGCCTCTAGTTTATAGCTGCCCAGACAGAAGCACAGGTGGGGATCTGTACCTGTGATTGGCATTTGAAGGTAGTGGGGGTGGGGGGATAGTACCATGGGACTTAGCACCACGTAACCCTGAACAATGTCAGAATTGAGTCAGATTATAGAACGCTGAGCTAGTGTCTGAGAATTGGGGCTCCTCTGAGGGAAGGAACCCTGGTTGGTGTCAGCAATGTTATATGTGTGAGTGCTCAGAGAAAAATGTTGTTTTGATTTTACTAAACAATATATATAATATAAATATATATATATCTGTGTGTATATGCATTTTTTCTTGGAGATATATATATATGTATATGTGTGTGTGTATATATATATATATGTATATGTGTGTGTGTATATATATATATATATGTGTGTATGCATTTTTTCTTGGAGATATATATATGTATATATGTATATGTATGTGTGTGTGTGTATATATATATATATACACATATATATATGTATATATGTATATGTGTGTGTGTGTGTGTATTATATATATATAACCAGACCCTAGGAAGAACGGGTACCAGGGACTGAAATCTCTTTCTCCCACCCCCTTTTCTCATAGGAGTCACTTTTATGCACTTTTGTCAGCTGGCAAAGTGGTTATTCATGATTGAAGAAATGTATAAATGGATGACATGTACAACATTTTTAAGTAGTTTTAAATTGTAGAACTTCAGTCTCACATAATCCTATAGAAATTAATAAGTATATAAAACCCATGATGGAGTCTGTAAATACTTTAAAATATTTCCCTAAATCATTAGGGCACAAATTACAATGGTATTTTGTGTATGCATTTATTTCCATTACAGAACCATATTCAGTGACATTTATTTTAAATTAAATTTTGAGGTATAATCAGTATCAGACAAGGTAAATATGTTGTTCTTCCACTTCACTGAAAGTGTTAACACACATGACTAGAAGTTTGGGAAGTTTTTCTATGTTGCAGTACAGCCACATTGATCCCTTTAAAATCTACATCAGCTGGACTTGGTGGCACACACCTGTAATCCCAGCAGCTCTGGTGGCTGAGGCAGCAGGATTGCAAGTTCAAAGCCAGCCTCAGCACCAGGGAGGCACTAAGCAATTCAGTGAGACCCTGTCTCTAAATAAAATACAAAATAGAGCTGGGGATGTGACTCAGTAGTTGAGTGCCCCTGAGTTCAATCCCTAGTCAACGCCCCACCCCCCAAAAAATCTACATCAGATATTATCACTTCTGTCTTTCCCAGTTAAAGCCAGGGTCTGAAAATGGTAAGCCAGAGCTTCTCAACTGGGGTTCCCTATATAAATTGAGCCTTGATATTTTAAGGCATCCATTGCCTGGAACAAATTTATTTCTTTCCTATATATCTAGAATGGTGCTATCTCTATGCCACATAGAAATAACTAACAAAATTATGCACTCAGATGATATTTTGTGTGGCGTTTCACAAAGGGGAGAGGCTGTCAGGCTCTTCACCCTCCATCCCATGACATTCTTTGCCTCTCCTAACTCAGCATCACTCTTTCAGCTTATTGCTTACCTAACTCCAGCCTTAAGGACTACTGTACAATTTCACAAGATAGAATAGCCCTCACCATAGGGTCTTTGCATTTCCTCTTCCCTATACTTAGAATGCTCTGCCCCTACCCCCAAGCTATCTGGATGACCTGATCCCTCCTCTCCTTGCAGGTATTTAATGTCATAATCTCAGTAAGATACTCCCTACTGCCCTCCCCCAACATGCATGAAAAAACTCCTCTTCTGCTTTAATTTTCTTAACATCATGTATCACACATACCACCTATTCTCTTTTTATTTGGGGTGGGGTTGGGTACCAGGGATTGAACTCAGGGTCACTCAACCACTAAGCCACATCCCCCACCCTATTTTGTATTTAATTTGAGACAGGGTCTCACTGAATTGCTTAGTGCCTTCCTGTTGCTCAGGCTGGCTTTGAACTAGCAATCCCTCTGCCTCAGCCTCTTCAGCTGCTTGGATTACAGGCATGCACCACTGTGCCAGCCGGCTTCTGTTCTGTCTTTGGTATCATCAGTCTCCTCTCATACATTAGAACAAAGCTCAATAAAAACAAACTTTAGCAAAGGGTTCACATGGTTGTGTTTCTTAAAATAGTGTCTACGGTATTTATTATAAGTTCTCAAGAGAAAAGTGTTGCATGGATAAGGACATTTGATATGAAGGAGTCTCAATTGTTACACATGCAAGCATGTTGAAATAGGAAAAAAATGTTATCTAGAAACTGTGATCAGTCTTACAGATCAAGTTATAGAATATTGGGTCCCGGGTTCCCACAAAGGCACAGTTACTTCTCAGGATACATCCCCGAGTCGGTGGCAGTATCCAGCCAGTATTCACAAGTCTGCAACCCTTTCCTGGCTCATGAATTCCTTGGATGCCAAGCCCTAACTGTTCTCTTAGGTCCATTGTCCAGCAAGCCCATGAATCTAGGTTGCGGGATTGCTGAAAATGGTGTGTGGCGTGATATCCCCAGAGCACTCAAGAAAGGCATGAGATGTCATCTCTATTCTCACCTCACAAACTTCAACAGGATTTCTATTATTTCTATTCTCCAGCTTTTCAAAGCTGACTCAAATGCATTACATCCATGCTCTTACAGGTATCTCCTTAAACACTGAGGCTGTACACAGAGTATAGCCAGTGTCACTGTGCCACTTCACGGCCTAGGCCATAAGGACTAAGGGTTGTTACTCTTCTTCCCGGGAGTCTTTGAGTTGCCTGTTTAAAAACCCAGTGAACCTACTGATGAATGTATATAGAGAGTTCAGGAGAGAAAGTCTTGAGACTACATGTTGAGGGTGCTGTGGAGGAAGACCTAACTCTCCCAGTGTCCTAGCCTGGTTGAGCCCCATCTGTCAGTGCATTGGACATGTGAAGGAACCAACCTGGATCCTTCAGCCCAATTGAGCCCCCAGATAATTGCACCTCCAGCGCACATCACATGGAACAAAAGAACTTCCCAGATGAACCCAGTCAGTGTGCAAAATCATGAGAAATAATAAGATATAGTACACTGGTTGCTGTGTTCGATATTAAGTACTGGAGAGATTTTCTATGCAGCATTAGAGAGGACTGTTAAACTACTACACCTTACATACCCTCCTGAAGTGAAGGAGAAGAGAGGTATAGGGATCTCTTTAAGGGACTTTCAGGATTATAAGATTTCTGTCTCTATCATCCTCCCCACATATTAGTTTAGAAGAAGTAGAGGGAGCTGAAGAGAGGGTTGGGATGACTGTTTCAGCCATGATTCCTTCCAAATTCATTTATCTTCATCAGAATAAAGATTCTGAACTTTAAACTTAGATTCTTCCATATCTAGTCTTGTGACCACTCCTTTCCCTGACCACCGAGAAGCTCTGGCCTCATCTACAGTAACTCAGATGAGAATGAAGTGTGAAGTTCTGAAGTCTAGGTACAGTGGAGAAACATCAAGGATACTCATCTCCTGCCACCTCACTTTAGACCAGACAGATGTCTAATAATTTCCCCTGGGTCAACCATCTGACCTGACGCAGAAAGCCACCCCCAGTTCCTACATACTGAAGTTGACCCAATAGTCAGGTCATTAACTTGACAATCTATTAGGTTCTGTTACTGGTACAGACAACATGTTATCTTTCAGGCTTAAAATAAGGTTTTTGGAACACTTAAGGCAAGAATGTGGTTTGAAGTTTCAATAAACGAACTGAAAGATTTAAGGATTAGAGGCTTCACTTTGTAGAGTTTCTAAGCCAGCATCCTGGAAGTTGAGCCCAATTGAGCAGTCAGGGCAATAGAAATAGATTCTTACTCTTTTTCTCAGAGTGATGTTTACTTGCCTTTATTCATTTCTATTTTATGGGCTCTGAAATAGTTCTTCCAGTTGATTCTGTTTTAAAAGAAATGTAACAATCTAATCTTCTCACATTCAAATCCAAATGCACAGACAGTTCCCTTTAAAGAGAGATGTGTTAAAAAATTCCATGAGCAGATTGTTATTATTACTGAATTAAATAAATGGATGCGGTATATCTCTAATTCCCTTGTGTAAAGCCTGTTTTAATTCTATAATCCCAACTGGATGCAATGTACTTAAATGAACAGTATTAACTTGTGTGTTTTTTTTTCCTATCATGTTTAGAAACATAATAACAGTCGAGAAACATTTATTAAGGAAACATCAACTCTATTTGCACATTCTTAAAGAGAATATTAGAAAAACAGAATTTTAATTTTCATGTATATAATTTGTTAATATAATTTGAATGGAATATAATTAGGTACTTTCAGATCTTTCAGTGTTAATTAAAAAGCTAATAACTTGAATGACTATAAATACTGAATTAGTAGGCCTAATGCTCCTGGAAGTTAATCCTTTGTTTGTCATTTACTGAAGACCACTTAACTGGGATATCATTGTTATGTCAGGCATCCCCTACCAATAAAAATTCTTAAATTGTAAGGTCCCTAAACCTTAGATGGTAGATCTTTGAGCTATTTGCAAATATACTGTATTCCAAGCCAGGGATTTCCCAACCATCAACACTACTGCCTTTGACTAAATCCATTAAAGAATTTTACTCTCAGTGAATTTCCCACTTCCCTTTTAGCTTTTAGAGAAAAGTTATCTCCATTAGAAAGATAAAAATGAGTGGCTCCAGCTCTACTATTTAACAAAATTATAAACAGTGTCTTTAAATAAAAATAACACTTTTTAAAATGTAGACATCAGAATGATTAATATCAACATTTGGTAGAATGGGATCAAATAACGTTTGATAATTTTTATAATGGTGAAAATTCATGAGTATATAATTCTTAAAATCTCGTTGGTCACTATTGGAGGTTGCTAGGGAACCAGTTTATTATTCTTAAAACTAGCAGATAATATCAAAGAATTTAAAAAAAAATCCCCAATCATTTACAAACCATACTTCAGTGTACCTCCTCCAATATTCCTCTGGGAGTGATACATGAATAAAGAATACGAATAATAGAATATCACTGTACTGCAACCCATGATAAAACTAAAGATTAAGGCAATAATTATTGATGGTCATTAAAACCTTTAAGTTACAAGAAGACAGCAATCTGAGTAATAACTCAATCTACTGATCAATATTCATATCTGTATATCATTGAGTTTTTGCTGAAATAATATTTAGCCAATAACTCAGTAACATACAACCACATCCATTTATTCCTTAATTATGAAAGGGTAGGATCTGTGGGACAGCTGATGCCAAATCAGACTTCATTCCAAACCGGATTTGTTTCTGGTTAACTTGTGTCTTCATAATCTAGAATCCAAGATTAAAAGAAGAAAAAAATCAGCCACTATTTGAAATGCATAAACTTCATGGTAGAAGGTAAGTGTTCTGGAGCCTAAGTTAGACTGTGTCAACAAGCCATGGCAGAGTGTGGCCCATGTCATATCTATTCACATTCTATATGCCAAGCAAGCTAAATGACTAGCTAAGCTCCATACCCATAGTGGAGAGACATACTTCTCTTAGGAGTGCTGGGAGAGGGCAGAATTCAGAGACGGTGATTTATTTGTTGGGTAATAATAGGATCTGCTACTACATCACAAAAAATAGAGACAACCAGACATTATGTACCCCCTTGTAATAAAAAAAAAAAAGTATGCAACACAGCCTACAAAGTTTTCCAACTAAGGCTCTATATCAAACTACCAATTCACAGGAAATAAAAGCAGAGGATATTGGTCACCATTGCAAGGAAGCAATTGGCAAAACTTAGAATACGACAGGCAGACCCTGCAGAGCAATGAGGTGATTTGTTCTACAAATAAATTGCACACAAAAATGATGAATATAAATAAAAGATAGAAGCCGAAGTCTCAAATATAAGCAGAAATCTCAGAGAATTGCAATTTGTAAACTTTGAATCAAAACTGGAACAAATCAAATAGAAATATTTAAGAGACTTGCAGGGAGATTTGAATAATAATTGCCTATCCAATGACACTAAGGAGTAGTAATGTTAGGTATGATGTTATGATTATGGTTTTAAAAATAATATTACTAATCATGGTATAAATATGTACTGAAATACTTTGGAATGAAGTGAGGTATTCTTCAAATTATTCTGAGGATGATCAGCAGTAGGGAGGAGTCTGGATAAGCTTTTTGATATTTTGTACATAATCCTATTCTATTCTTCAAGTTATTTTAACTTTTCCATTTAAAAAAAATGTAAAGGGAGAGAGAAAAGAAAGAAAGCAAATTTTTTAACTAAACAGAAGTAAATGCTTTTAAGAAGGGGATGATTTTGAAAGTGTGTTCCATTTGAGTGCTTTGCTTGAACCCCTGAGTTTTACACCCTATGCAAAAATTAGCAGTTTTCCATCTTACTGTGATAACACAGATACAAAGACTAATTTCTCTCAATGTGCATTTGAAAAACAAAAAAGTGTAAGATACAAAACTTCTTTCACCTCAGAAATAAACAATTGTCTGAGAACTCCTTCTCCTCTAAAATAGAAAAAAAAGAGAGACCTCAAATACTAGATATGCTTAGAATTTTCCAAAGAAGGCCTCTTAATGAATGTAAAACCAATCTATGGGAGCAGGAGATGTTAGTTAGGCCAGGTATTCCTTCCTAAAGAAAATCTCGTGAAACGTTTTGCAACTGTAAACTGTTTTGTTTCATACATGGAAGGAAACAGAGTCACTGATAAATTATATTCATGTTTTCATAAGTGAATAAGAATGTGCTTATTTTTGAAAACAGCAATTTTATTTGAGATTTTGATCAAATGGCAACGTATTTTTAGGAGCCACAAAGAAAATGGAATTTCAAGAGAACTGGCATTTTAAAAAACAACAGCCTGTGAATATGATCCTCATAACATTTTCCCTGCAACCAAATGGGCAGTGGTGACTTCAGTGAGGCATTTCAACCCATAGCAATTTACCGGAAGGAAATCATTAATTCTCCCCAGCATTTTAGAATAATAACATGATGATGAGACACCTAAAAAGCACTCAGAGGAGACATTGGCTGCAAGTAGCTGCCCAAATTGTTTAATGTTTGTCAAACTTGAATTGCATTTGAAGGGTGCATTGCTAGTAATGGGTTTCCAGTTCTATTTCCACATGGGCAAGGCTCTGCAGCCATTACAAGCTGTCGTTTATTACCTTGCATTATGTATGAGATGATTTTTGTGAGCAGGTACACAAACACAAAGGGGAAAAATACAAGAAAGCAATTTCTTTTATTGCTCAAAACACCGCAGTTAGGAATAATTTGGAAATTTTTCAAATAGCTTATTTTGGGAAATTCTTAGATCTACTCAAGATTGATTATTTTCCACAGTGTTACTAAATAATTTGACTGTAGCTAAGATTGGTATTAATTCCTAATGGAGTTGTCTTCAGCTGTAGAATACAGGCAAAGTGTCAGAGGAGTTACTAGATTTGAACAAATAAATCCTTAAGCCTTATTTCTCACAATGATTAGCTGTGTGTGATCTTGGTCCTATAATTTAATTTTTCTTTATACCTCATCTTGTTCTCAGCAAAAATAGTAAAGTCTACCTCACATAGTTATAATGAAGATTGCATGTGCCAAGCTCAATGGTTGTCAAAAAAAAAAGTGGGCAAAATTTGGGGTTTAATTCAAACTATCGAATGAAGAATGAAAGCTAATAAATGCAAAATAATTTTGTAAATCGCACAACACTATTCAAGGTCACACAAAAGTTTAACAGTATTGTTCTGTTTGTTTTATAAAATTTGTTTTTAGATGTCTTCATAGTGTTTCCCCAAAGACTATTATTTGAGGTTTTGTATTATTAGTGAAAAGACTGTGTGTCAAAAATAAAACCATTCTATCTTTGAACCTTGATCTTGGACCAATCAGTTCCAGGAATCTTATTAAGTAGGGTCTTGAACTGCCATTGTAAGAAACAAAGAACTGTTATTAGAGATGATATGGAGTGGCCTCAAAATGGCGGTGTGTTTGACATGTAAAATGTTTCAGATAAATTGCAAAATGGGAAAGGAAATTCTCACGTATAAAATGTAGCCACCACAAAGTGAGCACTTAACATGCCAGAGAAACTGTGTATTACTTTTTCTGTACAAACTTTGATATGCAGCCACTCAATCCATATTTTATGCATAAATGAGTGGAAGCCCAGGGAATGTGGATGTTCTTTGTGGTTTTGGAACACTGTTATCACTTGAAATCCATAACACTCTCAAATCTGGCCAACTTTTGTCTACATTTTGGAAGCGTCATTTTATTTGGGCCAGAGACTCTCTGTAAGAATTTTCAGGCCTAGAGGGAAGATTTTTCCTTCTAAAGGAAGAAGGATAAAAACAGGAGTTCCTCCAAACTTCACACTGCATGGAGTCCTGCTTCAGCCTTCGGAAGGAGAGCTAGTTGTACTCGCATAGCAGGTTAATTTCTTTTCAGATGAGTGAAGCAGTCCCCCAGTTAGAGAACACACTTACTCCACCATTGCCTGTGGGGCTTTTTTTTCACAAATTTTGTTGAGAGATTCCTGAGTACTCTCTGAGGGTATATTTAAAAACACATTATCTACAAGCAAGGAAAAGGTAAAAACTGTAAGAACCCATCAGGGGTACGTGAAGATAAATATCAAGCAGAACACATTGCCATGTCTGATCCCATCTCAAAACTACATAACAACACAAACCCTTCCTATAGATTATCCTCTCATTTCTCTAAATTAAAAATGCCAGTTACTGACAATTTTGAACAGCTATGAGCCCCCAGTAAAATATTATTCTGCTGCAATGGTGCCATCCCAAAGTATAATGACACTCTATTTTCTTCCAATTCTTTTCAAGTCAGAAGTTTCTTGCATGATTATATGTAGGTTATAAATTGAAAACTGTATGGTGTGGTAAAAATAAAATATATATATAGAGATAGATAGATAGATTTTTAAGTAACCTCAAATTGCGGACACTATTTGGTTAAAAAATTATAAGCTAAAATTTCAACAGTGAAAAGTTATTATCTCTGAGCCTCAAATTCCTTATCAGTATAAAGAAGATAGTAATGTCTCTAAGAGTCATACAGTTGTTTTAATATTTAATAGAATTATTTATATCTGCATTGCATGACATAGATATACATAATATATGGTATAGAGAAAATTTATGTCAAATTTAGTATATTTATATATGTATGTATACATACACATGCACACATGCATACACACACATACACAAAGGAGCAGGAGCTGAGGTGGAGACAAAGAGAGACAAAGATATGTGAAACAGAGAAACATAGATATACAGAGAGGTAGTGAAAGTGAGAAAGATCCATGAGAACTTAGGGCAAAGACTAAAACCTTCATAAATAGTGCCTATCATTATTAGTTCCAGTATGCATTTACAAATTATTCCTTGATAAATATTTTTGAATGCAGCCTTATGATAATGATACAGATAAAATAGTAAACAATACAGTCACTGCATTCAAGCAATTTATTTTGTAGTGCAGAAAACATTCGAGTGGCCTATTTAGACCAGTACTACAACAGATTAATCAAGAAAACACACAGGAGGATTATCTTTTACAATCTTAAGAACTAAGGAAAACTTTTGACTTAATATGACACATTTGTTATGAAATACTTGGAGCAGATGAAGGAAGCAACCATGCAAAAGAAGGGAGAGGAAGGGTGTGGAGTTCCACACAGAGGGGACATTGAGACAGAGAGAATAACAACCTGTCAGACTTTTTAGAGAGCATTTCACATGTCCCACACTCTACTGAGCAATTCACATTTCTCATCTAATCCTCAAGATCAGCAACCAACAGTCCCTAGGGCTGAGACTGTCTACTTGATTCTAATGCATGGGCTGTCATATACTCTGCTGCTATAACATATTTAGGACCAGCACACTGTGGGGTAGGAGCATGCAGTTAGACAAGTGCTAAGTGTAAAAGGCTAGAAAGGAAAGGAAGAAGGACCCCAAAGAAGAGAAGAGAGTGCCTTAGATACACTGTTTAGCAAAGACATCTGAGGGTTCTGTGCATGGAACTGAATTGTAGATCTGGAGGAAGAAGAGCCAGTTTGTTGCAATAATCTGTATAAGAGATAATGATGTTCCCATACTGAAATGGTGATGAAAATAATGGTAAAATATGGACAGATTTAAGAATTTTCAAAAAAAGTAGAACTGAAAGTACATGAAGAATAATCAGATGTGAAAATCAGAAGGTAAGAGAAGAGCTAGGTTACAGTAAGGAGATAGACTCATAGAGGAAGGGAAGACAGAAGCATTTCAAAGGCAAAACTGTGCAAGATGTGAAATACTTACCACAACAGAAACATTGAGTGCATGAAGATATCTCTCTCTCTCTCTCTCTCTCTCTCTCTCGTCCTTTTTGCTATTCTGATGTACATACTAGCTCTAGTTTCACTGCTCAACATTCCATCAAACACACATGTAAATTAAAATCGTCATTACTCTCCCAGCCCAAAGAAAGTCTTTGTCATATGGACCTTTTAAACTAACCCCTAAAGTAAAATATTTGGTCAATGTCTTTCCTATGTACACATTTCCTCCACAGGGGAAAATGTCCCTATTAAAGTGTGAAAGTGTCTGTGAACTGTGTTCTGTGATATATTGGAAAGAACCCTAAACTTAAACATACCTCTGTATTCTTGTCCTAATGTGATTTTTTAGAAATGTCAATTTGTAGAAGCGTTCTCTAAATTCCAAGTTTCCGATTAGTATAAGATGACAAATAATAATTACCTTGTTTACTTCACTAGGTTGCTAGGGAATCAAGAACCATATGGTTTTTTTATAAACCATATATAAAAACTTCATATAAAAACTCTATAAATATTAGAGGACTATTTACCCATTTTCAGAACTGTTAGACTGCTATTAGCTGGCAGATTGAAGTTAATACTACACTGTAATATGAATTAGTAGGATTTCTTCATGATTAGAAATTAGCAGCATTAATATTAGATCTAAGTTTTTCTACTAGTAATATTTTAAAATTTTCCTTACATATAAAATTAATATAAATTGATTCAATCTCATTAAAGGATCAAATAGATAATATATAGTTACTTTAAGTTTTGGTAAATCATTATAATGGGTAGTTTTTATTGGTTTGATATGATTTATCTATGAAATTAATGAGACTGGTAATTATAACTCAGAATAAAACCTGATCAATGTGAGAATGCTTTCCCCTTCTTTTTTGAGACAGCTCTTTTTTATAAAATTATACTTAATGACTGATTAGGAAGGAAACAAGGCCATCTCAAATATCTCACTTGTCATACAGAAATATTCAAAGACAACTTCTTACCATTCTATTTATTTTTACTTTCAAATATTCTCTTTTCCAAAAGATAAATTTTCAGTAAAATGAAAATAATAAATAGTTAGAAATATTTAATGACTCATCTATTATGTTTCTCTAACAGTTTTGGCAAAATATTAAACTACTTACAGGTTAAATAAAACAAGCTCTGGGAATAAATCAATTGTACATTGTGATAAAAGCCTATATTTAACAAAATCTGGATGCAAGCTGAATTTGGTATATGAATTTTTATTCAGATTAAAGAAACAAATAGTTTCTAAAGAAGTCAAACACTCACATTAGAGAAACCCAAATCCAGAGCAGGAGCCAAATTCTTTACCATTTTTTTCGAGGGCTTTATCTTCTCACACCACAAATTCTCTCTACAAATATCCTTTACCCTGGTGAGGATGTGTAGACAGCTGCAGGTGCCCATTAAACCCATCATTTGCCCAAATGACATTCTACCATCATTTCCCTATCACAATTCAACAAAGAATTTTCATGTTTACAAGGCCAACCAAAACACACTTTCAAGAATCTCTCCTGAAGGGGCACTTCTATTTAACATCATCCTTGAAACACTAGCCAGAGCAATTAGACAAAAGAAAGAAATTAAAGGTATACAAATAGATAAAGAATAACTCAAACTATCACTATTTGCTGATGACACGATTCTATATCTAGAAGATCCAAAAAATCCCACCAGAAGACTTCTAGAACTAATAAATGGATTCAGCAAAGTAGCAGGACATAATAAAATCAATACCCATAAATCAAACATATTCCTATACATCAGTGACAAGTCCACTGAAAAAGAAATTAGAAAAACTACTCCATTCACAATAGCCTCAAAAAAATTAAAAAAAAAAACAACCTTGGAATCAATCTAACAAAAGAGGTGAGAGACTTCGACAATGAAAACTACAGAACACTAAAGAAAGAAATTGCAGAAAACCTCAGAAGATAGAAAAATCCCCCATGCTCCTGGATAGGCAGAATTAATATTGTCAAAATGGCCATACTACCAAAAATGGTATACAGATTTAATGCAATTTCTATTAAAATTCCAATGGCATTCTTTGTAGAAATAGAAAAGGCAATTATGAAATTTATTTGGAAAAATAATAGACCCAGAATAGCTAAAGCAATCCTTAACAAGAAAAGTGAAGCATGGACCTACCCAGCATCTTGAGATAAAATTCACTGTTGTATTACAGGCAAAATTTTAGCGTGGTGTGAATGCCATGGATCAATTTAAATATTATGTTTTCTGTGATTTTGTTGTCTGCAATACATTTAGTTTTTGTTTGAAAGCAAACTTTTGTATGGTTGAACGGTATTTTTCAACAACTTGACCCTTGCTAGTGTTATACAAAGTGGAGGACTACATCTTCTCCTGTTTTTACATTGTTGAAAAAAAGTCACATGAATTTTATGTGAAAAGTACATTTTACTTGGTATTTCTGCTTGGTAGCAGTGGTGACCCAGAATTGATTTGATTAATACCTACATGGTTGAGAATTACTGATCAAGAATGTGGGGGGAAAAAACAACTGTGATTAAAAACCTCAGTCCTCAGTATAAGTAGGTTATATCAAGTGAACCCAGAGGTAACCTTTATATGTTCTCACACAGGTGGAAAAGAACCTTTGCAAAACAGATGATCTGATAAAATTAAGTAGAGTGGGATTGGGAAATCTTCCTAATAGGATTATTGTGTCTTCATGTTGGTACATAGGAGCAACTGATTTGTTCAGTTCAGAAACTTAACACTGAAGTTAATAAAAAAAAAAAAAACAAGTGAGCAGAGACATGATTACTAGCTGATTGTAAGACTGAAGTGACCAATGGGCATGCTCAGTTAGAGCATGGGGAAGAAAGAATCATTGAGCTTTCTGGAGGCTGGGCAGTTTTTTTTTTCTCGAGAACATGGGCCCCAAGCTTTCACTGATGCAATTTAGTTCTTTTGTTTGAATTCCATACTCACTAAATAACCTGATAAAATCTGGTTTTCAGTATAACTGCTCTAAGAAGAAATGCACTGTTCATGCTGATGTACATATTTCAGTCTGCATGGCAAACGTTCTACATCTTACCACAAAATACTAAACTAACTGGTTTATAATGTGAAAAAAAAAGTGAAGCAGGAGGCATCACAATACCAGACCTCAAATTATACCACACAGCTATAGTAACAAAAATGGCATGGTTTGGTACCAAAATAGACTTGTAAACCAATGGTTTACAATAGAGGACACAGACAAACTCATATAAATATGGTTATCTCATACTAGACAAGGGTGCCAAAAACATTCACTGGAGAAAATATAGCCTATTCAACAAATGATGCTGGCAAAACTGGAAATCCATATGTAGCAAAATGAAATTAAATCTCTATCTCTCACCCTAAACAAAAAATTAACTCAAAGTGGATCAAAGACTTAGGCACTAGAACAGAGACCTGGCACCTAATAGAAGAAAAAATAAGCCCAATCTTCACCACATCAGCCTAGGATCTGACTTCTTTAACAAGACTCCTAAAGCACAAGATGTAAAATCAAGAATTAATAAATAGGATAGATTCAAATTAAAAAGCTTCTTCTCAGCAAAGGAAACAATAACATGAGGAGAGAGCCAACAGATTGGAAGAAAATCTTTACCACATGCACCTCTCTAGGACATATAAAGTTGTCAAAAAACTTAAGACCACAAAAATCCTCAATAACCTAATTAATAAATGGGCTAAGAAACTGAACAGATACTTCACAGAAGAAGAAATACAATTGATCAACAAATATATAAAAAAGTGTTCAACATCTGTAGCGATTAGAAAAACGCAAATCAAAACTACTCTAAGATTTCATCTCACTCCTGTCAGAATGGCAATCATCAAGAATACAGGCAACAATAAATGTTGGTGAGGATATAGTGAAAAAGGTACACTCATACATTTCTGGTGGGACTACAAATTGGTGCAACCACCAGAGAAAGCAGTGTAGAAATTCCTCAGAAAATTTGGAATGGAACTGCAATTTGACCCAGCAATCCCACTCCTTGGTTTATACCCAAAGGACTTAAAATCAGCATACTATAGTGATGCAGCCACATCAATGTTTATAGCAGCTCAGTTCACAATAACTAGACTAGGGAACCTAGGTGCCCCTCAATAGATGAATTGATAAAGAAAATGTGGTATATATACTCAATAGAATATTACTAATCTTTGAAGAAGAGTGAAATTATGTCATTTGCCAGTAAATGGTTGGAGTTGGAGAATATAATGCTAAGGGAAATAAGCAAACCCACAAAACCAAAGGCCGAATGTTTTATCTCATATGTGGATGCTAATTCACAATGAGGCAGGGGGAGTGTGGAGATAGGAAATATAGTGGAATGAAACAGACCTTATTACTGTATATATATATATATATATATATATATATATATATATATATATATTTAACTACATGACCGATGATTCTTCAACATGTACACTCAGAAAAATGAGAAATTATATCCCATCTATGTATGACATAACAAAGTGCATAAATGCATTCTTCTGACATGTGTCACTAATTAAAACAAATTAAAAAAAATTAAATAATTTTAAAACCATTAAAGGTATTTTGAGGAAAAAAAATAATAGGCTTCAAAATTATTTGTTATTACCAAAGAGTGAAGCCTTTCGGCAAAATTAATAATTCTGTGTTGCCTTGATAATGTGGACAGTTCTACTTATCAAGAGGCAAAATGTAAGCATTTACAGTCTTTTCCAATTTTTAAAAATTTCTTATTGTTGTCATTTCACATTCATTTCTTCTTGTTGGGTGACCATATGACAGTAGAGGTGAAGAGCCAATGAGCATTTACTTAGCCATGCCCTGCTCAGCCTTGGGAGCAGATGGAGAAGTTGCAATGGGTAGATCTTCCACTTTGACTTCTTTGCCATTTTTTGATTCTGGGTTTGTGATTGTCAACAAAAAGTGCAATGGTACCAATGCTGAAGATGTTTCTGCTCTTGATTTTCCTTATGCTCCTCTTTGCCATCCTCTCTAGGCTCTTTGGTGAGGAAGACTCCTGTGAAACCTTGATCTATCAACCTAACATATGTTCTGTCTCATTGGTCTTCCTTGTTTTCCTGCACCCTCACTGTGCATATAGAGTAAGGTGGGACCAGCACTAGGGTCAGCATCTTTGAGAGCACTCTCTGATCCCTTGTTCTGCTCTTTGATTTCACTATTCCTGAAATTCTGCTGGTAGTTGTGTAGAAGATTCCCAGGGTCTATCATGATTATGGTTGGCTTCATATTAACTGCCTTGAACTAGAACTCCACTAGGGCCTGTAAGGACTAGCTATTTCCATACCCTTTTAAATCATATTGAACTCCATAGTCTCTCCATCTCCTACACTGTGAAGGTGCTTCCTGAGGTTATTCTTATTTATGGAAGTCTGGTCTACAAACAAATCTTCATTGGTCTCATTCCTGTTGATAAAACCACATGCATGTCTTGCATTGAACTATTTTACTGTCCCCCAAACTTTACTTGCCCTGACCCTGTAAGGCTGGCAGAGCCCCTGAGCAACTTCCTGTGCAGCTGTCCATGGTGCTGGTGTTGGTGTCTGTAGCATTGATGGCTGGGGCAGCTGGAAGGTGGGCACATGGCGGCTGGGTCTCTCTGTTGCTTAGGATTGTGGTGATAATGAGTGGGGTCAGCTGGGGTCCAAGCCGCTGTTCAGGCAGTATGGTGGTAGCAAGGCCAGCAGCAGTGGCAGTGGGACTGCTCAACACTCTCTGAGGTCTGTGGCCACCTTTAGTGGAACACTATATAATTTTTGACCCCCCTAGCATGTAAATACCAATAGCCTGCTATTGTCAGAAAGCTTTACTGAAAGTGTAAATAGTCCCTTAGCACATATTTTGTATATTGTATATATTCTATACAGTGAACACTATTCGAGAACCACATGAGATAACTTTTTACTGCCATACACAAATTACTGGAGAGACAACTGCTCATGGAGAGATGATTAGCATCCCACCGTGTTTTAAGTGGTACACACAAAACTTGAGCTCACCGCAGTAGCAACAGGAGGTGTCTGTGAAATTATTACAGTAGTTTAGTATGTTCTACAGTTAATTTTATGCAGTTATGATTTAATTCCATATCTTTACATTTTTTTACATTTCCCTCAACTGCCAACAATGCCACATATAGTCTATAAGTGTGTGCATAAGTTGGGATAGAGTTTAACTTTTTATAATAGATTGTTGTACAATTTATGGTGGTAAATAAGAGAGACTATTATCTACATATATTTTATGCATTCATATCTATTATGGTTTTGTGGTTTAGATATTAGATGTCCCCGAAAATCTCATATGTGAGACAATGCAAAAAAAGTTTGAAGGTTAAATAATTGGGTTAGAAGAGCTGTAACCCAATCAGTGCATTCATCCACTTGAATCTACTAACTGGATGGTAGCTGTAAGCAGGTAGGGTGTGGTGGTAGGTAATTGGGACTTGCCTTTTGGGTAAATATTTCATCTATGTCAAGGGAAACTGAGAGAATCCAAGTAGCTTTCCTCCACCACATTCATCTGCCACGTTTTGGCTCATCTTGGGCCCTAAAGAATCAAGTTGGCCAACAAAGGACTAAGGCTTTTTAACTGCAAGCCCCCAAGTAAACTTTTCCTCTTCTAAAATTGTTCTTGTCAGGTGTTTTAGTCACCGCAGTGAAAAAGCCAACTTAAAATAATAACATACACTTTTTTCTTATTTTTTTCAATATTTATAGGCCTTGCAGTTCTGCTATGAGTTTTTTTATCAAGTTGTTGCAAATTTCAAAATAAAAACCTTCATATAAAGATGCCTAATCAGGTCCATTTGTGTTGTTCAAGGGTCAAAGGTATATATATATATATATATATATATATATATATATGTGTGTGTTTGTGTGTATGTATACACATGTATATATTTTTATGTTTCCCAATAATTGCTGAATCCTAGCATTCTGTACAGCACTAAATACATGCCATTTAGATATAAAATAGTCAACTGGCTATTGCCATTAAGTCAACCAACTATCAACAGATTTTTTTCCCTCTAGAATGAAATGGTTATTTTGACATTATGTCCTATTTCTTAGAATTTTTCACCTTCTTGCTTTATATTTCCAGATAAGAATATAAAAATTATTGCAAAATTGTAATCTATGTGACTCTGTCAGGCAGATACCAGACTTTGACAATGATAAATAGTGCTTATAATATCACCTATAGAGATCCTACTGAGACACATTAAGAATGTAAGCATTTTTAGTGTCAGTATGACTTTCATCTTATACCCTTAGCAAATAGGCAAGAGCAACCAAAAAGATGGGCACTCTGAAATATCATATATTTACCTGATGCTATCCAACAGTTCAATTTAACAAACAATTATTAACTATCTACTGTGTGTGACATGCTATCTACAACACCATAGGAGATACAAATGACATGTTCTCAGGCTTACAAATCTCTTTCAGTGGCATAAGGTCTTGATATCATGCAATTTTACTTCATGTTGTTAAATAATTATGCCAAAGATGATATGAGCAAACAAACCTTCTGCAGAAATCTAAAAAGTAGCTTTCCCAGGAAAACCGCATTGTGCCTCATTTGTTGAAGCAGGCCTATCTTCAAACATTCAAAATCCTAAAAAAGGAATTTCAGTGGCCACAGGCATATCAGAGAATCATCTTTTTATTCACAGAACCACAGGATCATAAAATCTCTGCAAAGAGAGAGACTTGGGAGGCACTCAGTCTGATACTTTCAGCTTCATGGTAAAATAAAAATCACCTCAGGTGCTTTCTGTAATATAGATTCTAGGTGGTGGCCCCAAAGGATTGATTCAGCAGGCCTGGGTGGAGTCATGCAATCTGTACTTTATAAAATCTTTCCAGGTGATTCTGCTATTTGGCCAGGCTTGAGAACACAAATCTCACCTTACTCATGGTTCTGTTATGTTAATATGTTCTGCACTACTTTTTCTAACAAGCTGTTGTTCAGTCTGTGCTTTAATGTACATGGGGTGGGACCCTGACTTTTAACAATTGTTATTAGAATGTCTTCTATAATAACAATGTCTTCTATATATCTTTATCTCTATGTGTGCATATATCACGTGTATGTCTACAAATATACAGTTGTGTGTTCATATCTGTCTCCAAAAACAATGCTAAAGTTATACCAGGTCAAAGGCTAAGGCTGTTTTATTTACTATTGTGTAAACTAGCACTTAGCCTAAATCTTAGTGTTTAGGAGGTAGTTATTAAAGTTTATTGACTATATACTGGAGATTCTTCTTATTCTGAGGAACAAGATTCCTCCTTGTTTTGCCTGAAGTCTCCCTTTAACATCAATAAATTCTGCTAGTGTTTATAGTTCCAGGATTCTTTATAAGTCCACTGGTCAGATACAAAACATAGAAACACAAGTAAGGGATACTCCTCCATTCTCAAGACTCTTGATAAATAAATAAATAAATATGTTTATTTATTTATTTTAACCTGGAGAGAAAGAGGAAGATACTTTTTAAAACAAAATAGTAAATACAATATTTAAAATAGGTGTGAAATAAATATGGGGATGGAGAGGAAGGCAATGAACTTAGTTGTGACTGAGCTGGAGGAAAGGGAGGAATGCATGTCAAGAAAAGTAATGGTGAGTCATATCCTGATGCTGAGCACTTGAATCCTTAAATGTGTGCATTCCTTAAAGCAAAACAAGTTGTGTTCCTCATTCATAGGATAATCCTTCAAGTATATACAGAAAGTTTTCTCTCAAACTTTCTCTAGGATGAATACTGTTTTCTTTACTTACTTCTCATTTATAAATACCATGTAACTCTTATTATATTTGAGTCATGTCAAGTTGATTTACTCTGAATTGGAAAGAAGACTCTCTGAAGGCAAGGAATATAGGACATGCCATTCAAGTGAGAGAGCTATAGCTGAACATCAAAGATGCTTACTTAGCATTGTTTCTGTAGTTTAAGTGTGAGTTGCAAGCAAACAATACTGATATGTTGAATATAAATAAAACACAGCCTTTCCCCTCAGCATGCTAAATAAAATTGAAAAATACAATATGGTGAACACTAATGGATTTGAAGTGAGACACTGACAATTGTTAGCTTTTCCATCTTGGCTAACTTTATAGATGGATTTCCACAATTAATAGATACATAAGAATCCTATACATATGCCATGGTAAGCAACTCCTCTTAATTAAGTTGAAGTAAGATGGCTCTAAGCTAATGTAATTATCATAGAAACAATTCTTACCTACCAAAAGCTCTTTCCATTGAGAGGACTGGGGAAATATGGACCTTCCTGAGTAAGCTAAGTGCATCCCATGGTGAAAATTGTAAAATGTCTGGAGATAGAATTGCTAGTTGTAATGGTAAATGTTTTAGTCAGCTTTTACATTGCTGTGAGTAAAGGATCCAACCAGCACTGTTGAGGGCCACAGCCCAGTCGGGATGACGCATGGCATTTTTGCCAGAAGTAGTGGTTGAGAGGTGACGCCAGCGAGCCATTTAGATGACGACTTTTGAGTTCTCGCGGAGTTCCTGTTGAGTTCCGGTTGAGCTCTGGGGTGGGGGGCACGGATTCCTGAAGAGTTCTTGGTTCCGGTGGTGGGAGTTCTGGTTGGTGTGTGGTGTGTTCCTCCGGGAGGATCCCTGTGGGTGGAGTTTGGGAGAGTTCCTGGGGAGTGTGCTGGTAGAGTTCAGAAATAAAGTTTGTTCCTGCTTGAGTGGCTCGTGATTTGTGCCCAGCCAGACTGTGGCACAGCACAATTGTAGAGGGCTCATGGTTTCAGAACTCTAAGTCCATAGAAGGCCAGCTCCATTCCTCAGGGCTCTAGGTGAGGCAGAACATCATGTCATGGTGTAAGAGTGTGGCAGGGGGAAATCAGCCCACATGATGATCAGGAAAAAGAGAAAGACTCCACTGGCCAGATACAAAATATACCCAAAGACTTGCCCCAATTCCCACCTCCTCCAGCCATACCCCTCCATGTCAATACCACTCAGTTAATCCCTATCAGAGGATTAATTCACTGATTGGGTTAAGACACTTGCAATCCAATCACTTCTCCTCAAAACCTTCCTGCATTGTCTTACATGTGAGATTTTGGGGGATACCACATCTAAACCATAACAGTAAAATAATATTCTCATTCTAAATTATAGTGTCCATTGTTGTCTAATGGCATAAATTTAGTACACTACCTTTCTACTCTTAAAAAAAAACCAGAATAACAGACTTTTTAAACTGGAAATAGTACATTCCATTTCTTCAAAGAGATTTGGAAAAATCTTCTGAATGCCTCTGAAAAACTAAATCAACCTCATGTTGTATCCATGCACAGGAAGAGTACAGACCCTCAAGATGATCAAACAAGCCCAACAGCTGCTAAATATCTATTCAAACAGTGCTAGAAAAGCACATATTTGATGAATTTCTCCTGGGAGATTTGTATCTAAAATGAGACTAGAAATCACATTCCCTCCTATAAAGCAACTTTGACAAGCCCCAAACTGGGAATTATGTGTAATTAATGAATGAAATTCACTAAGCTCATTTCCTGAACTTCTATCCACACTACACTCTCTTGGTGGGACTTCACCTGACACTAACAAGTATATTTTGGGGGAAAAGGGGGTGGGGGGCGGGATTTGAAATGAAAAGAATCTATCAGTTGTTTGTCAAGGCATGAACTTCTTAAAAGGTACAAAATGTATATCTGGTAAGTTTCTTGAGGGTAGGATTCCTTTGGTCTAGGTAATAGTTCATGGTAAGCATTTCACATATATTTATTGCTTGGCTAAATTCAGTTAACTAAATACATCAGTGGCTTTGGTCTCTAATCTAGAGAAATTGTTCATCTGCAAAATGGCTATCTAGGTCATGGCCAGAATAACACTTTGAATTGTATACACATTGACAAATGCTTGTTTTAATATCATTTTTTTATATCTCAAGAGTCATAGTATTTTCTTAAATAAACTGTTTCTTCAGAATAAATTCTATTAAATGAGAGAATTGCACAGATGCTTATGAATTCTAAATTTTATATCAGAAAGATATTAAAATATTGCTGCAAATGATATTCTAGAGTATCAAAATTATAAACAATCCAAACAACACATTACTATTATGATCATTGATGAATTTTTTTTTTCTTCCTATTACTGAAACTAAGGCTTTTGGGTTGTCCTAATTGACCAAATTCAATTGGTAATTGATACTATGTCTTCACAAACAGTGTTTCAGTGTAATGCTATTTTATCTGGTCAGTTTCAACAAGGTCACAGAAACTTTTTTGAAGGGAAGTGACATTTGAGATAAAAGAGTTCAGGGAAAATGAGGAGGGAGAAACAATTTTTCTGGTCAAAGAGCTGAAGCTGTAGTTCTGAAAGCATTGTCCAGGGTCCAGCAGAATCAACATCCCCCTGGGAGTTTATTAGACATGTAAATTCTCAGCTCCATTTGTTGAATTAGAAACCCTGGACTGGGAGTCCTGAAGTCTGTATGTTTAGCAGCCCTGCAGGTGATTTTCATATACCCTACTATTAAGAACCACTGGACTAGAAATTGGAATTTTTTTTCTTTATGCAATACTCTAGGATCAATATGAGAAATAACCTGAATCCCGGACTGGATGAGGTTGCCCAAGGAAACAAGATCATAATTGGTTGACAGATTAAATGATATCATAGAGGCTGGGAAAGGACTAAGTTATGATAGACTGAGTAAAATGAAAAAAAAAATCTACATTAAGTTTTTGAGACTGCGTAGATGTTGAAACTGCTAAAAGCAATTGCAAATACATAAGTTAGCATTTTCAGAAAGAAAATAAATCAGTTTTGGATTTATGGAATTCCAAGTTCCTATAGGTATCTGAGGTTTAGAACCCAGAACTCTCATTATCACGTAGCTGGCCAGCTAGCTGTATGTAAAATTAAACTGTAGCAACTAATATGATATTCTAAGGGAAAAATATAAGAGAATAAAACTGAGAGAAAGCACTCAAATCACACACAAAGAAAAGACCTTTATGGGCATGTTAGACAGAAAAGAGAATCAGAAGAAACATTAGTCTCTGGATTTTCCAAAACTACCATGAACCTAGTCATCTATTGTCTAAGTACAAAAATCATCTTCAGCTTAGGTAAAAAAATATAACTAAGCTGAAAGAGCTATGTTTTGCATGATTTGGGAGATCTAACTTTTAAAATGATAAATATTTTAAAAGACTACTAAAAATTCTAGAGCAGCAATGTTTTTCAAAAAGTTTAATTTAACCTAAAGACAAATTGTGGGAATAAGACATCTACATAATTCCCTTGAAATAATCTTAACAAAAAGCTGATTTAAGGCACAACCTGAAATATTGATAATTTGGGAAAAGAAAAAAAAATAATCATATAAAGATAATTCCGAAAGCCCTTACTCCTCTCCTTCCATTGGCATTCAACATCCCCTTTACACTCCCTGGAAATGAGTACTGAATGAGTACTGAATACTTATTAAACTTATCTAATACCCTAAGCTTTGCTAAATTTGCTGGAGATGAACTTACCTTTAAGAAAATCAGTTTATAACAGAATTCCTGCAGTGACCCTTGGCCCTAGAGAAAGTTAGTAAAACACCATCCTGCTGTGTGCTATTTTAAAGCTATGAGTAAATTAAAACCAAACCAAAATCACAATCCCAAAGACAAAATGGTGTATTAATGGTTGGAGAGAGAGGTGAAACTAAGGGATCATTTTATCTTCATGTTGGTTTAGCTGAATGACAATGTCTCCTTTTTTAATCATCATATAGGACATTTTTATAATCTTGACAAAATATGTTTTTGCTTCTGATGATCTAAGCTGCCTTCCTATCCTCTCCATCCCACCTTTATTAACTTCTATGCACACACACACACACACACACACACACACATTTTAGCCTGGAGAGGAGGAATAAGATGAATTATCATTTTCCATCAATGTCTCTCTTTCCTCCACAAGTTATGGATAATGAGGCCAGAAATGTAATTACTGAAAGAGTTTGGAATGGTTAATTACTGAACTAATCTCAAATATGGTGGTGACTGCAGAACAACAAAACTCACTTTACTTTATAGCTGCCAGAGCCACTCTGAATGTGATAAACATCTTGTGTTTGCAAACCCAGATGCTATACCAAAGGAAGTTTCACGTTCCTTTGGTAGTAAATTACCACAAGGACCTGCTAAATTCAACTCATTCGGATTTTGTAATAAGAGAACCCATTAAACTGGAATAACTTTAAATTTTGACTGTTAAACTAGTATGGAAAGGGAAGGGAAAATAAAAATGGTGCATTGAAGGAGGTGTCTGGAGGATCCTGTTGAATTTCCAGTTTTGAAGCCGAAGATCTGCAAACCTCTTTGCCTTCCTTTGTTCACACTGATCACTGGAGAGATGGCACGTAAGGGAATTTCATAGCAATTCTTAAACTAAAGCACAGGGCTTTGAGATTGTAGGTCAATACTTCCAGGGGAAAAAAAAAATGGACATTTCCAAAAACCCATAGAACTTTTCCGTTTTCCAAAAAAATCCATAGAACTTTTCCACCGCTTAATTGCCATGACTCCTGGGTGCTCTGCATTTGCTCGCGAGGATTTAGAAGATGTCCCACATCCTTCTTCAATCCATTATCCCTCACTGGCAGATAACCAAACTCTCTACCGGCCTTTGTGCCTCCCTAATGCCAACGACTGTGATTTCTTCCGCCCGCCTATCACGTGGTGGCCCGGTGATCTGTTGCCTCGTCCCCCGCATCCCTTTGTGACGTGAGTGGCTTAGGTCTGAGCCCTGGTGCTGTATGCTCACAAAGGATTGGGGCATAACACGCCTGTGTTCAGTGCTCTGGATGCTTCAGGCTGGCTTGGGCTCAGGGCCCCTTGCTCCAACCCCAAGGACCCTTGGAAGGGAGCCCTAATACCGCCATCATTCACCATGGCAAGCCAGTTCTGCCTCCCTCTTGCCCCACGCCTTTCACCCCTGAAAGCCTTGAAGTCGCACTTCAGAGACATCCAAGTTGGCATCTGCCTGGCGATCCAGCGCAGTGACAAGAGGATCCATCTTGCTGTAGTCACAGAGATCAACAGAGAAAAATCTTGGGTCACAGTTGAGTGGATTGAGAAAGGAGTCAAGAAAGGCAAGAAGATCGATCTAGAGTCCATATTCCTGCTGAATCCAGCTCTGGCCTCTGCAGAACATACCACCACGTTGCCTAGGCCCTTGCCCTCATTGTCCCTAGTACCCTCCAAGGCCATTGGAGATCAGCGTACATCCCCAAGGTGGATTGTGGTTGCCCCCCAGAAAAATAAAACACCCTCAGGGGACAGCTCGGTCCTGGGGGTCCCCACCAGCCCTTGTCTGATGAAGCGGAAAAAGTCTCCTTGCCTTCGGGAAATCGAGAAATTGCAAAAGCAGAGGGAGAAGCGCAGGCGCCTGCAGTTGGAGATCCGAGCCAGACGCGCCCTCAACGTCAACACCGGAAACCCAAACTTCGAGATCATGCGCATGATCGAAGAGTGCCGCAGACACCTGGACAAAAGCAAGATGTCCATCATGGAGCCCCTGGAAGATCACCGGATCTGTGTCTGTGTGAGGAAGAGACCTCTTAATCAGCGAGAGACCACCATGAAGGACCTGGATATCATCACCATCCCCTCTGACAATGTAGTCATGGTGCACGAGTCCAAGCAGAAGGTGGACCTCACCCGCTACCTGGAGAACCAGACCTTCTGTTTCGACCATGCTTTTGATGACAAGGCCTCCAATGAGTTAGTGTACCAGTTCACTGCCCAGCCACTGGTGGAGTCTATCTTCCGCAAGGGCATGGCCACCTGCTTTGCCTATGGACAAACGGGCAGTGGGAAAACGCACACCATGGGCGGAGCCTTTTCTGGAACGTCTCAAGGTTGTTCTAAAGGTATTTACGCCTTGGTAGCGCAAGACGTCTTTCTCTTGCTCAAAAACTCCACTTACGAGAATCTGGATCTCAAAGTCTATGGGACCTTTTTTGAGATTTATGGTGGCAAAGTATATGACTTGTTGAACTGGAAGAAGAAGCTCCAAGTCCTTGAGGATGGTAATCAGCAAATGCAAGTCGTCGGGCTGCAGGAGAAAGAGGTGGGTTCCGTGGAGGACGTGCTGAACCTGGTGGAACTGGGAAACGGCTGTCGGACTTCGGGACAAACGTCTGTCAATGCCCACTCATCCAGGAGCCACGCGGTATTCCAGATCATCTTGAAGTCTAGAGGGAAACTGCACGGCAAGTTCTCTCTGGTTGATTTAGCTGGGAACGAGAGGGGAGCAGACACCGCCAAGGCCAATCGCAAGAGACAGCTGGAAGGGGCGGAGATTAACAAGAGTCTCCTCGCCCTCAAAGAATGCATCAGGGCTTTGGGTCAGAACAAACCTCACACCCCTTTCAGAGCCAGCAAACTCACGCAGGTGCTCCGGGACTCCTTCATAGGCCAGAACTCTTCCACTTGCATGATCGCTACCATCTCACCAGGGATGACCTCTTGTGAAAACACCCTCAACACTTTAAGATATGCAAACAGAGTGAAAGAATTAGCCCTGGATGTAAGGCCTTACCACCAATGCCTGACTCCCATTAAACATGAGACACCGCCCATGTTTGAAAAGCACATTAGGAATTCAGAAATATCCCTTCAGAGGGAAGAGCTTGTTAAAATATCGTGTATACAGAGTGAGGAGGAGAAACGGAGTGAAGCGATTGCAACACTAGCCACGCCATTAATAAGGGAGGCAGTGACTACATGGAAGGATTCTAGTTCGTGGTGGGAGAGCATCCAGGAGACAGCTAATGGCGTGAACTATGATGTTGACTTTTGCATTGCCCAGTCATTGTCCATTTTGGAGGAGAAAATTGGTATTCTGACTGAGATCCAAACGAAACTGAAATTATTAAGAGTTGACCTCCAAAACCAAGAGCAAGGTAGAATGAAGCCAAAGGCAAGCCATCAGGACTGACATGATGGCTATAGTGCTGCAGTTTCTACCTCTCTTATACAGGCAAATCTTTTCAAATTATCTAGCATAAAGATCCTCCTGGAGAGCTTAGAACATCTTCAGATATGCTTGTCAGAATTAAGGTCTATCTTCTTCTTCTGCTTTTTTTTTTTTTTTTTTAATTTGCTGCTTTCATTCTGTAGGACATCAGTTCTCAACTGGGAATGGTTTTGCCCCCCCTCCCCAACCCCGGGACAATGGGCAATGTCTGGAAACATTTCCATTGTCACAACTAGGGGGGAGGGGAGTAGAGACACTGGCATAGAGTGAGTAGAGGGACCAGAGTCACTGCCAAAGATTTCATGCTGTATGGGGCAGCCTCCCGTGACAAATAATTATGTTTTTGTTTGAAATTATCAATAGTACCAAGGTTGAGAAACCCTGCTGTAGAAGAAACCAGCTTTGATGAAATCAAATACCATAAATTTTCAGGTAGAAAAGCAAAAATCCTGTAAATGAAAGGGATTCGCCTGGAAACAACGCCAAGGGGCTACACAACTGAGTAAAGCCAATGGTACTTGCTTATGAGTCTTTCTCTGTTGCATTGTTGGGTAGATTCAAATGGTTTCTAAGATTGAGTCACTAGGAGGAGAAGGAAAGAGGGATTTTTCTCTGTAACTATCATTGACAGCCTAGAATTGAGAGGAAAAAACAATTTTTTTTTTTTTTGTCTTTGAGTTGAAATTGCAAATGTGCTCTCTGGGAGAGTTTAAAGAGAGAGAAAAAGAAAGAGGAAGAGAGAGAAAGAGAGAGGGAGATGAGAGAGAGAGAGAGAGAGAGAGAGGGAGAGAATAGAGAGAGAAGAGAGAAGGATAGTTTTGCATAAGCAAGGGCTTTTATTTAAATTTAAATATGGTGTCTTTAAGCAGTTTTTCTCTTATACTCTTTACCACATTCTTTACACATAAAAAGCCTTTTGGGAGCAGGAAAAAAATAAATGATAGAAAAGTTCCTACATAAGGCAAAACATATTCCATAATTCCACAAAGGCCTCAAAAGAAATATAAGAAACTTTAATGCTTGAGGTCAATTAGATATGTAGTAATTTTTCCTGATTTAAAGATCACCAAAGTTTATAGTTAAAAAAAGAATGCTAATTTTATATGCAAATGTCAAGATAATGAATAGTCTAATACACTAATACACATAGCAAATGATTAATCAATAAATCAGCAAATATTTATGAAACATTGTTTAAAAAAAGGTCTTTTGCCTTCAAATCTATCATTTCCACACTCTTTAAAAACTTATTTTTAAAGTGAAATGATTTGCAAAGAAATCGTTTAGCAGATGAGGGAAATTTAGTTACACAGAATAAAAGTAGTCTCCAAATCACTTACTAATTGTAGCCAGGTATAAGGCAGCATATTTCTTTCAAATTTTTGTCTCTAAGCTGCAAAGATCCCATTGGCACTGTGGATACCTGACATACAACTTGATCACAGTATAGAACAGTAATGTCCTATCAAGAGCTATCAGTGTAAAACAGTCAAGGATCATCATGAACATCTGGTCTTTAGTAATTAATATTTTGGTCTCTAAATATTTTCCCCTCCGCTGCTTCATCTATGTGGGTGAAAGCATAGATTATTAAAAGATATAGCATAATATTTAGCAGAATTTGATCTTTCTATCAATATGAGATTTTTTAAAAATCTTATTTATGATTATATGTAATGAAAAAAAATGAATCTGGCCTAGGTTTCAATGCCTGTCTCATTATATAGATGTCTGTAATTTTAGTCAAGTAATTTAATCCCTCTGAGTTTATTTCTTTCTATAAGAAGCAGGACAATTCAGTACCTACTTCAACAGTTTTGTTTTCTCTCTCCTTCCCTCTGATCATTTATGACAATAACTGATGCTATTCTTACCATTGAACTTGTCCTACTTATCTCCATCACCCTACCCCTTCTGCCACACAGATTTGTGTAGCCTACTAGTAATTTCAGCATTGTGATATTGATATTTTTTACTGTAAACAAAGTGTTTGACTAGAGCATAACATGAAGTGCACATATAGCTCATACAATTCAGTAAATGTTTAAAAAGAGAATATACCTACATTATGAATATACACACAAGATACAGAACATAACCAGCATCTCAGGAGCCTTGTTCTTGCTTCATTTCAGTCATCATTTGCTATGTCCAAGTTAATGACTCATCTGACGAAAATCATCTTTTTTTTTCGTATGAGTGGAGTTACATTCCAGATACACTTAGATCCCTGACTTGCTGCTTTCAACCAAAACCATTTTTGATCTGACCTTTATATTGTTCTGTCGTATTCCACCATATGAATATCCCATTTTATAAATTAAATTTTATTTGGAGCTCTAATGGCACAATTGGTTAGCCCACAGTAATTATAAACTGGATTTTTGATAGATAATTTATTTTCAGCATTTAGTAATAATGATACTGTGAACATTTATGCATTTCCAATTAAGTATTCTTAGATGTGCAGTCCCTTGTATTTTCAGCATAATAGATCATGCCAAGGAATTTTCCAAAGGATTTGTAACAACTTTGTACCATCAGAAGGAGTAGTGATGTTTCATTTTGAAATAATTTCTAGTTCCTCAAGTTTGCCTACACTTAGTAATATCATTTTAATTTTTTAAAAACGTTATGTGTTTCAATGTATGTGGAAAGATTTATCATTATGGTTTCAACTTTTCTGGTAAGAATTATATTGAACATCTTTACATATGCTTACTGATGTTTCAAACATTATCTTTTATTCATTACAAGTGTTTTGGAAATAAGTTTTTCAGATATATAGATTGAACCTATTTTCTCTCAGGTCCTGAATTGCCTTTCTACTCTTTTGATTGAAAATTTACATACTTAATGAAATTCAGGTTATTAATTTTTTTAAATGGTTAGACCCTTTTAAGAAATTTCTGTCTACCCCAAATCATGAATCTGTTCTCCTTTGTTGTCTTCTAAAAGCTGGAATTGGTTTCTTTTGTTGTTTGTTTTATTCTGTTTTGTTTTTTTGAGTGTCCCGTGAAGTATAACAATCAAAGTTATTTTTGTATTTAATGTAGATCCTCAAGTGAACCAGGCAATTATTCAGCGAGTACCTTATTTGACACTGCAATGCGGTATATCACCATTGTTGATCAGATGACCATAAAGATGCTACTCTTACTTGCTATGTCTGTGCATCAAAACCACATCTATTTTATTTCTTTACAATAGGTTTTGATACATGTTAGTATAAGATCATGTTGTTTTTTTTAATAAGTGTCCCCCAAAGATCCATGTGTGGAAAGCTTTTTCCCTAGTTTGTGCGAGATATGGATCCTCTAAAAGATGGGGCCCAGTAAAAAGTAGGTTATTGGGTGTCACTGTGAAAGGAGTAGTGAGACTCAGGACCCTCACCCCTTTCTCTCATTTCACTCCCCAGCTGCTATGTGATGGATGGCTTCCTCCACTACATCCTCTTGGCCATGTACTCTCTGGCCACAGGCAGGGAGGCAATTGGGCCTAGTGACCATGGACTGAAACTCTGAAACCATTAGACAGAATAAACCTTTCCTCCTCAAAAGTTGACTTATCTCAGGTGTTTCTTTTCAGGAATGGAAAGCTATCAGTTGACTTTTTTCTTCACCTCTGTCATTCTCTGTATTTTTACATAACTAACAAAATATTGGAATCAACTTTCCAGTTTTCATACACATATGTGAGCATTCACACGCATGTACACACACAATTACTGGTACTCTGGATAATGTTGAGTCAATAAATTAATTTGGTCAGAAATCACAACTTGGAACATGAAATATAGTTTAGTGGCAGAGTACCTACTTAGCATGTGTGAGGCCTTGGGTTTGATCCCTGGTCTCTCTCTCTCTCTCTCTCTCTCTCTCTCTCTCTCACACACACACACACACACATACACACACACAAAATGACATCTTTACATTTTGAGTCCTCCAACCCATGCAAATGGTATATGCATTTAGTCCTTTGTTAATTAGTTAATTTAGTCCTTTGTTAATTTCTCTCTTTAGTCCTTTGCTAAGTTCTCCCTTTTATCTTTTGTAGTTGTCTGTTTGAGATCTTACATGCCTTTCATTAAAATTATTCAATGTTTTTAAAGCTTACCTAAGCTTTGTCACTTCTATTATTAGGATATTAGGGTGAAACATTTTAAGGGAGAACAACGTAGTCTCGTCGTAATTAATAGTAACCATTGCTGGGTAAAGGGACTATAGGACCATGTTGATGAGAGTCATGTATTGCTTAGCAATGGGAATTCATTCTGAGAAATGCATTGTTCATTTATAATGGTGTCAACATTATAGAGTGTACTTACATATGCCTCAATGAAATAACCTACTTCAGACTCATGCTATATGATATTATAGCCTATTGCCCCTAGAAATGTGTTCAGCACATTATTGTATAGAATACTGTAGGTAATTCTATCATGATGATAAATATTTGTGTATCTAAGCATAGAAAACATACAGTAACTATATGCATAAGAGACTTTAAAATGAAACACCTGGATTGGATTCACCATGAATGGAGCTTTTAGAACTGGAAACTGCTCGAGGCAGGGGCAGGTGCAGTCAATGAATGAATGGTAAACAAATGTTCAGGCTTAGGACACTACTGTCCACTGCTGCAGAATTTACAAACCCTGTGCAGTTTGGCTACAATAAATTTACAAAAAGAATTCTGCAGTAATTAACCTTAGCTTCCTATAGCTTTTTTCTTTGTGATTTTTTAATTTTTTTCACCTTTTTGACTTTTTATAACACTTATTTAAAACACAAACACATTGCACAACTGTACAAAAATATTTTATTTCTTCATATCCTTAGTTAAGCTTTTTTTTACCATTTTAAATTTTTGTTTGTTTGTTTTATATTTTAATTTTTAAAATTTTAGGTTAAAAAATACAACACAAACATACATTAGCTGAGATCTACCCAGGATCAAGATTATCAATGTTGCTGTGGTGCACCTTCACATCTTGCCCCAGTTGGAATATCAATAAAACACTGGGAGCTGTTGTCTCAGTAAGGATGCCTTATGAAATACCCCCCTGAAGGTCCTGCCTGAGGCGCTCTTAACAGCTAACATTGTTTTATAAATAGAAATAGACTCTGAAATAGCAATAGTAATTGTAATGTATTAAATACCTTAATCAGTAGCATAGTTATTTATTATCAAGGATTATGCACTTGTACAAGCTCTACAGTTATGTAACTGGCAACACAGTTGCTGTGTTACCTCAGCATCACCCAAACACTGGATTAACATGGACTAAGGCATGCTGGTGGACTAAGGCATGCTGGTGGCTAAGATATCAGTAGGCAAGAGGAATTTTTTAGATCTGTTATAATCTCATGGGACTACCATCATTGATCAAAATAGTATAATGGGCACACAACAGTGCATAATTTGCCACCCGAGAGATATTTGTTAGTTATTAGAGGCTTTTCTCAACATAGTATTTGTTTGTCTTTTGCTTGTTTAGAAATTGAGAAATGAAGAAAAGTTCTGAGAGCAATTCACCTACATTTTTAAACTTTTTCAGGAGAACTTGTATAACTTCTTTCAGGAGAATTGTATAGAACCTAGTTGTGATTGAGTGTATAGGTTATACACACACACACAAATATATAAGAATTGTGTATAAGTATATGTATATATACATATGCATTTATAGTTATATATATTTTCCTAAGAATTCAATTCTTATATCCACATCTGTAGACCACAACTTAAAATCTTTATTTCAGTAAAGAAATTATTACTGACTTTAAGATTTTTTTTCTGGAATATATATATATTTTTTTTCCTTGAAATGATGTGAAAACATGCATCAAAAATTTTACATGAATTCAGGAAAATATTATGTAAATGAAAAAAACTCTAAAAATAAATTAATTGGAGTCCACTAAAAGAGAACTGTTGACAGTTTGCACAGATGCCCTGAAGTTAAAAAGGAGGATTGTAAAGTAAATTAACACTTTAACAAGATTGTAGGGAAAATGTCAGAGCTCCTAAACTGAGAAAAATAAATACTTTTAGTACTTTGAAAACATCCATTTACATACAGGAACTTGACATGCTAATTATAAGCTATGCTTATCTATTAATTAAAGTAGATTTTCTCCATTCCTGTGGTGGACAGACTTAAAGTGCTGCATGAGTTTACAATTAATAAAATTTGCCTTTAAAATACCAATCTTAAGATTTCATAGTTGAAAATTTTCCTTCCCACAATTAATGTGTGATACAGAGATTTTTATACTATTAGTCCATTATATTTTATTCAGTAAAATTGTTTTTAACAATCTACATAATAAAACTGTAGGAGATCTAGATAAATATTTATGTGCTGGTTAAATGAATAAATGAATGATTATTTTTTACCGCCATTTGATCACAGATGTAAAATATCATTTTAACAGCAGAAATGGTTTCTAACATGTGCTGCTTAAGAAAAACAATGTCAAAATTGTCTGTTATTCAAATTGTAGGATATTATCTTCAAAGAAAACCTGTCATTTATGAAGTATTTGTACAATTCTTTTTATTCTCCAAAAAAAGCAACTGCTGATAGCAAACCTTAATACATCATTTGCCTGAAATGTGATTTTATTTTCCTATTCAAGGCATTTCCTTTTAATCTTACATAAATGTAATCATAGAAATTAGAAAGAAACAAAAAAAAATGACAGAAAGTTTCAATGGCTTAAATAAGATATTAAGCCAAATCAATTGAGGACAAAACTAATACTAGTACAGACAGCCTCTGTTCTGTTTCGCATGAACTTGAATATGAATGAAGTCATGTATAGTCAGAGCTAGAATAGATAGGTGTGAATGATTCTGAATATGGTTTGTTCTCTTGAAAACATATGTTGACATCTGATTGTGATAGTGAAAGTTTGGGGATGTGAGACCTTTTAAGAGATGATTAGCTCATTAAGAAGATGATTAGCTCATTAATACAGCTCCAACAGAGAACTGTTACAAAGTTTTGACCCTCCTGTTTTCTCTCTTCCACAACTACCTGTTGGGCCTTTTCACTTTTCCACCATGGTATAACACAGGAATGAAACCTTTGAATCACTGGATCTTAGACATCCAGCTTCCAGAGTCACGAGCTAAATAAACTTCTTTATAAATTACCCAGTCTCAGGTATTCTGTTATAGCAACAGAAAACAGTAAGACAAAAGGTAACAGCAAAAGGAATGCAATAATCAAGCCGGAAGAAAATACAAGTGGTAATACCCCAAAATAATTGAAAATAAAAGTTACGATATTGTGCTAGTTAACTCATATACTGTGTGCTCAGGCTCATGTATGCCATTTGGTCTGTGAGGAACAGAAGGGAAGTCTTCACTAGGCCACCCTAGAGCAAATTGTTTATTTTATACTCTCTGCACATGGGATTAATGCCAACATTAAAATCAAACAAGCTAAATAAGCAATATTTAAAGATTTGCCTTATATTAGCTATGTGAATTCAAGCAAGTTTGGGCCTTCTATATAATTTCTTTATTTTCTCATTTTTTAAAAAGTTAAAATCATTCATTACACTAATCTTGCAGTGTCATTTTGGAGATTCAACATAAGAAGATTCAATAAAATAAGATATTGATAATCTTCTGTACTAGATGCTAAAGACAGAAACATGGATATATAATTGTCCCTGTTCTTACAGAACTTATAATCTAAATGAGGAGGCAAAGCCTTGAGGTAACAGAAAAGTATTTTAAACTCCTATCCTGGTATGCAGAGTGCTGTGGGAATATAGAAGATAACACTTAATTCAACCACAGGGGCTGGGGAAGTTTTCACAAAAGATGCATCCCTAAACCTGGAATAATGAGTAATGAAGCCTTATAGACTAAAAAGGAAGGATATTCAAAGCAGTAAGTAAACTGAATACTTTGGTATAAGAAAAAGTTTTAAAAAAGCAGAAAGCTGGGTCAAGGTTGAATTTCCCACTAAAAGTTAGGCTCCTTGAGGGCAATGGCACTGTTACTCAGTTTATGTCATTTGCATGTTACCTTGATCCTCAGTAGTTTATAGGTACTTAACACACATGGGGATCATACTTCCAATAATTTCACCTAGCTACAGAAGGAGGAAAAGTATAGCTGTCTAAAGGGAAAAAAAAAAGAAAATTGAAAAATTGTCATTCTGTTTGATGGGAGAAATAATATTCATAATTTGTTGGGTACATGGACACATGGTAGCTTATCTTCAGCATTTGCTTGCATTGGTAAATATGCTGGTCTTGACTCGATTACATCTCTGCACTGACATTCACCTGACCTCAGAATTCCAACTTGACCCCTAAAAGATACTCCCCAGTATAGCTGCCGGTGCAACCCAACCACAGGGCTCCTCCCAGTCCTATGTCACATCTCTGCCATACTGAGCTCTAGAGAAAAACATTTAGCTGCCAGGCAACTTGGTGCACACCCATAATCCCATGGACCCAGGAGGCTAAGGCAGGCAGATCACAAGTGAGAGGCTTTGAGCAAATTAGTGAGAACCTGTCTCAATAAGGGCTGGACATGTGACTCAGTAGTAAAGCACCTCTGGGTTAAATTTCCAGAAAAACTAGAAAGATTTTTTCCTCCCACCCACCAGACATCTGCCTGGAGACTCTCTAGCTTTGGCTTTAACCATTATTTGACCAAATGCAGTTCTCTCTACACTTGTAGAGAATTTACCAGTGTCTAGGAAACCAACCAGGATCATGGGCATAGGCTGTATCACTCCCTGTGTCCTTAACCAGTGAAGGCTTTTACTACCACATTATAGAATATGGCCAAAGTGGTCTAAGACCACACCTGTCCTTTTAGTACCCTCTCTGTGTTCTCCCACTCAATAACCCTTGGGATCTTAATTGGGTAGGCAAGGAGAAAAAATATTTATGGAAGAGCATGGGTCTTATAGGACTATACATTTTAGAAAAAAAAAACTCACCCTCTTATACATCTTCTTTTTAAGACTTTAGTCTTTGTTGTCAGTTCCAAAAGTCTATTTTAACACACAAAAATAGAAAACTTACACAATTCTTTTTCTCAAAAATCTATGTGCCAACCATCTTCTTTTAAAGGGTATATTCATATAATTTTCTATCTGCTAGGTTAGGAGCTGAGAGTTTAGAAAATTGTGTTCAAAGAGGGAGGGCAGCTTAAGAGAAGGGGTGCATGTGTATATGTGAGATATATATATACATATATATATATATATATATATATATATATATATTTCAATATATTCCTAGACTTTTCCCTTTTACCCATAAGAACTAAAACACTGAGGGAAGAGACCATATTATTTATATCAATATCTATATCCACAGCATCTTCAATAACTTTTGGATGCTGGCTTGAACATAACTAAAATATTTCTCAATAACACATTTATGAAAATATTTATGGAGAAAAGAGCCAGAGACAGGAACCTGAGGACATGAATATTTAAGAACAAGACAGAGGGAAATTGGTCAATGAAAGGAGATAAAGAAATGAGGTCTGACATGTAGAAGAAAAACCAAGATGGTGGGAATAAGAAGTGTGGTGCAGGAATCCAGGGGAGAGAGAATTTAATCATGATGGGGGACAAAAAAAAAATAAAGCAGGGGTGGAGTAGAATAAAGCCTTAGGAGCACATCAGTGGTTTTGTAGGTCATTAATAACCTTCGAGAGGGCAATGGTTTGAAGAGTAAGAGTGCAGCCCGGATGAGTGACAGCACTTCATAAATCCTAAACCATTTTACAAATATAATCAGAACACACCATTTGCTAGATTCCATGAATGGCTGTTGCTCATTCACCAAACTTTCTGAATACATCTATTAACACAACCAACCAGTGTTGTAGCAGAGTATGTTAGAATCAATGGAGAACTTAAAAAAATGAATGTTAACTTTTCTTAAAATTTTTCTTGTATTTTAACCTTACCTTCCTCTGTAATACGCCCCAGGTTTAAAGAATTGCACTGTCATTTAACAATCTCCAAACATTTCCCACTGTTGCTCTAAGGTCATCTTCCTATTGCCAACACCTCAGCAACTTGACCTCAGCTCCTTGAAAAATTCTGCTTTGTTCAGTCAAAATGGGTACAAATTTGAATACAGCCTTGACTCCTAGCCATGAGGTCTGGGATACAATCTATCACTTGACCATCCCTCAGAACTGGCCCTGACTGCATTTCTTTCAATCCTTCTTCTTTCTTGGCTTCTCTATCCCTGATTTCCATTTTTTTATAGATTCCCTGTCAATCAAATCAACTTACCAGACATTACATGGACTTAAGATATAATTAATTATAGTCTAAGAGGTTTCTTTCCTTATCTGAGCCCATATTACTCCAATGACATGATTCTAACTCTCCCTGTAATGACACCTAATTGCCAAAACATAAATATGAAGGCATAAAATGAGCAATTTTACATTGGTTATGTTTTAAAAGATTCAGAAAGTAATGGATTGAGTATATTAATTTGTTTCTTAGAGAAAACACCAGACACTAGCAGATATTAATATTTAAAAGATGCTGCCGCTGATTGAGATTTTTCTACCAGAACCTTATAACTTATCTGTTTAGCACAAGGATTGTTTATGAAGAAAAATAAACATATGAAATAATTTCAGTTATTTTATTGGCAAAACAGTGACATCTATTGTTCAATGTTATATAAAATGAATTTAAAAATCAAAGGAAATGCCATATTTTATGAAATTAGCTCTAGAACCATGATAACTACTTAAATTTACTGCTTTAAAAGTAAGTGACTTCAAGTTACTTATTTTTTAACATGAAATCAAATCCAACTGATTATTTAGAACTATGAACACATTTAATCATTATTCCAAAGGTCCAGAATCTGTCTAGGTGCTAAAATGAGAGAGGAAGAAATAAGACAATGAAATAAAATCCTTAAAGATGTCTGATTTATTCTTTTTTAAATTTTTATTAGTTATTGATGGACTTTTATTTATTTATTAGCTTATATGTGGTGCTGAGAATCAAACCCACTGCCTCACACATGCTAGGCAAGTGCTCTACCACTGAGCCACATCCCCAGCCCGTCTGTGTTATTCTATAGCATAATTTTGTAGAAGTTTTCACCTCATAAACCAGCCAACATATATTATTAAAATCCATGAAAAGCCCAAACTAGATTCTAAACCTAGGTAAGTTTCTGTTCTCGACTTGTGTTGTTAACTAAATGTATGAATGTAGATAAGTTGTTTACCGCCTTGGCAACCTTATTAATTAACAAAAGTATGAAACTTGACCAGAAGGTGGTCCAAGTCCTTCTAGCTCTTATTTTTGCATAAAGTGATGTTTATCACCATAAGTTGGAAACAAACATTTTATAGGTCTGACAATAACAAGTGTCCATGAGGGCACAGAGGAACTGAAAAATTTTAACACTTCTGATGTGAGTGTAAAACCACACACTCCATTTGAAAAGCATTTTGCAATAGCTTGTAAATTTTCAGATAAACATACCTCATTATTCTGCATTTCCTTACATGTCCACAAGAACTGTATCATTGCAAAGTTGAAAAATTCAGAGTCAATCAACTACTACAGGAGAATGGAATAGATCTTGTGTACATACCTACTGATGCACTTTACAAAATAGACATAAAATGATTGAATTAGAGTAGGGTCTACCAACATGAGTAAATCTCAGGCAAACAATGTACATAAAAGAAGCAAGTTCTAGAATATGTGCCAAATGATCTTTTATTTCATGTAAAAAAAAATCTTCACAATAATTTTATTCATTAATTCTGAACATATTGTACATTTTACAAAGCATAAAATTTTCAGGAGAATAAAAAAACACCAACTTCAGCCTCTGAAAATACAGGGAAGTGACCATGATGAGGGAGGGGGTGGGCACATGGGACTTGAACTGCAACTGAAATATATCCTATTTTTTTAAAAAAAGGATCAAACATGAAGCGAAATAAAACAACATTAGTAGTTGTTTAAGAATTATAGGCACATGAATTATCAATGATTATACGTTTTGTATGTTTGAGATATTTTATAATTCTTGCTAAAAACAAAATTCTAGTTCTAAACCTCACAGAAAAGCAAGTAAATCTGTATATAAAGATATATGTGTGTGTGTGTGTGTGTGTGTGTATATGTATATATATATATATATATATATATATATATATATATATATATATATATATA
>NW_025999880.1:8461182-8530151 GCF_001458135.2 Marmota marmota marmota | reverse complement strand
TATATATATATATATATATATATATATATATATATATATATATATATAATTGATGTGACTTAGATGTAAAATGGTTAATTTTATAAGAATTGAATATGACTTTTTTAAAAGAAATTACTGTTCAATTTAATGAAAATAATTATACTTATGGTCACATGTGACTACCCCATTAATATTAATTCTTTTATCATCAACCTACAACAAAAGAAGCAAGGACCCCAGAGTAAGACCTGTAAAGAAATTTGAACATGACATTGTAAACATTTTCTAGAATGTGATATGGCAGATGATGGTTCTATCAGAAAACCAAACGCTGATGTGACTTCAAAGAGCTTCTCAGCAGTGACTCAATCTAGATGGTAGATGGTTGCTTTTCCAGAAGCTCTGAAGATTGCTAATGGAGAAGGAAAAGTTGGATGACTCCTATTGTTACCTAGTCTTGACTCCTGGAAGCAGCATTTTTCTTCCTACACTAAGAAGACTGTATTTTAACTTTCTAAAATTACAAAAAAATTTGATTTACCAGTTTGATACTGATATTTCCAAGGGAAAGTCAGCCCTTAAAAATGTAACAATTAGCAAAACTTTAGAGAGTAACAATTAAACAAGCTTTTCCTTCATCTCAGGGCTCGCTTAGAGCTCTCTCTTTTATGCAATCTACACAGTCATGAGTTCAACAAGTAGTTTGGGGATTCTGTTACATGACATCACTCAGGTGAGCATTCATTGGCTCTTCATTGCCTTCTTAAAAAATACCATAAAAATATTTGGGGTTTATTTATGTAAGGAGAGTGGGAGATGTCAGGGTGGTTATGCAATCTAGGATAGGTCCCAATAGAGTGGGTGAGAGGCCAAGATGTAGCCCCTAGAATTCACTCCCAAGCCATCTTCTCCCTCACTCCCAGCCTCTTGACTGCACTTCCCTTTCACCAATCCCTTAATCAAGTAGGAAGGCTGACTGCGGCTTTTTGCTCAGATACATATGTGAGTGAACATGCCAAGGGTACCAATTTTGTCTGGGATCATATGAAGGAAACTTCTCAAGATCTCATAACATCTCACCTCTTCTGAGTCAGTAGGTCAAGGGAACACGAGAAAGACAGAAGAGAGGGAGACTCCAAGGTCAAGTCCCCATGGGCAAGCATGGGGTACAGAACACTTAAGATCAGAAGCCAGGAAAGTGCAAATTCAAAGCACAAGGGTGTATGCAGTTTCTAGTCCCTTCTCCCATCCTCCAAGATTACTTGTGTGCTATTATTTTTTAATAATTTTTTTTCATTTTTTAGTTTTACATGGACACAATAGCTTTATTTTATTTATTTACTTTTATGTAGAGCTGAAGATCGAACCCAGTGCCTCAAACATGGTAGGCAAATGCTCTACCACTGAGCCACAACCTCAGCCCACCTGTGTGCTATTTTAAAAATTTACCATTCATGGGTGGGGGATGTGGCTCAAGTGGTAGCGCGCTCGCTTGGCATGCACGCAGCACTGGGTTCGATCCTCAGCACCCCATAAAAATAAAGATATTGTGTCCACCGAAAACTAAAAAATAAATATTAAAAAATTATCTCTCTCTTAAAAAAAAAATTACCATTCACTTTTGCTTATTCAAACCTTGTGAGTTTTATTAATAATAAATATTGAGTATATATAAATTTAATTTTGCTAATGTAATATATTATAATTAATTTATTGGCATAAAATCACAAATTTATTATTTATAGGTCAAATGTCCTCTCATTTGAGAACTGAGTTTGTATGGATGTATTGTATGGATGACTTCTTCACATCCTCTGAAAATTAATTCCTAAATTTCCAAGTTTGAATTACTCTTATATGTGTTGTCATAACATCATGTGCATCAAAATACATATGCCATATAATTTGTTTATTTTTTTACAGGTGGTATCTCACTCAAGAATCAAAGCCTATATCACAGGACAGGAGCCATATACTTAAATATTTTCAATTTTTATTACATATTTGCTTTTTCTGAGATCACAAATATTTACATATACATCCTGGAATAATTTCTATATATGATCTCTCAAGCTATTAAGATACAAACATAATTGAAATTGCAATAGCTAAGATAAATGATACTGACAAGAATAGAGAATACTTTTTTACAATGTTATGCTTCAAATTATAGTAAATTTTAGATTGAAAATCTAAATAATAAATTTTCTACCATGAATTTCTTATTTTGTTATGTTTTCAAAATTATTATATACATAAATAATTGCAAATATGTTTTGTCTTCAAAACATGAAAAAATGGAAGTGATTTTATGCATGAGCACATCAAAGTTTGAGTTAAAATCATTAAAAATAAGAATGTTGGTCTAGTCAACAATTTTCTAGAGCAAAAATATGTTAAATTTTATCACAGAATTTCTTTTAGACTGTTCTCTGTTATATGTAAAGTGAGGAAGAGAAATTTATCTAACCAATATTTTTTTACTGAAATTTTGCTTCTAAAATAAGTAAGCAATTTAATGGATTTTTAAAAAAATAATTTAGTGTTGAAACAAGTGGTTTTTCAACTGAGTGTTTTATAGTTTAATTGTTTGTTTTTGAATCATTAAACACATGCTGATTGACCATGATAACAATCAAATTAACAAAACAGCTGCAAATGTTAGTTTTAGCCATAATATGTCTCTTTTGAGCCCATTTAAATTCACACCTATTGAAGAACTGAAAATTTGATTTTCAGATTTTCCCAATAAAAATAAATTCTAACCTTGAGGATAGTAGGCTATTATAATGAAGCAAAGTGATTGCCAGAGGCAATAATAAGATTATCATACAAGACAATATTGTGTATGTAGAATAGGTGCGAATAATTATAGAATGCACCTATTCCAAAAACATGTCACAGTTACAATCTATTGCTCAAGTTTTCCCTACTAATGCAAGAAAAAACAATGTCCTTAGTCTTTCATCTTGTTTGCGGCAACCAAAAAAACAAGAGTGTAAAATTTAAGTTAAAGGAAAAAAAAAACTTTACCAAACGAAGGTCACAATTTCATATTATTTCTCCTTATTATCATAGGGTCAAACAGAATTGGTTGCAGAGGCAATATTGCTGTCATCAAAACCTGAGTTCTTGACTTCTACTGAGTTCTTGCTTTTTTATCATGTAAAAGGTATAGGTAATTTATTCTCACAATGTTTTCTATTGTTAATTCTTTTATTAAATTTGGGGCATTGGAAAAGATTATAAATTAACCTTGAAAATCCTACAAGAATTTTTAAGAGAAGCATTTTATATTAACATTTTAAAATTACATTTTTATGTGTCACATTTCATCTCACTAATCAGAGTTAGTTAGTGGTTTACTTGGGGTACCCAGACTCAGACTTGAAATGAGGTTTTGTATTCAAATTAAAATAGTATAAAAGATCTAGAAATGCAGATCAAGTAAGGAAAGAAAACCAAGCAAACATATATGTCAGAAAAAAAGAAGAAGAGTTGATAGCTATAACTTTATTCATAGGGAAGATGTATTAGGATTCTCTAGAGGAACAGAATCAACAGGAAGTATAATTATAAAAGGGGGACTTATTAGGTTGGCTTATGTGACCAGAAGCTGGATAGTCCACAGTGGCCATCTGCAGGGTGGAGAGCTAGAAGAACCAGTAGCTGCACACTCCAAGAGGCTGAAGCTCCAGAACAAGAGGGATCAATGGCGCTACCCTAGCCCAAGACTGAAGGCTTCTGGAGAATCCACTTTGGAAAAGTGAAGAAGTGAGAGTCTGATATCCTCAGATGATCACAGCAGCAATCAAGAATCTGTCTAGAAGAATGAAACTTACATCTACTTCTGCTTCTTTGTTCTTCCAATTTTTATTCCATTTTACTCCATCCAAGCCATTATCTTATTGAACAGTGCTGCCTGCACTTAGGGAGGGTCTCCATTTCGGTTGGCTATCCCACATGCCAATCATTCCTAGATACACCCTCACTGACATACCCATAAAACCTCTTAATCCAATCAAATTGACAATCCAAATTAACCATTACAGAAAAAAATCTACTGATCTGAGGAATCTGAGTTTCCATATTTCTTTTGCCTTCAGACATTGACTAGGCAGCTCCAAGAAAAACATAATTTCTGTCTCTTTTCTTTGCAGAGAATATGAGCTTCAGTAGCCTAAAGGTATTCATTTGCTGGGTTGGAAGGATGTCACAAGAATAGTAGGGGGAAAACAGTGATCCAAAAGATATGAGCAGAGCACAGATATTTTGCACCACAGTCAGGTGTTACTATCTCACTTTCAAAGGTGAGAAAAGTAAGATTAGAAAGAAAACATGAAAAATGCATAATGCATAAGGTCATATATACACCATTTTAATATCACAGAATAATTTCACTAGTTTAAACATTTTGTTTGCTCTACCAATTACCACCACATACCTCAAATCTCTGGCAATTACCACTCTTTACTATATTTATAGTTTTTTTGTTTGTTTGTTTGTTTTTTTACTTATGAGTTATGAAGAGATCCACCCCCAAAGCTAATGTGTGAGACAATGCAAGAATGTTCAGAGGTGAAAAGATTGTATATTTGAGAGTTGAAACCTAATCAGCAGATTATTCCACTGATGGAGTAACTGGGAGGTAACTGTAAGCATGTGAGTTGTGTCTGGAGGCAGTGGATAACTGGGGTATATACTTTGTCCCCGGTGAGTAGAGCTCTTTCTCTCTGATTCCTGGTCGACACATCCTCTCCTACATTTTTCTCCCATGATATTTTGCCACATCTTGGGCCCAGAGATATAGAGTAGGCTGACCATGGACTGAACCTCCAAATCCATGAAGCAAAATAAACTTTCCCTCCTCTAAATTGTTCTTGTAAGGTATTTTGGTTATAGCAACTCAAAAGCTAACTAAAAACCGATATTGGTACCGAGAAGTGGGGTCATTGCTGTTACTAACCTGACCATGTGATTCAGAAGACTTTGGAGCTCATTGAAGGAAATTTGAAAAGTTTAGAGATGCAAACTGAAAAATCTTTAGAATATTATAAATAGAGCTTAGTGGGCCATTCTGATGGGAGTTCAGAAGACTAGAATTTTGATAGGACTATGGACAGTAAAGACTGGGTCCATGAGGTTTCAGAGGAGAAGGAATCTATTAGAAATTGAAATAGAGTCCATTTGTGTTATGTGCTGGCAAAAAGATGTTATATTTTGTCCTTTTCCTGAGACACTTGTGAGGTTGAGTTTAAAGGTGTACTAATTAATTTGCCTGAGAAAATTTCAATGCAGCACATTATTCAGGCACCAGCATGGACATTGCTGGCAGTTTTTAGCCAAGATTGCCGTGATAATCAGGAGCAAAAGGCAAAGCAGAAATATTTGAAAAACTTGCAATTTGGTGAGTAAAATCAAGGCCAAGGAACTTGTGATTATTAAAAATATTATATCCACTAGAGAGCTGCTAAGTATTTTATCCAGGCTTGAAGGTATCTCAGGAATTGGCAAAATCATTCTGGATTTTGGCTCAAGGATGGAACAGTAAAAATTCCTTTGAAAAGAGAACTTGGGGGCAATCTGCTTACCCAGGGGTGCCTGGGGAGTTTTTTTCACCATAGTTTGCTACTCAGGTACTCCGAGGCTACTGCTTGTACAATCCCAGGAGGATTGGCTACTGCTTGAGATGGTGGCAGACCTTGTCATCAACCACAAGGTGCTTGTCCTGCAGGAATGCAGGATATATGAGTTAGGGGGTCATGGAGGCTTCAGTGCAGCAGGGTCATAGTCCCTGTGGGCTGCCCCTGAGAGGATGATGTCTGAAGATATAGAAAGCAAGCCAAAGTTGCAGTGAGACCCATGAGAGTGTGAGATACAAGTAAAGTGAGATATCTGCTGAGGAAAGCCACAGAAATAAAGCAGAGACAAAGAAAGGAAAAGGCCATGAAGGCTGTAAACAGAAAGGCCATAGGGTTGTAACTATGGAAGCCCTTTGGAGAGAAGATCATAATGCAATGTACCCCAGCTGTTGGACCTGAAGCTATAGGATCTATTTGTTCAGCTGGATTTTGCTCTTCCTTTGGTCTCATCCCTATTTCTATGCCCCAATTTTCTCCCTTGTGGAAGGGAAATGCTTGCCCTGTGCCATTATGTATTGGAGATATACATTAGTGTTGCTCTTTATGGGGGAAAACGCCCATGAATTTGCCCTGAGTCTGAGGTGAGATTGTGGACATAGACTATCAGGCAATGATGGAACTGTTAAGACTATGGGAACTCTTGAAAATGGATTAAATGTATTTTGCATTGTGAGATGGGTAGGAGTTTGGGAGACCAACAGCAGAATTTATGGTTTAGATATGAGGTGTTGTCCAAACACTCATGTATGAAACAATGCAAGAATGTTCAGGCCAGGTATGATGGTGCAGGCCTGTAATCCCAGGGGCTCAGGAAGCTGAGGCAGGAGGATCGAGAGTTCAAAGCCAGCCTCAGCAACTGATCAAGGCCCTAAGTAACTCAGCAAGATCCTGTCTCTAAATAAAATATTAAAAAGGGCTGGGGATTAAGTGTTTAAGCGCCCCCTGGTTCAATCCCTGGTACTAAAAAAAAATAAAAAGAATGTTCAGAGGTTAAATGATTAGATTATGAGACTTGTGATCTAATCTGTGGATTGACTGGGTTTTTACTATAGGCAGGTAGAGTCTGGCTAGAGGAAGCAGGTCACTGAGGGGGTGTAACTTTTGAGTTTGTATTTTTTTCCCCTGATAAGCAGAACCCTCTCTTCACTTCTTGGATGCCAATCCTGAGCCTCTTTCCTCTGGCACACGCTTCCATCTGCCTCACCTTGTCCCAGGCTCTGGAGTCAGCCTCTGAAACTATGAGGCAAAATAAACTTTCCCTCTTCTAAACTGTTCTTGTCATGTGTTTTTGTCAAAGCTATGCAAAAGTTAATTAAAACAGTTTTCCAGAACATCATATAGGTAGAATCTTACCGTATGTGAATTGCACAATAGAAAAGTTAATACTAACATAAAGGAATTTTAGTTAGCAATGACATATTAATACTGGTTCATCAGTTATAACAAAGTAGCTCACTAATGCAAGATAGAAGTAAAAAGAAAACCTTAAGCAAGGAAGAGGGATAAATAAGAAGCCTATACTAACTGCTCAATTTTCTGTAAACCTGAAATTGCTCTAAAAGTATAGTCCATTAATTCAGGAAAGCATAAGCAATACAATTTACATACAGCCATACACAGGTAAAGATGTAAAACTGAGATTATACATGACCCTGGCTAAAAATCCAAATTGTCCTCACTCTTTGTCCATTACATCATACTATGCAATAGTATTATTTGTTAGTAATTAACATGTAATGTTTTGATAAAATATGAGCTGATATTTTCTAGCATTCTATGCATTTATGATTACTTTGAATATTTTATTTCTCTGTGTTATTATTCATTATAATTTTATAACCAATAAAGCCAGAGGCCAAAAACCATGAACTGTGGCATATAATATAAATCAATGTATCAGGCCAGCACTGAGACAAAAGTAAAGAAGGTGACCAGGGGAATTACCCCTGTCTGAAGGAAGCAGCCACTTCTCAGCCCCAGATTACAGTTGCCACAGGAATATTTTTCATACTCAGATGAAAATGATAATGTTTTATACACAGTCTTCTAAAAGTACTGGCAATTGACCCAATTTGTTTTAACACTGAAAGCCAATGTACTTCATGTCAGAAATCACGCACACACACATACAAACACACACACATGTACACACACACACAGCACACACACGCCATGTTCTTGTTGCCAGTGAACTGTCACTTTATTCCTTATATATGCCAGTATGGTTTTTGGTACGATTTTAAGTATATGTCTCAGCTAAAGTCAGTCAAATTAAAACAATTTAAAATCATGATGGTAGCCAAAAAATGAAAAATATATATTATGTATAAAAATATATATTATGTATAATATGTGTGTCTATTATATATTATACAATTTATATGTATATATAGATAGATAGATAGATAGATAGATAGATAGATAGATATAGAGAGATAGAGAGAGAGAGTTCTAGGGCTTGCATTGTGGTCTTGAGCTTGGGATGCCTGAACTAAGGTTAAGACTTCCATGAACTATAACGCTTTTTCAATTCAATCACAAATAATCGGTTATTTTCAATGCAAATGAGTCCCATTTTTGGTTTTGAATGTTGGACTAAACCTGAACAAAAGTGAAAGAACATCTCAAAATACTTTACATTTGTTCTAAATATTTTCAAAGTGAATCCACTCTGCATAAAGCAATGACTCACAACCTCAAGAACCCCATGTCATCATTAAAAAAGTCTTTTTTTTCACATCACTTCTATTATTATGAAATAAGATTTCATAATATGTTTCACATCAATACACAAAAATTTTGATAAAATCCGTCAATCATCTCAAGCTGATAAAGCTACAAACTATAACATTAAGGAGAAAAAACAGAAAGACAATTTAAAATTAAATAACATATTTCTAAGTGCTTTCACATGATAATACTAGTAATATGCCTGCATCTATGGAATGATGTCAGCTACTAGTGAGGAAGAAGAAAATTTTTAGTATTGGTGATCTAAATATAAAAAATGCATTGTTCTCAAGAAAATATCTTTCAAATTAGAAAACAGTTCTTGGTATAAGTTCCAGAAACACAAATAAAACAAATTCTTTTTTTATTTATATGAATTTCGAATGTTTGTGAAATGCAACATACACATTTAAAAATGGGCAAAAATATCTAAAAAAAAAGTGATGATATAGACTCTGTAAAGTGATATAGATTCTGGGATCAGAGGGTCATTGAAAAGGTTTTAAACATAATGACCATTGGAACATTTTGCAAGTCACACAGAATGTGAGAAAATTCTTAATCTGTTGACCATCTCTTGTATTAACAGGATTCCAGCATCTATGGTCCCAGTATTAAATTAAATACTTCAGTGTCCCAATTATAGTGCTAATCCAAGATATTACAAATTCTTCACTTAAGATCAACATTTCCTATTGAGACCCAATGTTCTAAAGTTATCATGAAGACAGAAGCCAAATGCTTAAACTAACACACAGCATGGAGTGAAACAAATGAAAAAGAGCTCATTTCTTTCAAATGTTAACTAACATGGTACCTGGAAGAAAGTACAGTTTTAAAACAAACATCAGCCAAAGCGGACCAGCCCCCAGCAAAGAGCAAATTAATTGGCTATTAATGTGCTGCTCTGTCAATCACCTCAAGCTGATAAAGCTACAAACTAAAATAATCTTTATGACTGTGGCCATCATACATGATGGTTGTTAACTTAGGGTCAAGGTGAATTTGGTCAATGTTTGTATTCTATTCAAACACTTTCATTTATAGCTCTGACATGTGCCACTTTTTTTTGATTCAGAGATTTCCCACTAGCCTCTTTAACTGAGGCTGTCATGACTAAATGGTCAAGATGGATTTTACAGAAAAAAAATGAAGTCTTTGATTTTAACATTTTGAGGAGGTTACATAATGACACCATCAATTTATATGTGAGCACAGGACTAGAAATCAAGAAGAGCTCAGATTTTTAAAACAACTTCCAGGCATTGATATACTCAGTAAAAGTTGAATAAATATCTATATTCATCATTTTCTATCAAAAAATTTTGAACAAATATGAAAAACATTTCTAATATATTATAATAATGTGATCTATAAAATTTGAAGCAGGACTATGGTTTTAAACTCTTAATAGAATTACTTCAATTGCAAAACTATATAAGTATAAAAACATTGAAAAATGAATAATGTGATTTCTTAAATTTACCAAAAACAACATGGAAAACCACAAATGTATTCTCAAATTATATTGATTGCAAAAAGGCAATCATTGTTGAACCAAACAAAATCATAAGAAAATTATTAATAGCCAAAGGGGTAAATTATATCTAACCTAATTGTCATAAGATTCAATAGCCATAGAACATCAAAGACATGAGTTAGACCAGTTGGGAAATGGACTGGAATCTTCATATTACAATTTCTGTGAGGAAATACAATGAGTGAAGGCTTTGATGCCTGAGAAGAGAAATTAGTACATGAGCAAATGTATTAGTTTGTCACATATACAGTAAGTAGGTGTTCCAATTTTGTTTCTCAGTCTTCTTCAGATTTAACAAACATAATATATTTCTTTGGTCGGCTGATGATTCTTAGAAATAAATGAGAAACTGAAAGGTCAAGATTCTAATCTTTACTCAGCTGACATATGCAGTCTCAGCTAAGTCATTTAATAAATCTGGTTACCAAAGTGCAGTTAATTATTTTTAACCATCTTTATTAATAATATTTCAAATAGTTTCACTGAAAGTTATACAAAGTAACTATAGCTTTATTGCCTCTCATGTACATGTATATAAAAAGACTATTATTTTCATTAAAATATTATTTAAAGTGGCTTCTTGAAAAATAGTTAGATAAAATTTTCAGTAACTACTCTTAGATGTACAAAATAATTATTTTTTTCTAGAAAATTTTCCCTAACATAGGTGGGTAGAAATTCCTTTCATTGTTGAGCAAACTGTGAAAGATAATATGTTGTATACCTAGCAGGAATATACATGTTACTTGGATATGTGAATATAGAGGGAGTTATACTGTATAAGATTGAAAAAGTGTGAAGAAATCATTCAGTGGCAGTAGGTGCCCTTGAATATTTAAAAGTAGGAGAGTGTCAGGAAGAAAAATTTGTGTTTCCCACACTACTCTGAGAAATTAGGACTCTAAAGGACCATGCTCTCATAATGGAAAGAAAGGTAGGCATTCTAGTAATATGGTAAAAAAAATGCAAATTATTTGTTACCATGTGCCTTTTGTAGTCCTTTTATGGAAGGTAATATCAGGGAAATACAAAAGGACTCAAAGGCATGTTTTTATTTCAAACACCGTCTACAAACTTTAAAATTTACAAATCCTACAAGTTTGATGCCCTCTTCAACATAATAACAGGAAAACACCTCCCTTAATGCTGTGTTTTTCCAGAATCTCTAGAAATCTTCTTTGCCTTTTTCAGTAGCAGAAAGTCTCCATCCATGTGCTTCATGCAAACACTATATGATTTTTTGCATTTGTTTATCCAATTTTCCATGAGCTTGATCTGAATAGCTATCTAATTTATTCTCTGAGGATAAAGTAAAACAGCTTGTCTCTTCGCAGAAAATATGTGGACTGAATTATTTATTTCTAACTTCTTAAGAAGCTTATAAAATGCAGGATGAAAGGTCAAGATTAATTAAGAAAAATGGTGTGAATTCCTACAGAAGAAATGTATGTTAATTGGCAAAAACCTATGGTAGCCATCGCCCTATTGATATTCAACAAAACTAGACTGGACCAAAAAAATAAAAAAAGTCTTATTTTGAACAAGTTGTGGGTTGTGATAGTGTTGATTTTAGTGTTGGAGTGCATGTGATTTTTGGATAATATTTTTTCTCAGAAGTGGTCCTCACTGACAGTTGTCGAAGGTAATGGAAAGTCACTCCAGATGCAGGACCATTAAGAGAGACAGGGTTGGAAGGAGAATTACAGGATTAGGAAAGTTGTAGCCACACCTCATAACTCTTGTGTTCTCTAAATAATGCATGTTTAATGATCGTACCTTTTATCCTAAGGAGAGCTCATCCTGGCTTCCCATCCTTCAGAAGCCAGCATTTGTGCTGACTGCTGCTCGTTGTGTTAATGCATGTGGTAAAGACTGAGGACTGATCTAGGAATCACTCTCCCTTGATTAGTATCTACTTTTTCTTCTCTGTCATCACTTGTTCGGAGTGCATGTGAACTTGAATGTGTTACATTACTGCCTCAAAAATGACATATTCCAAACAAACCCTATAATCTTGCTCACCAAGATAAATTTTCTCCTGCATTCTGAAGCCATTTATTTCTTTTCAATAAATATCTCTTTGCCAGATATTGTTCAAGAGTAGTAAGATCAATGAAGCCAAACATGCAGGTCAACTGTTCTTAGGGAATTTATGACCAAATAGGGAGGGACAGGCATGTAAATAAATGCAGTTCAGTACACAATAGAAATGTAGAAGAAGGGTTTGACTCTTCCAGCCTTTCAGTCCCTTGGTAATTTTCTTTTCAATGTTAGTTCTCTAGAACTAGTTCACTAGAATGGATATAAGTTCTCAAAGAGCAGACACCACGGTGGGTGAATGAACGTAGTCAGTATTCAGTAAGTACTTATTGAACAAACTTGCTGAGTATGTGGATTAATGACTATGATCCTGGGGGTGCGGAGTAAATATTTGTTAAATGAATAACGGTTCTGATAGAAATAAGTTCTCTTTACTTTCTGCTTAGATTATTGTAGATTATCCTTAATCCCAATCTTTCTTTTCCAGAATATAAGGATAAGATAATTGAATGCATTGCTCCTAAACCACTAGCATAAATACAGGTGTGTGTAAACTTTTTTTGTTACAGAAAAGTTACTTAGTTGTTATGTTTATGTCTAAAAATGTCCCAGAAGAGCCTATGATGGGCTTATGAGAGCAGGAATCTGAAAAGTGCATTAATTCATTTGATGGATAATTTGAATGGACTACTGAGTGATAACCATAGTAAGGGGGTCATGGAGGACCTGGAGGAAGTAGGTCCTTGGAGGTCCTATCTTGTCCCTGGATCCTCTCATTCTCTCTGCTTCCTGGGAAGCCATGAACTGAGCTGCTTTCCTCTGTTCACATCTTCAGCTGTGATGTTGTATCTCACCTCAGGCTCAGAGCAAGGGAGTCAGACTGAGATCTATGAAACTGTTGAGTCCAAAAGAAACATGTCCTCCTCTAAGTTATTCTTGTCAGGTATTTTGGTCACTGTGATAAAGAGCTGGCTAACATGTTGGTCTCCTCTATGTTCTGGTCCCTAAGGTCTCTTTTGTGGCTACTGAACTCTGCCATTGTGTTGCAAAAGTAGCTATAGAGAATTGAACCGGATTTAAAGACAGGTAGTTAGTGTAGCTAGGTAAATCAGGTCTAATATTGATTGGGTCTGATAGAGAAAATAGGAGTCTGATTTGAATCCTGGAAATCAGAAACTGTACCTCAGAGATTGAAATGTTAATGTCCCCAAAGCCCAGCCTATACTGCCCATCCTTAAGAACTGTTAATGAAGCAACTTCTAGTAAATAGGGAAGCACTAATTAATTCGCCCTGGGCCCCCTTCCTGCCAGGATCACAACCTACCCCCTGCCCCACCTGTTTCCTACCTTTTGGCCTTCCCACCTGCATCCCTCATCACATATGCAGGATGAAGGGAAATAAACAAGATAAAGGAGAGGAATGTAGAGGGAAAAAGAAAACTTTAGATATAAAAGGAATGGTACTTCCTCATCCCTTGGATTCTGCCTTTTGGGTCCCCGTCTTCCTCCAGGGAGAAGTCTGTTCTACTATCCTTTCAATAATACCTCTTACTTTCTACTCTACACTTGCTTCAGTGTGCTTCTCTGGTGTTATACTTCAGCATTCAGGAAAGAAGGATTCAGCAAGGTAACCAATAACCAGCGGTATCATATTGTGAAAAAAAAAATATGAGTGAGCTCCATTGTGTCCCACACAACAAAGTTATTTACAAAAATAGGCAGTAGGTCTCATTTGGCTGTAGCTTGCTGATCTCTGATTTAATAGCTATTCTAAAGTTCACAGAGCATTTCTATATGAACTTTATATTTGCATGATAGCATTATAGGGTTTTGTCCAGCTATTTAAAAAAAGGGATAGTTCTCCTTATATGTATAAGGAATTGAGTTATGTACCAGGGGATAGAAAAGTAATAAGGCAAAAATCTGTGACCTAGTAGAACAACCCTTAGTCAAATCTAAGGCAAGCCTGTAAATAGATAGTTCCCTCTCAGAGAAATAAGCATCATATTAATAGTATCATAGAACTAAGAGAACAGAGAATAGATGATTATATTGTCCTTATTTTGTACTACAATTCTACTTAGTTCCCCAATAAGAACTCATTAGAACTGTCAAGAGAAAATAAATCAAACCTCAAATTCCACTGTTCCCAAGGAGCTTACTTGTAATTTAAATTGTATTTTTGGTGCTAGTGTAATTTTTCCAAACTGGTAGCTGGTGGAAACAGCCTGCTCCCATTTTCTCCACCTCAATACTTGTGGGAAAAATCACACTCAGACCTAGCATTTGGAATGAAGCTTGCACCTTGCTCCTGAACATGTAAATGTAGCATCAAGGGTGTGAAGTTCAGAATCAAAGCAATCTGAATTCAAATTCTATCCCTCATATCCTGTTAATATAGCAAAGTTGGGGGCACATAATTCATCCTCAAAGTCTTCATCTATAAAACGAAAATAGCATTTATTTTAGAGGAATCAATGAGAATTAAATGAAACAAAATTATCAAGTACCTGTAATTTTGCAGGCACTTAATACCTGCTGGTTCTCCTTATTGCCACCTATAGCTTAAACATGCTACACCTTAGTGCTGATCTTATTCCAGACCCTGTTCCTGAATGCTGATGCCTCCTCTGACTAGCAAGACAGGGCTTGAACAGCTTCTGTTCACCTATGCCCCAGCCTGTTTTCTGATCTCTACATTGTGTCAAGGAAAAGTTAAATGAATTATGGAGATCCAAAGTATATTTCTCTTTTGTAAGCACAAGAAATACTTTAAGATAATAAAATAATGGCATAAATATCAGTACTAGCAGCTGATGCTGAGAGCCTATATTTCAAGGTCTGTGCTAGATGATATATTCATTATGTCATTCCATAATCGACATGATGGCTCTGAGAAACCACTGCTACCGTTAATGCTCCAGTTTAAGTTAAGTTCAGTAACTTGACAACAGCAAATAGTGGACTTCTCCAAGCACTCACTATTAAAAATTATAACTCGAACAACTTGTGAACTCATCTATCACTCCATCATAAACAAACTTTCAAATTAGGCACTGGCTAGAAAGCTCATAGGTTATCTACCTACCTACCTATTTATATTTATGTTTCTTTGTTTTATCTAGATAATCCATTTATCTCTCCATATTCTACATCTACCCACATATATAAGCATGTTAATATAAATTAACATAAATTCTATGTATCTCTTCTAGCTATCTCTCTTTATCTATCTATACAACCATCTTTTCAATTATCCTGAATAATAGTATCCAATATACTCTTTCCAAAAAGATATTATGCCAACATAACATGCAAATGAATTCTCCAATTAATAAGCTTAACATATTCTTTCCTTTTTCTATCTCTATCATTTCCATCTCCATACCAGGAATTGAACCCAGGTGTGCTTTACCACTGAGTTATACAACCCCACACCCCACACCTCACCCCCCATCCCCCGCCATTCTTTCTATTTTTTTTTAAAGCTGCAGCATCTCACTAAGTTGCCCAGGTTGACATTGAACTAGCAGTCCTCCTGCTTCAGCCTCCTGAGAGCCTAGAATTACAGGCACACATCACCACTCCTAGCCTAAAATACTGTTTTGAAAATATGTGTCGGACAGGTGTGGTGGTGCACTTACCATAATAACAGATAGAAAGATGTCAAGTTCGAAGCCAGCCTCAGCAACAGTGAGATGCTAAGCAATTTAGTGAGACCTTGTCTCTAAATAAAATACAAAATAGGGCTGAGGATGTGGCTCAGTGCTCCCATGCCCTTCAGTTCAAACCCAGTACCCCCAAAAAGAAAATATGTGTTTTCATTCTTATTCTATCATTCATAGTTTGGAAACATTTTAACTATCAGTTTACCAACAGTTCACACACACATACACACACACACACACACACACCCCACATATGGCCACTCCAGAATTTACAAAACTTTATGCCTTTAAAGATTAGATGTAAAATGCCTTTCAGAGGAACGGAAAGACAACCATTTCCCTTGCTGATAATTTAACTCTAAGGCAAACATCAACTCAAACTTAATAATAAGTGACAAGTACCAGCTCTGTCTGCTTCAGTGTGAGTAGACAATTGAAATTACTTGAAAAACATCCAAAATTGCAGTGATTGTAACCTTGCTTTCACATCAGGATTACTAGGAAGTTGATATTATTATCATTGATCTTTTAATTTGGAGATTCATGCACATGTAAGGAATAATGGAGAGAACTACCCCCATGTTTATGTTTCCTATTCAAAAAATGATAATGCCCTGAAAACCATAGCATAATGTCACAGCCAGAATAAGGACACTGATCCAGATAGGATACGGGTGATCTTATCACCTCCAGGACCTCTCCAAGTTCCTTTTTATAACCATACCCACTTTTATTCCACACTCACCACCCTTCTTACTTCCTGGCAACCATTTATCTGTTCTCCATTTCTATAGTTTTTGCAATTTCAAAGATGGTATATACATACACAGTATGTACCTTTGGGATTTAATTTTCCTTCAGTTTGATTCTCTGGGGATTCATCCAGGTTTTTGCTCAGCAGTTGCATGCGTCAATGGTTTGTTGTCTTTGATTGCTGAGTGTATTTCATGATTTAGATGGAGCAGTAGGTTTAATCATTTACCTACTGAAAAACATCTGGGTTATTTACTGTTTGTAGTTATTATTGAAGTGCTGTTAGTGTAGAGATTTTTGTATAAATAAATTTTCAACTTTCTGGAATACAGGGCCAAGAGTTCAATTCCTCAGTCATATAGTAATTTAATGCTTAGTTTCTAAAGAAAATATGAAAGTATTTTCCAGTTTATATTTCCATCAGCAATGTATGAACAATACAGTTTATTCATTTAAGTACAAACACTTAGAGTTATCAACATTTATAATACACACATATATAATGTATAAAATATATAATATTTTATAGTATATATAATTTATATATAAGTCCATATACATTTATAGTTTGTGTGTGTGTGTGTGTATATATATATGGCATTGTGATAGTGTACCTCATTCAGATAGGTTTTAACTTTCGATCTCTACTGATAATATTGAATATCTTTTCATGTAGTTGTTTGCTATCCTGCATATCTTTTTGGTGAAATAGCTTTACATTCTTTTCTTATTTCCTGATCTGATTGTTTACTTTTTGACTGTTCAGTTTAAGTGTGCTTTATATATTCTAGACATCAGTCTTGATCACATACATGGTATGTGAATATTTTCTCCTATTACATACCTTATCTTTTTTATCCTTTAAACAGGGTTATATACAAAGTAAAATATTTTGTTTAAAAACATTTTTTAGTTGTAGATGGACACAATATATTTATTTATTTTTATGTGGTGCTGAGGATCAAACCCAGTGCCTCATGCATGTGAGGCAAGTGCTCTACCACTGACCTACAACCCCAGCCTGATATTTTAGGCTTGATGTTGTCAGTTTATTTGGTTTTCCTTTTATAGATCATGCTTTTGGTGTCAAGTACAAAAATCTCCTGTTTCCTAAGGATTTTGTCTCATGGTTTTATCCAAAAGCTTTATAGTTTTACCTTTTGAGTTTATATGTATTTATATTAAGAAATCAGATATAGTGTTTTCTTTCTTTGTTAGTTTTTTTTATTATTATTTAGTTTAGTTTTGCTTTTACTGGTGGATATTTATTTGCTCTAGCACCACTTGCTGAGAAAGCTATCTTTACTCTATTAATTTTACAAGCTGGTCAAAAATATGTTAGGTATATATTATGTTTTTCTAATCTTATTTCTGAGTTCTATATTCTGCTCCATAATTGATGTGTTGATCTGTCTCTCTACTGATATTAGTCTTTAGTATTCTAGATACAGTAGTATTGCAATTGGTTAAAATTATTACTCCCACTTTATTTTTTTGCAAAAATGTTTCTAGCTATCATTATATTCCATTGCCTTATCATATGATTATCAATATTTTTGTCAATGTTTGCAAGAAAACCTTGTTGGGGTTATATAGGAATTGAGATAAATGTGTATAATTGACAATTGACATCTTTATTACATTTGTTGATATTTTCTATCCTTGAAGATGGAAAAACTCACCATTTATCATTTCATATGTTTCTTCAGTATTCTGTAGTTTTCAGCATGTGGGTACTATGTGTTTTTGGTTAGAGTTAAACCTAAGTATTCCATCTTCCAAGCAATGGCAAATGACCTTATATTTTTAATTTGAATGCCAATTGCTAGTACTTAAAAATTTGATTGTTTTTTGCACAGGTACCTTGTGCTATGTGACTATGCTGAACTCAGTCATTAATGGATTTTTTAAAATTCTTTGTAAAATTTATGTAGACAGTTATGTCAACTGCAACTAATAACACTTTTATTTCTTCCTTTTATTTATTTCTTCCTTTATTTTTCCTTTTTCCTTATTGAACTGACTAAAGTTTCCACCAAGATATCAAATAAAATTATTGAGATAGTACTTCCATGGTTTGTTCCTAATCTCAGGAAAGCATTGTCTTTAATCCATTAAATATAATGGTAACTTTAGGAGGTTTTGTAATTTTTTTAAATCAAGTTGAGGAAATTTTCCTCCATTGTTCTTTTGTCTGAATTTTATCCTGAGCGGGTATTAGACATTTTAAATGAATTTTGTGAATTAAAAGAATACTTTGATTTTTCTCTTTAGCCTATTAATACGGTGGATCACAGTGATTGATTTTCAAATACCAAATTGGCCTTGCATCCCTGGAGTAAACCCTATGTAATGGTTAATTTAATTGGATTAAGAAAAGCCAATGATTAGGGGGCTTCTGGGTGTATCCATGAGGGTGTGTCTAGGAATGATTGGCATGTGGGATAGCCAACTCAAAAGGAGACCCTAAGCATGGGCAGCACCATCCAATAGGATGATGGCTTGGATGGAATAAAAGTTGAAAGAACAAGGAAGCAACAAAAGGTCGAGCTTAATTCTTCTTGAACCAGTTCTTGATTGCTTCTGCAATCATCTCAGGATATCAGACTCTTGCTTCTTCACTCTTCCAAAGCAGACTCTGCCTGAGATTCTCCAGAAGGCTTAGGTCTCAGACTAGGGCAGCACCATTGAGCCCTCTTGTTCTGGGGCTTCAGCCTCTTGGAGTGCACAGCTACTGATTCTTCCCACTCTCCAGCTTGCCGACAGCCATTGTGGAGTATCTAGTTTCTGGTCAAGTAAGCCAACCTAACAAGTCCCCCTTTTATACTTCCTATTGATTCTGTTCCTCTACAGAACCCTGATTAATAGACCCTATTCCATCATTCTATGTAATTACTTTTATATGTTTTATATGTTTATGAATATCATTTGCATTTATAATGTTAAAATTGTGTTTGGTTTTGTTTTTTCACTTTTTCAACTGTCTTTGTCTGATTTTTTTTATCAGAATAAGATTGATATTGTCAAATGATTGAAGGGGCTGAGGACATAGCTACTTGGTAGAGTGCTTTCCTCGCATGCATGAGTCTCAACAAAACAAAATAAAATGATTGAGATTTTTCTTTTGCTTCCTGGGAGAGAGTTTATGTAGATCATCAATTATCTTTAACTCATAAGCATTATCTACTGAAGTTATTTGGGTCTAGAAATGTCTTGTTTGTGAATTTTTAAATTATAATTAAATTTCCTTAAGAGTTATAGGGCTGTTCTAATTACCTGTTATGTTGAGTGAATTGTAATATGTTCCATTTTTAAAAACTTAAAAATTGTTATTTTTATTGGTTCTTTTTAGTAATACATGACAGTAAAATCCATTTTGACATAATTATAAAAACATAGATTGTATTGTTCTAATGGAGAACCCTACTACCTCTTCTTCCTCTTCCCTTTCCCAACGTCTGCTCCCTTCCCTCTATTGATTTTTCTGCCAATTACGCATAATTATTTTTTAATTAATTTCATGTGAATGTACACAATGGTGAGATTCACTGTGGTATAGTCATATATGTACATAGGAAAGTTTTCAGGGGAAAGATGGCCAGCATCTCATTGGAGGGTTCTTCTGCCCACAGGAATCCAAGCCACCCTAAATAGCCACCCTAAGTCTTAATATCTCAAATAATTAACCAATAATAAAACACAAACACTCATAGATATATTTACACAAGTGAAGCCCCTGACAGATCTAGTTCACATGAGTTCTTGAAATAGACAAAGACAAATGGCCCCAGTGGCTTATTTAAGGGGGTACATCAAAGGCAGGGGTAAGCTTTCAAAGGCAGAGTCTTGCTTTGTGAGTCTTGCAGTCAACAGATTGATTGACATCTTGGCATGTCACACCCATTTCAGGTGCTATGTGAGATCTTAGGCAGAGCTTGAAGGGGAAGTTCACCTGCATCAGACAGTCAATCCTTGTGGGGAGTGCCCCAGGGAGTTCCCAGTGCCAGACTTATCCCCTTGGGAGGCTACATAGTCCACAGGTAGCCCAGAGATGGCTGTGACAGAAAGTTATGTCAGATTCATTCCACTGTCCTCTCTTCCCTTCATTTCCTTTTATCTAATCAAATGAACTTCAATGCCTGATCTCCTATATTGTAGTTTAGCTTACATATATCAGACAAAACATTCAACCTTTGTTTTTTGGGGGATTGGATTATTTTATTTAGCATGATAATCTCCAGACTCATCCCTTTACTGGTAAATATTATAAAATCATTCTTCTTTATGGCTAAATAATATTCCATTGTGCATGTATACCACATTTTATTTATCTGTTTATCTATTGAAGGATACATATGTTGGTTCCATAGCTTACCTATTGTGAATTGTACTACTGTAAATATTGATGTGGCTGCATCACTGTAGTATGATGATTTTAAATCCTTTGAATATATACTAACAAGCAGGATAACTGGGTCAGTTGTGGCTCCATTACTAGTTTCCATTACTGCTTTCCAGAGTGGTTTCATCAATTTGCAGTCTCACCACCAATGTATGAGTGTACCCTTTTCTTCACATACTCACCAACATTTATTGTTACTTGTATTCTTGATAATTGCCATTCTGACTGGAGTGAGATGAAATTTCAGTGTAGTTTTAATTGGCATTTCTCTAATTGCAAGGTAACATTTTGAACATTTTTTTCATATAATTGTTGACCATTTGTATTTCTTCCTTTGAGAAGTGTCTGTTCAGTTCCTTAGCCCATTTATTGATTGGGTTATTTCAGTTTTTGCATTGTTACGTTTTTTAATTCTTTATATATCCTGGAGATTAATGTTGAATCTGAGGTGCAGGTGGCAAAGATTTTCTCCCATTCTGTAGGCACTCTCTTCATGTTCTTAATTATTTCCTTTGCTGTGAAGAAGCTTCTTTTGAAGCTGATGCCATCCCATTTATTGATTTTAGATTTGATTTTTGAAGATATTGTTCCACTTCAAATTTATATAGTCACTTTCAGTATTTTCTAATTATCTTTTTAATGTCTAAGATTTGCAGTGATAGCCCTTCATTTTGTTCCATTTTCTAAAGTTAGTAAGTTGTCTTTTCTATTTTATTTTCTTTATGTGAGATTTGCAAATATATTTATCTTTGAAAGAACAGGCTTCTTTCCATTGATTTTATATATTTTCTGTTTTTAATTTATTTAATATTACCTTTTCTTTACTGTATTATTTCTTATAGCTTTGGATTTATTTTGCTCTCATTTTTCTAGGTTCATAAAGCAGAAGCTTGTATTACTGTTCTAAGACTTTTCTTCTTTTCTAATATGTTTAATCACTACAAAAGTACCTCCAGTCACTATTTTAGGCATGTCCCACACATTTTGATATATCCTGCTGTTATGTTCATTCAGTTCAATGTATTTTTTATATTAACTCTTTGACCTGTGGATTATTGAGATATGAATTGTTTATTTCCCTAGTGTTTTCAGATTTTCCTGTATTTCTGTTGTTGACTTTTAGTTTTATTCCTTTCTGAGGATAGAGTGTTTGTCTAATTACAATTTTAGAATAGCATTGATATTTGTTTGGGTAAAAGTTAGTTCTACCTTGGTGTATGTTCCTTGTACACTAGAAAAGAAAGCATATGATTATGTTGTGAATATTGTGGGTGTTCTAAAAATATCTGTTTGATTTCATTAGTGATACCAAAATCTATGGATGATAAAAATCTCTTATATAAAAAGGCACAGAAAAGGTTGTATTTGTATATAACTTCTACACATCGTCCCCTGTGCTGTAACTCATTTCTAGATTATGTACAATACTAGTACAATGCATGTGCCATGTAAATAGTTGTTTCCTAGCCCCTTCATAATGACGAATGACCATTTTTTTCCCAGTATTTTTCCTTTCAGGCTTTGTATATCATTTCACTCAAAGTGAGTTTCCTATAGAAAACAGTTGGGTCATGCCTGTAATCCAAAACAGTTTGATGTCTTCTGGGTTTTTGATGCAACTATTTTTTTGGTTGAAATCATACTTTTATATGTTAGGGGAGTCTAAATCTTATTTATTTCTTATATTTTTGTTGACTCTTTGTGACATCATTGGGTAGGAAAAATGTGAATACTGCTTTGTTACTTCCAGATGCAAGGATAAGTTCATTTTCCCCACTCTACATGCATTTACACAGCCTTCTTTTTAATGCTAGGTAGAGATGGAATGTCCAGCTGCCAACGTGGTCTCCATTGACATTAAGGTTAGCATATCCTTACAGTCCTTTGGCAGTAGTGGTAGAGCTGTGACTCCACTGGGCCTTTTCTGACAATATTCCAGTGGAGAAGACTAGGGACATCATGTCACTGCCAGGTTAGATTGGAGGTCCAGGTTCCCACATATGTTCTTCACGGATACTGTGTGAGTAGGTGGGCATTCATTACCACTTAAGAGGGATGAAAATTTCAGCTCTCTGTGAGTCCTTCTCAGACACCATCCCAACAGTGGTGCTGAGGTGCCTCATTACAGTCTCACACAGGAGGAAGTGCAGGCTTCAGCTGGACCTTTGCTGGTGCAGTTGTGGATCAACTATGTTGATAGAGTAGAGCAGTTATGCTATCTCGGTAGGCTAACCTTTCCCTGGTCTTTTAGCTAGAGATGGGAGAATTTTGTTTGGTTTTGGTTTTTGTGGTACTAGGGATTGAACCCAGGGACCTGTGCATACAAGGCAAGCACTCTACCAACTGAGCTATCTCCCCAACCCTAGATAGAGATTTTAATTGGGGCTTTTTGTGTGTGTCTATTGGCATGTCCAAGTTGTTGACTCCTTTAGCTATCAACTTGGGATAATGTGAAGCAACATGAAAGCCAGGGAGCTCACCACCGTGTCATTTCTGAGATCCCCAAATCCTTAGCCACTTTGCCTTATAAGCATGAGACCTTTCCGAGTCTTCTTATGCTTTTTTAAAAAAATAGTTTACATCCAGGAGTTTTGGTTATACATAGCAAATTAAATAGGAAAAAAAATCATCTACTTCATCTTTCTGGAAGAGGAAGATGTGACAATCTTCAAAATTACAAATGCATGAATCTCATCCTTAGCTAACTCAATTTAATCAATGAAGAGTATGACCTGAGGATTCAGGCTTTAAAATATCCTCAGGTGGTGTTTCTTATGTGCAGCTGCGATATTTTGTCCATGGTTCCTGGGTCATTGCTCCCCCACCCCTTGCTATTTCTTAAGTGACTACAACTGCAAGGTTAAATTGTTCAGCCTTTTGTCCTTGGTTCCTGAAGATGCTTCAGAATAGTTTCAGAGGGATGAAGGTGAAAGGCAGTCTTTTGTTATATTGTTGAGGTATTACAGGCCTTAGAAACACTTCTCAGAAAGCAAAATCTTTTTTTGACCTCCTCTTGCCCTCCTCTCATCTGCTCCTTCTTCTCCAAAAGATAGGACATAGAAATTAGAATTTCTCTTTGCTAAGGTTGGTCATGGGATGTCATCTTCCCATGATTTTTTTTTTTTTGTCATGGAGCTGGCCACAAGGAAATTTTCTGATCTGCTTTGTCAATAGTTGATCATAAGATCCTCTTTTCAGAAGTGGTCCTGCCTCAAAGGAATGAATGATACACAAAGAGACAAAGAAAGATCTGAACACATGGGCCTGACTGGTATTTCCCACTCAGGATATTTACATCAAATTAGACCCTTTTGTACCAATTTCATTTCTTCACTACTGTCCAAGGTTCTATAACACTGATACGATGAAGTCTTAATAAAAATCCAAAAGAGTAGGGCTCAGAGAGCTTCTGGACAGCTGAACAGTTGGAAGCATGCCAGAAGGTGAACAAGAACCCCACATATACTCATCCAATTCTTTGGGGACTGGAAGTTCCTGTGTTTGGGACCCTTCTGAAACTCATACATCTCTTCATTTAGCTGGATTTTTTTAATCCTTTAAGATATCCTTTATCCTAAACTAGTAAGCATGTTCCCCTGCATTCTATTAACCACTCTAGCAAAGTATTCAAGTTTAAAGAGGCACTCCTGAGAACTTCAGTTGGGAGTCAGTAGGTCAGAATTTCCTATGACTGGGTCTGAACTGGGACATTCTTGTGGGATTGAGCCCTCAATCTGTGACAAGGGTGAAATGCAGCTTTTAAAAAATAATAATAATAATCGTGGGACACTATCTGATCTCCAGGTAGATGGCATTATGATTGAGGTGGGTTAGAGGATGCTCCAATGGTATCTGATGCAAGATTGATTGCTTGCTCTCTGGTAAGGAGAAATCCCCACGCATTTTTAGAATCACAGGAGTGAGCTGTGTTGTGAATGTATAATAGGAGAAACTAGTTTATTTTCCCCTCTAAGCAGCCATAGATGAGGAACACTCAGACCATATGTTTTATCCTCTGTCTAAAGGGAGAACGTGCATTTCCACCCTAGCTAATTGTTTTCATGCAGGATTGCAAACCTAGTGCATCAATCTTTTTCCCCAAGTGGAATCAGATAATAGGATTCATTACAGTGTGAATATTCTCAGGGTTTTGTTGTTGTTGTTGTTGTTCTTTTGGTTGTCAGTGATTTTTCTTTTATATATCAGGTCTTGGGACAGTTTGTGAGTCCATAAACACCAATCTGAGAATGTAGCTTGCAGTCTCTAATTTGAAACTTTAGATTACCTGCTTGTATTTTCATGAACTAACAGCTTATTTCTTCCTTTATGTTCTTACATCCACTTTCCAACTTTAGAAGTTAATGATTGCAGAATTCCACACCTTCTTATTGGGCACTCACTCCTATTTTCTCTCTTACAAAATATAACTTATTAAGATAATCAAATAAAAAAATCAGTGTTGTTATTTGCATCAACCCCAATTTCCTATCACTGATACTCAAAATTATCACCATTTACTACCAGTGAACTCTTTGTTGCCTTAGACAACAATCTAATCCTGGTAAAATTGGGCTCTCTGACAAAGCATACATTTTTTCCCTTCTTCTCTTTCTGGAAGGTTCTTTTCTGTATCTCCTCTTTTCAGTATTCTACTTGAAAATACAGTTTAAATGACATCTTACGGATGACTTCCTTGATGCCCTTTAAAAGAAGTGGTATATTACTATGTATCTAAATATGGAAAGGATTTAACAATTTCTTTAATGGTAGTTATGACATACTGTCCTATTCATGTATTTTGCTTTCTGTTATGCTTAACTTTTCTTGAAAACTAGTGTTGTGTACTATAGGGCAAACACAATGCCAAATATATGCTAACATTTGCATACAGGTATGCCCTTTAAAAATTACTGGGATTGAGACTTAATCTTCAACTTAAACATACACACACACACACACACAAACACACAGAAATATGAATACGTATACACACACACACACACATTCCATGTTGGAAATCAAATGATAAGTCTTCCTGCTTAACCAGCTTTCTCAGGTGTATATTACTTTCTAAATGAAGATGATTTTGAAGTTATACCTATAACTTCATTATTCCTCTGAATGGAACGAATTTATGAATTCATATTGTAAGTTCATATTTTCTGCACTTGATTCTATGGATGTATACTATTTTGCTATGGGGTTTCACATTTCAAAAATTTTATTTTCCTCATGGGCTAAAATCTCATGGGGATTATTAGCATCCTATGTCCTTTATTGATTTTATGATAAGCAGACCAATTTACTTTCTCCAAATATGTCCAACTATCCCTCCAGGCACAGTGCCTTCCAATTGTTGAAACTGCTGACCATATTCAAGCTGTTCTGAGAGCCATAGAGTGCCTGAGACCATGCCATTATGTGGAAGAGTTAAAATAAGTAACTTGCTTATATTAGAGACTAGAAAACTAGAAACATTATATTATTTTACATAAAATCCAGGAGCAAAAATTTCTAGAGTCTTCAGTAAGCAAGGAGATTTCCACTCCAAGTAGCACAGCCCTTCAAACATTTTTTCCAAAGTTATTATTAACCTACTGACTTTCAAAAGTCATAATACAATCTAATTTGAACATAGTAACATTTAAAGATCATTCACTGTGAGTTCCTCACAAATATCACTTCAACATTTTTTAGTATCAAAGAGACCCAATAATTTAATCATATATTACATAGTCAATTTTCTTTTTTTCCTCTATTCCTAAAGGAAACCATTTCTGTGGACCCTTACTGAGGTCAGTTGTCTCAATGTGTTCTTAACTGATTAATGAACTAATGAATATCTTAAATGTTTGTTTAAAGGTTACTTTTACTATGCCAGGAATATACAGGAATATAACAGAAGAATACTGATTTCCATGGCTTTATAGACTAGTATAAGAAATAAAAAGTGCTTTGAGTGAGATATAAATAAAGTGTTTGGACTTCTGTAGATAGTTAAAATCTTACTCTTGCTCTCTTACAATAGCTATAGAAATTATAGAAAATATAATAGAGTTGATAAATTTGTAACTATATTTGAAAACAGAAAAAGTGAGATGAATATGTGAAAAATCTAAGAACAATATTTAAAGAATCAGAAAACTGCAAATGGACATGCCAACTAGAGACAGTATTGCAGGTAAGCAAGATGTCTGTATATAAGATCAATACAGAAATTATTTTTCCTTAACAACAATAATAATGAATGTTTTAAAAAAGAAATAATGGACCAATAAGAAGTATCAAATTTGCAAGCTTTGCAAATTTTAAAAAGGATAAAATATCTAGTAAAACATTTAACAAGAAATGTACAAGAAATTTATTTGAAAACAGTAAAATTTTATTAAAGAGCATGTAAGGATCCTTGCATAGAGAAATTTATAGTATTTATCAATAGGGAAAATTCATTATTATAAAGACTTATTTCTATCAAATTATTCAGAAAATTTATTGTAATCTCCATTATTATTCTTTTCTTTTTTCTTTTCCACTCACTAAGTTGCTAAAGGTGTCCCTAAGTTGCTAAGACTGGCCTCAAACTTGCAATCCTCCTGCCTTATCCTCCCAAATCACTGGGGTTACAGGCACCTGGATTACATCAGGTGTAATGGAGCCCTACACCTGGATCCATTAAAATTTTAGCAGAACTTTTCTATAGAATTTGACAAGCTAGTTATCGGTTTCATGCTAAAGAGTAAGTATGACCAAAAGAAACAGAACAAAGAGAAATGCCTTCCCCCCCTACCTCCAGTTGCTAATATATGCCTATGGTATATAGTAATTTTGAGAGTAATGATACTGTTTAAAAAATAGACATATAGGGGCTGGGGTTGTGGCTCAGTGGTAGAGCACTCACCTAGCACATGCAAGGCCCTGGGTTTGATCCTCAGCATCACCTAAAAATCAATAAATAAAATAAAGGTATTGACAACTATAACTAAAATAAATGTTAAAAAAAACAGATATTATAGGTCAATGGTTCAGAAGAAAGGGTCCTTAATCATTACATTTCTTAATGGATGATGAAGCCTAGCAATGATAAGTCACTCAAAGAAAGCATTAGAAAGTAATAATTACTATTAAAATGCAAACTGGTAAGTACCTACAAAAAACACCACACTGTAAGCAATGAAAATATGCTTGGGCTGGGGATGTGGCTCAAGTGGTAGTGCGCTCGCCTGGCATGCGTGCCGCCAGGGTTGGATCCTCAGCACCACATACAAACAAAGATGTTGTGTCCCCCGAAAACTAAAGAATAAATATTAAAAAAATTCTCTCTCTCTCTCTCTCAAAAAAAAAAAAGAAAGAAAATATGCTCTATTGTTTGTGTTTATGTGTGTATGTACGCATGCATACACAGGTGTCTTGGCTGTGCATATTGGCTCTCAACCCCCAACTGTGCCTATTCCAGAGACTTAAAACCCCCAAAGAAGTGATCATACAATTTCTAAAAATTACAAAGTTCGATGAAATTGAGGACAGGGTAAGTTTATTTCTTTCTTATTATCTCAGAATAAGTTTTACAGAAGAGGTTAAAACTTAAAAAGACTTGACGTTTTTATTTGCATATAAGGAGACATGAGTGAAGTTAGGAAGAATAAACTTCATGGACAAAGTAGAAAGCCAGTCCACCTGCAGTTTAGCTGTGTCTTTGCTCCACTGTTGCTCAATGTGAATTGTTCCCTCTCTTTACCTCAGTCTTTTACAGAGGTCATCTCTCAGCTTCAGACTCACTCCTCTGTATACAGTGTTTGATACTGGGGCTGGAACTACAAAACATTGTTCCTTTGTCAGTTGATCTCCATTTTGGCTCTGCTAGAAGAGAAAATAGAATAGGACCCTAAAGGTGGAGGAAGGAAAAGGGATTATTCATTTCCCTTTTCTCTCTTTCCCAACAGTATCACCTCATACCTTTTTCTTTACTCTGGCGGTAACAGTTCTTTAAAGAATCAACAATTCAATGCCTGAAGGGGAGTGGTCTAGGTATGCCATCCCAGGGTGCTTCCAGGGGACCAGTGTGATCAGCTGAGCTTTTTTACAATTCAAACACCTTTCACCATCTTAGTGGGAACTATTTTCTTTGCCTTGAGGGGAAAAAAAAAGAATCAACAATTGAGTCCAGATCATTTTTTTCCCCCTAAAACTCATGAAACCAGTCTTTATCATGCTCCAGGTCCAGTTGAGAGATCTAGGTCTCAGTCCTGAGAGGTCCTCTTCCAGCACTAGATCTGCAAAGTCTTCTCCTCAAGTGTCTTACTCCATGGAACTCCTTTTCCTTCAAGCTTTTAATTATGGAGTTTGAGAAAGGATGGCAGTGCTGCCTCTGTGATGTTTCAGGTTACCTTTATATCTTTTCCAATATCTAGTTAACAACTTTATAACTGCTCACATAACTGATGTGGTCTCTGTCAGTTGATAGGACTGATTAATACAAAAATATTAGAGATCTGCATTTATCTTTGGATTCTTATTTACAAAACATCTTTTCTAAACGTTATGGCGAGATTGCAATAAATCACCAAGTCGATCTTAAAGCAGGAGATGGAAACTTTATTCACCAGTCAGCCGTCTGGATCCACCAGCTGGTGGGCCAAGGGGTAGCCTGCAAGTCTATACTCTTCGACTCCCTCCTAGGGTTTGAGTACACCCTTTTATAGTAAGTGGCTGTTGCTATGATTCAAAACAATAAACAATCGGCATGAGATCTAAAATCATAAACAAAAAAGGGAACGAGCCAAAATGTCCCTAGTTGAATACAAGTTGAAGAATGATTACTAACATCTAGACAATCAATCTCTGACAGGGTACATTGTCCAATAAAAATGGGAACCAAAGAGAGAAAGATTTTACATTGTATAAGGATTGTCATTTTGTGTTGCCAAACATGCTATGCTAAGGAACTACTGATGGGTACAGAGGCGGGGCTTTCCATGGGAGAAGCATTTCTTACATGTCATGGAGTCTCAGGCAAAATGGAGTCTGTTTGGTCATGGCCCATATAGCCTGGCCCATAACATAAACAAAGTCAAAAAATATTTACATTGTTTATTTTGACAACTCAATTTTTCAACATCTGTTGAGTACCTATAATGTGTCAGGAATTGCATTAAATTCTAGAGATATGAAGAAGAATGAGACCTAGTTTCTTTCTCCAAAGAGTCCACAGTGCCATGGGAAGAGAGAAATGCAAACAATTAATAGCAATGGCAGTAATGCACATGTTATAATAAAAGCTACAAAGACAGCGCACATCAGAGAGTGCTAAATATTCAAGGAGAGGAGAAGTGGTTCCACCTAAGTGTACAGAATATGTAAATGTTTTGCAAACTGGAAGGAGTGCAAAACACAAAATTGCCTTTAATCCTGGGTATCAACAAATGTCATTTGTTAATTGAAAAAATAGATTGTGAAGATGGCAGGGAAAAGGGAAATGTGAAGAGGTATACCAGATCACAGAAGTCCCTGTTAAAATGCCAAAGAGTTTAAACTTTATCCTTCAGGCCAGACACATTTAAAAAATAATTCACTGCAATCATTTTAAAATTGAGACTTCAAACAAAGCTCTGGCTTCTCTTGGAATATCAGACCATCTGGCTACTCTGGGCTCACATTCGGTATTTTCAGAAGTGGCTGGAGCTGAGTCGTTTCAGGTGGCCAATGTCTGCTGGCTGCTCTTCTCCTTGTATTTTTATTTACCTGGATGACCTATGTATGCATTTTCCACCCTGCATTAGTGAACGGGTAACCTTTAAGCAAGGGAATTTCATCTTCCTTTGTAATGTGTGGTTTATAAGTATCACTGGAAGTTATACAGTGCATATTAGAATTAATGAAGTCTGGGAAGTATTCATACAAGGAGCAAGGATAAATATCACTTTTATTTTTAGAGTTTCTGGCTTTAATGTTCACTGGTAAGATGCCAAAAACGTATCAGAACTAATGAAGAAAAAAGATATTGGGGCATTAGATTTGGGTATGTTAGCTTTGAAATGTCTATGGGATTTCTAGGTAGCATGTCCACCAAGCAGGTGAATAAGTTGCAGTCTCTCTTTGTCATATGATGAGACTGGAACCTTGGCAGGAGACTTGGTCTAGAGACATGGATTTTTGAGTCCTTTACTTGTGGATAGTGTTCTAAACACCACCAAACTAGAAAATGGGTCACTTCTGTTGTGTGTGTTATAACATAATTAAGGATACCTATCTCCTCCCAAAGTAAGTTGATATAGTTGGGGTGGAATTCTGCATGGAAGTAATGTTACATGGAGGAAAGGAGGAATAACCAAATAGAACTGACAACAAAGGGGTCCAAAAAGGAAACTTTTCTCAAATAAATTTCAGTCAATTGCCGAAAAAGAATTTTCCTGAAAAAGAATTTAGTATGCAGGACTATTCCTTCCCATAGTTTTATAGAACATGAAATGAAATATGGTTTCCTAATGAATTTGAAAATACTAAGAAACTACACTATTTAACAGAATTGACTTTATTTGGAAACTTACATATTTTCACATTTATATCCATGGGTCTAATATTCTCACTAAATAGAATAACTGTATTGTATCTCCTGGAACATTTTTATTAACAGAATTTCCAAGCTGTTGGCCACAGTTTGCTGGCCTATGATTATTAGTCTGACCAGATATATTGTGTTACAGTTATTTTCTAAGAAAATCTTAGAATTGCATTTTAGGATTGATCTAATTTTCTTATAACTGCATTATATAAACTATTAGAGACACAAATGATAGAATTTTATTGTCTAAAGCAGTCACAGAGGGACTATAGAATGCAGAGATCTTAGATGTGTAGCCCTTTTGCCCAAAGGGTCAGTAGCAGAAACAGAACTATAAAACACATCTTCTGTCTTTATGCAGATGATTAAGGAATAGAAATCTTATTATATCCATTATTGAAATTCATAGCTATATAATTTGTTGATTCTTTGATTATATGGTTAACATTAGCTCTACTTATTATACATTGTATCTTCCACCAAAATATTATCTCTTATGATGCTCTAATGATAACCTCTTATGATTATTTAATTGCATATGCAAATGTATCAATCATAAAGTGATGGGTGTTTCACATTTTTCATCTTCTTCTTTGAAATACTCATGTTTTATTAGACATACATTCAAAAACAAAAAAGTGAATGCATTTCTTTCAATGATAGTTATCCAAATATTTAATAGCCTTCAAGTAGTGTAAATAGCTATTGATGATGGATAAAAATGTATATTTAATAAACTTGTAAATCCCCAAAGTGATCATTTACAGTCATTTCCTGAAACTAGTTTCAGAGGATCCTCTAGCAAATCTCTTTTAACAAATCTTATTTGTATCCTGTATTGTTGTAAGCATTTGTAAGCTAAATTACACAAACTAAGGAACTCAAACAATTTAATCAAATAGGATGTTTTTAAAGACATCAGTAAATATATTTAAGCATCAGACTGATTGTACAAGGAGCCACCAAATGCCGCAGTCTGGCTGGGCACAAAATCACGAGCCACCACACAGCTTGTAGATTCAAACAGCAACTCTTTATTCCCGAACTCACACCAGCTATCTACAATCACATTCTGGGGAAATCCACGTTCTCTGTCCAAATCCACCCCTACTGGGCTTCTATCTCCCAAAAAATACTGTCTGAATCCCATGAGAACTCAAGGGGAACTCAGGCAGCAGGATACGCCCTATTCCCAGCAGGAATAATCTTAAACCTGGAACCACCCTAAACCCGGATAGTCCTAAACCGGGAACGCCCTAAACTCGGATCCGCCTTGGTCCTTGAGCAAGGTCACCTACATGCAATGTCACTGCAAAATGTCCTATTTCCATGAGTCCTTCCACTAAGCAACATGGGGTACGCTGGCAAGGAAATTGTCATACCTACTTGGCTAATGGCTCCCAGCAGGTGTATACTTAGCTCCAAACTCTTCAAGTTGTATACATTAAATAGGTACAAATTTTCTATGTCAGACATATTTCAATAAAGTTTTTTAAAATACATATTTATATTCATATTCACAGTTTATCTGTAAGTCTGCATTCAATCAACATAAACATTTAACATCATAGCTGCAAATCTGGAAGGAGATGAATAGGAAAGTTTTCTGATGAGCAAATTATCATCAAACACATAAACTTTGATCAGCAGAACTTCTATAGAAACACACTCATGTCTTCATTTAAGCAAATTAGAAAATTAGGTTAAAAAAATAGATGCAGTAGAATAAACCAATAGCTGCAAAGGAGCTGATGGTTGAAGGAGTGGTATAAAAGTGTAGTATTTTGGTTAAGGACAAAATATTAAATCATTCAACAGGCCCTAAAGATACTATTAGAAATAACATTATGCAAACTCCATTAGGTCTTTATATATATGATTTATCTCCCTTTGACTGTCATTTTTAAATTTAGCCATTTTGTTTGAAGTCATTTTCAAATAGCCTATGCTCATCTGTGTTTTTTTAATGAAAAATATAGAACATAAATTACTTTCCCTCTATATACATAAAGATTATACTTTATGTATATGTATATAGCACACACATCTGTAAGAAAGTTATTTCTTCAATAATTATATTGACATTTAAGCATGGACTTACAGGTTGGTTAAGATTTTATAAAACATACATATGAAATTTTAACAGTTTGATGAATCTGCCATGAATATGGGTCACATTTAGTTTATGGGTTATACTGCCTTCTGTTGGCACAAATAATTATAAAAGAGACATAGAAGTAGCTGTCCAAGGTTGAATGACTCAACAATGGCTCTCACCTTATAGATGACACTATTTAACTTTAATCCTGAAATACTGACCCTTGCTCTTCCCTGGTAACTTGTACGTAGTATGTACAAGAAAAAAAAAAAAAAAGCACCAACCTTGAATCTGCTTGATGCCAATTCACTTCAGTTACAGTGAATCACACAGTCCAAACTTGTTTAATTAGAGATTTCTTAATGCCAACGTTAGTTTTCCTCGAGGTACTAAAATTTGTTCTTGGATGTTTCTTCTAATGGTATGAAAGAAAACATTTTAAATGATAGATTACTCAGATTCTCTCATATTATTCTATTTAGAAGAAGAGAGGAGGTATTAAGAGAGGAGGTGTCAGATCAGTTACTTATTCAGCAAACACAGATTAAGCACGGGGATGTTACAATGAAAGAAAATATCATGACTTTTCCTTTTCCTTAATGAGGTAGCTATAAAGTATGCAGAATAAGCGAAAAGAATGAAAGAGACATGCCAGAGCTCTCACGGGAGCCCTCACACTCACAGACAGGTGCATGGACCTACACATGTGTGCTCACACACCAAGTTTCCACAGATCAGAGCTGCTGGAGATTTCCTATGATCAGGAGGCTGCCAGTGCTATTGCCTGCCAAGAACTCAAGCACGGTGCGTCTGGCTGTAATGATGAAGCTGTTCATTAGCTGGCAGGTGGTGGAGCTAATTGATTTGGGAGGCAGTGTGCTCTAGTCAGAGTGGAAGATCAAGCTTTGGAGGGAGACAGCTCATCTGTAACCAGCCTAACTACTGATCTATCCGAAGCTCCTTTTACATCTTTAAACGTCAGTTCACCAAGTCCAAGCTTCAGTTTAAGAATCTCTACTTTGCCAGGCGCAGTGTTGTGTGCCTGTAATCCCAGTGACTCTGGAGGCTGAAGCAGGAGGATGGCGAGCTCAAAGCCAGCCTCAGCAAAGAGTGAGGCACTCAGAAACTCAGTGAGACCCTGTCTGTAAATAGAATATAAAATAGAGTTGAGGATGTGGCTCAGTGGTCAGGTGCCCCTGAGTTTAATTCCTGGTATCAAAAAAAAAAATAATAATAATAATCACTATTTTACAAAGTCATCACAACTTGAGGTTTCCTCAAGTGTTGGGTCCAATTTTCCCTTTTAGTGTTGAGTCTCATTTTCCCTTTTGCCTAATTATTGGTATTGTTAAAACATTGGCTGAAGCCCAGAAATAAACTTTCCCCTCCCCTCCCCTCCCCTCCCCTCCCTTTCTCTCTCCATATTTATATGATAAATCACTAATCATTAATAAGCTATTTAGTCTGGTAAGAAGAATTAACTAAATCCTCGCCTTCAACCCAGGAGAACTGCATTTGAGTGCAGGGCTCCTCTGGGTGACTGTTTGGGTGATCTCCTGATAGAGAAAGGCATCTGTGACTGATTTAGGGGAGTCTTGCATGATCATATGAGGCATCCTCAAGATTTGTGAGTCATGAAGGCTAAAATTGCTGCTGTTCAGACTCTTGCTGTTCAAGAACTACGCTCCAAAGGTAGTAGAGATCTAACCTCAAAGAGTTCACAGATGCATGTGGAAGTAGACTTATATGCTGATAAATTCAGTACAACACAAATTGCATTGGAGCACCAAGAAAGGTCAGGGCCCTTTTGCAGGATCAGGAAGGTTTCCTATGGAACACAAGACTTGGAAAATGATCAAGAGGCCAAGAAGCATCTCAGCAAAACATATACGTAAGCGGTTACTTCCAATGTATATATATTTGGGTTTTCTATTTTTCTGAAAAAAAATCACACAATAGATATAGAACTGTTAAGATTTTCATTGCTGCCTAGGGATTACTTTGTAGTCTATTTGTCTCTGTCTCTTTCTTTCTGGAAATCTAACCTATCATTTCTCTTTTTTCCTAGTTACTCCTTCCTCATTTAAGTCAAGGGTCAAATGGGAAAATGCTTTACTAATGAGTAAGCTAGCATGATACTGGAGCTTTGTAAAAATTCCTGATGGAGCTTTGTAAAAATTCCTGATGGAGTTCTTCATTGGCCATGAGGGGCAGAGTCATAAATTTTAAAGAACCCTGATGACAACAATTAAGGTAATGGATTCAGGCACAGGTTCTTAAACATGTGAAATGTCTTCTCCTCTCTCCCAGCACCATAACCTCAAACAATGGATATTTCAGTCACTGGAAAGTTAATTATGTTCTTATTTCCTATTTTCTATTTCATTGCTTTGGTCTTGTCCAAGAATATGGATCTAGTTCCAAGCTGTTCCACTACCTCTGGGAAAAATGTAGCCACCTTGTTTGTATTACTGCACAAACAGGCACCTTGATGAATAAGTGTTTCATTCTCCGGAAGCTGACAGACACTTGGGTTTCTAGGCAACACCTTATAACCAACAAGTATCATATCACACATCATAAATCGAAGAGATATCAATACACTGCTCTCTCCAAGGATGAACAAAGATTTACAAGTGACAATGATAAAGGTTTGACAAACAGGGCTGGGTGAGGGATCCAGATGATGGATAGTAAATAGACCATCTGGCAGGCAAGTGTACAAAATGGTTGGGAATTTTCCCCTCATTCTGAGAGGCTATAAACAGCATTTTGTCAACAAACTCTAGAGCTCAGCTCTTCACTTGGTGGCAATGACCGCTGCCAGTTGATGAACAACTTGCTATCTGAACAGCTATGAGGAATTTTCCTGTGAGCCTTGGATACGTGATTGGCATGGGATGACCAGATGGCTAGGTAGCAAGTCCTTCTCTGCATCTCCCCCTGGGTGCTCTATTATAATAATTAAGTGAAGTGGGGTGCAGGTCTTGCAACAGGGCCACTTTGTCTAGGTGCTATGCTCAATGCACTTTATTAATCGAAGAGTGGAGAGAAGCAATATTCCCTGCTTCTCTAGAAAGAAGAGAAAGCCCCTCAACTCAGAGGTACTCTTTCTCTTCCTGAGACTCCAGAGAGGAAATTGGAGGCAGAGCTCTCTCTAGCCTTGAGTAGGCATCAGGGAGTTGATGAGCCTCAGGAAAGGGGACTCTGGAAGTGATGGGGGCAGGGGCCAAGCAGGCATTGGGGAATACATTTGTGTGGAGTAAGTTGTTTTCTACATCTTATTTTACAAAGGCAAGGGTGAACTATAAAAACAATAATACGACCAGAGCCAGAAAATTAGCATCAGAGCATTTAGTTTGGGAGCTTGTCCCACTGTGTTCTAAGGGATGATCATGGTAACAAATACAAACCCTCTCAACTCCAGTGGCCCCCATTTGTCAAATTTTGTGTTTTTAAACTTGCAAGTAAAATAAATTACACCCTTGACTTAGGAGACAGGGATCTAATAAACAAACAAGCAGATGCATAAATAAAAGTAATACATAGATAATAAAAATAGCATTACTGAAAACAAAAATCATAGATTTATTGAGTTCTTATTACCACTAGACACTATCATGTGCTTTAAATACATAATCTGATTCTATATTCACAATAGCCCTTAAGAGGCACTCATATTATTACCATTTTACTGATGCAGAAACTGAAACACAGACCTTGGATTTTCCTAGAGTCTACAAGTCAGCAAATGGCAGAGATTTGAACCCAGGCACTCTGACTCCAGAGGCTTCACATTTTACTGCCTTCTTTGTGGCACATATTTGTTTGCTTTCTAATTTTTTATAACCCTCTTTTAAACTAAATTTCTTTATATAGTAGGATGAACTACATTTTTGTCATAGAATATATCACTTTCACTTTTCCATTAAGTAACCTACACTTTTTATATAAGTTTTGAATTTTTACCTTGAAACAATCTTAAGTTTACAGGAGAGTATGAAGGTAGTTTAGAGTTTTCTTATATCCTTTACCAGCTCCCTTTAATGTTAATATCTTATACAACCATGGCCCATTTGCTAAAATCAATAAGTTAACATTGGTACAATAGCGATAACTATATGCTATTTTTATGTTCTTTGATCTAGTGGCAAGAACTCAGTTCCACTGGTGTTAAAAGATGGACTTGGGATGAATCCTTTTAGAAATTTCCTTCTTGTGAATAACAGTCTTGTGAATAATAACAATAATTATTTTAATAGCTTGAATTGTCCCCATATCACCTGATATGACTTCTGCTGATTATTGTGAAATGTGAATTGCTAGTGATGATAAGAGGAAGCTGGGTAGATGTTTGTGGTTTTTCTAAGCTTTATTCTGGATGCATTCCTTTGAACTCTATTCCTAAGGCATGAAATATAGCTATTCCAACAAACGCATTCCCCAAGAATATCAATGTGGACCGAGCTATATATTACCTGTATTTTCCCATCACACCTAAATAATGTAGTACCTATAAAAGGGATCTTCCCAGTTCTTCTCCTAATGATCCATGGTCAAGAACACTCAACCTTACAGAAAATTAATATTAAACGTACTCCAGTTTTCAGAAGGATTCCATCTCTTCTCCTGGAACAGACAAGCAAGAGGATAAAGTGCAAAAGGGGAGAGATTAAAGTCCCCATATATTCTCCAGATCACACTCTTTTGAGCTGTGGTTTGGCAGAAGCTGCATCCTCAGACTATAGCCCCTCTCTGAGCTCTGAAGTGGGTTTGAGTAACATGGTTTCTTCTCTGAATGAACCCAGACTGAAACGGGTCCCTCTCTTTCCAATGCCTTGGTGATTTCAAAGTTCTTCTTGCTTTCCTTGCCTCTGTTAAACTTCTAGAAATAGTTAATGCACTGAAACCTTCTTTTGAAAACTTCTCTATATGTGCTGTTTTCTGCTATGGTCATGGCTAATGCACTAAAGGTTCAAATTCAATGACTGGACTCTAATCTTTGCTGTGAAAAATATTTAGAAACTTTTCCATTTATTTAAGCAAGAAAATTATAAACACAAATTTCCATTGTCTTGAAGTACCAATTAGGAATTGGTACATAAATATTTGTAAAGCATAATATCTGAATATTAGCGTGTCCAAGATTCCTGTTGTCTCAAATGGAAGAGAAGCATTTTTAACCCTCTGTTTCCTCCCTTACCTAACCAAGTTCTTTTTCTAAGACAAGTAATATCTTTCCTGCCTTATTTATCTAGATGATTCAACTTGTTTTAACCAAACTCAGCTGTTGCCTTTTTCATACAACTCCATCTGCATCTGATACCCCTTCTTTGTATTTTGTAATAATTGTATATAGAACGTAAGCACAAGGCATTGTCTGAACAGTCTTAAAAAGAATTTTCCTCAAGATATGCAATTCTAAGAATTCATCCCAAGGAAACAAAACTCTGTACCTACACAAAAAGATATTATTTATAACACTTTAAAAAAATTAACCCAGGGAAGAATGTCTTCCAGCAGGACATGATTGACTAAAGTACAGTGCATTTATACAATGAAATATTAAGTAGCCATTAAAAGTCATCATCTAAACTTGGTATAGAAGGATTATACCTCAACATCATAAAGGATATGTACAACAAACACTTAGGCAATGTCATACAGAATAGGAAAAAACTGAAAGCACTTCCTATAAAATCAGGAATGAAGACAAAGTTATCTACTTTCACCACTCTTAGTCAATAAAGCATTTGGAATTTTATCCAGAGCAATCATGCAAAAGAAAGGAATAAAAAAAATAGGAAAAGAAGTCAAATTATCCATGCTTCTATATGTATGATATGAGGGCCTTAGGGACTCCACCAAAAAATCTCATAGAACTATTTTAAAAGTTTAGCAAAGTAGCAGCATACAAAATCAATATACAAAAATCAGTAGCTTTTCTATATATCAAAACCAAACTCACTGAGAAAGAAATCAGGAAAACAATCCCATTCAGAATAGCCTTAAGCAACAATCTAGGAACAAACTAACCAAGGGGTGAAAGATTTCTACAATGAAATTATAAAACACCAAGGAAAGAAATTGAAGAAGACACTAGGAGATGGAAACACCACCCATGTTCATGGATTGGGAAAATCAACATTGTTAAAATGGCCATACAACCCAAAGCAACCTAGAGATTCAAAGCTATCTCCACCAAAATATCAACTGCATTCTTCACAGAGCTGGAAAAAAAAAATCCCCAAATTTATGTGGAACCCCAAAAGACCCGAAATAGCCAACACAATCCTGAACAAAAAGGGCAATGCTGGAGGCATCAAAATACCAAATTTCAAAATATACTATAGTGCCATAGTAACAAAAACAGCATGGAATTAGCATAGAAACAGACATGTAGACCAATGGAATAGAATCCAGAACAGGATCCAGAATTAAACTCATACATCTACAGCCAACTGGTTCTTGACAAAGATGCCAAAAACATACATTGGAGAAAAGATATCCTCTTCACCAAATGGTGCTCAGAAATTCACATGTAAAATACAAGATTTTTACCTGTAGATGATCGAACTAGACCCCTTTCTCTCACCCCACATATAAATCATCTGAAAACGAATTAAAGACCTTACATTAAGACCTGAAACCTTGAAATTCTAGAGAAAAACATAATGGTAACATTTCAAAATGTAAGCATAGTAAACAACTTCCTGACTAGGACTCCAATAGCTCAGGAAATAAAAGCAAGAAATAACAAATGTGATTGCATCAAATTAAAAGTTTCTTCACAGCAAGGGAAACAACAGAGTAAAGAAACAACGTACAGAATGGAAGAAAGAGTTTTCCAGTTATTCAACTGACAGAGGATTAATATTCAGAATACACAAGGAATGCAAAAAAGTTACCAACAAAAGACCATGTAATCCAATCAATAAATGAGCAAATGAGCTGAGCGTATACATCTCAAAAGAAGAAACACAAATAGGGAAGTGCAAATCAAACTACACTCAGACTTCACCCCACCCTAGTAAGAATGACGATATCAAAAGAAAAAAATATTCTGGTGATGATGTGGAGAAAAAGGAACCTTACTCAGTGTTGGTGGGAATATAAACTAGTACAGCCACTACGGAAAATATGGAGATTCCCCAATAACTAAAATTCACTTTGTGATGCTATATTAATAATAAGGCAAAAAATACCTTATACCCACATGCAATACAAAATATAAAGTGTACCTATGTACTCAAGGTGGTGGAAATATATATATATATATATATATACACACACACATATATGTATACATATATATGTATATGTACATGCATTATTAAATTTAACATTCATTACTTTTAAATAAAGTGCAATATACTTAATAAAAATAGAAAAACCTTTCTTAAATACACACTCTAACAGCCCATGTGCTACTAGCACTCTTCCTGAATATATGTTCTCAAATTCACTCTGTGAGGTAATGCAAAATTGGATTGTGAAAAATTACACATTGCAGGAATTGTATAAATGAAAAACTTGCAAGTGGGAGCAATAGTAATTTGTACCAAATTTACCTTTCGCTATTTCATGTGACAACTAGACCCTTTGTGAAGCTTTTTCTTGCTTTTTGATCCAGCTGTTCTGCCCAAGGTTGATGCAATATTCGCGTCAGATATGCATCAAACACTCTATTTTGTAGATTTCATGTTTTATTTATGGTTATTATTTTAGATGCTATTACTCCTATCTTTCAGCTGAATCACTGCCAGAATGACTCTTTAAAAATAACAAAATAGTGTGAACAATAGAAATTGTAGTTAGAATCTATTTTCCTCTGTATAACTGACACTGTAGACAGGAAGTGAGAATTTTGGTTTGCCCTGAATGCCTAATATAAATAAAAATCTAAATGACTCTGTTTTTTATTATGGAGTTCTGCTTGTGATAGAATTCTTTGTCACATAAACCCCTGCAGGAAGGAGCTGACACAGGTGCCAGGCTGGGCCAGAATTTTCAGTTTACTATGTATCAAGGTGACCCTTCTGTGCAGAAGGTGCCAAGGCTGAAAATTTAAAAAAACAAATTCCATTATTTTTCCAGGTGAATGTATTAGATAACCTTGCCTTCCAACAAGTCCTTTCTGATTTGATAATTGTTGATTTGTGATTTTTCAAGCCCCCCAACATACCAGGTGGCTGGTACAAAGTACAGTAACATTCACACTTGTTTGAGGCTTTAGAGTTTGCAAAAGTAATTTTCTATATCTTCTCATAACAATTCACAGCACTTTAGGCTAAATAATATTATCATCTCCATTTTACAGATACTAAAACTGAGATTTCATTAACTTAAAGGGTTTGCCCAAAGATGCTAAGTAATTTATGGAGTTGATATTCAAACTCTAGACTGTTAACTATTTAGGTTATGAAAATTTCTGCCATTTCATGTTGTTAAATAGGTTACCATTTGTAAACTATGGGTTACCATTTGTAAATTGCTGTGATTCACATTATTTTATAGTTGCTAATTAATGAAATTTAATAAATTATATAGGTTTCTGCAATACCTGAAAATTGATATTTTTCATCCTCCATATTTTATATTTCTAGGCTATTTTGTGACTTATATAATTCAGAATTTCACATATATTCATCATCTATCAGAATTATTTGTCTTATATTTAATATATGAATTTTATATATGTATTTCTTACAAAAATGTCTCAAATACTTAATAGTATGTCATTCTATTAGAACAATTAATTTTGTTAGGAAAATAATGTGTTAATGTTTTATTATTATGTGAATAACAATCCCCTTATTTAATGCTTTGTGAGTTTAATTCTTTTTATGGCAAAGGTTCTTGACATCTGGATGCTTACTTTTCCTAAAGCCAGAAAGCAGTGCTTTGGAACATGGTGGCTGAAAATTGAAAGGCACGTTTTATTATTGGCGCCATGCTGTATTTTAGTTATGTTGAAAGATCAACAAACAAAAAGACAATGTTTTGTTCATGTCAAAGCTGAGGGTTGTGCTGATTTAATAACTATTTGAAGAGGTATGACACTTTATATGGGGGAGAATATATTCTTACTTTTCCTTTTGATTTGTTTTAATTCTAAAACCTACCAAAAAAAAAATTCTACAATTTTTGCACTTACAAAGATCCATGATCCTTTCTTATCCAGTCTAGATAACAAGATATATGATTCTTTCCTGTTTTTTTTTTAATCATCAAACTTACCCCTAACATCACCACTACCTCTGACTTCACATTATGACCTCCTTCTTTTCAACACCTACATATCACTAAGAGTAGTTCTATTTTTAGGCAACATTTTCTTAGTTTTCTGTACTTTACCTCTTGACCCACAAGTTCAATGGCAATTCCATCTCGCCTTCTTTCTTAGTTGGTGCCATCTTGCTAAAACTATTTCTCATTAGTATTGTTGAAAAGTATATTCTCTCTAGCCAATTATATTTTTTCCTTAATTTCAACAATCTTGTCTCTCCCTCTATCACTTTCTCTCTCTCCCTTTCTCTTTCTTCCTCTATCTCATATCAATGTGATATGTGTACTACTTATGTATATCTTGTAACTAAAGAAAACATAGACCTCTTCCATATTTAATCCTTTTTTTTGGTCTCTCAATCATATTGTGTGTCTCTGTTTAGTTACAGCACTGACTATACAACCAAATATTGAATGTTTTTGTACTATTTTCACTTTCACATCATTCATTCATACTTCAACCCAGATATGGTTTCTTGCAACCTCTTTGCTGCTGATTTGATTCCAATGAGAATATTCCAATACCTTGAGTGATTTCATATTTTGTAAAAGTATGTGGATATGGTTTCCTTATGAGAAATTAATTCTACTTTTCTGACCATAAAATCAAACATTATATGCTCATTACAGATCATTTGATGGGTATGTGAACAATATGTTTATTCTTTTCATTCTCAGTCATTTTCTTATCTCATTTTCCCTCCTCTCGTATCATTTTCGCCCCTATTTTTAATTGTATTGTTAATGTTATGCAAATAATCATATTTTTGTTGTTCTACTTTTTTATTTGTTTTTATTGAATAATCTCTTTTCTCAGTGCCTTCCTCCTACTTTCCCTGGATTTGCTTTTTCTCTCTTCAAGGTCCAAATTCAATGCTCATTTATGTTATAATGAAACTATTAAAATATGTAGCTTCCTCTGAGAAGAGTTATCATATTAATCATATTTAGTATATCCTAAATATATTCAAATTGTGGTTTTGGGGGGTTTAATAATCACTTAGAAGAGTATGCTTTTTGTCTTTAGTCAGTAGTTCACATTTGCTTGGTAAAGCATTTTAAATTGATTTCTATGTCATCATATTCTGATCAGAGAATATGAACAAGATAATGTCTTCCTAACTGGGGCTAAGTTTTTTTTTTCTTTTTAGAGTGGTACATAATGAATTTTAAAGTTAACACATAAAGGATAATAAAAAGATTTTTTTAAATTTGTTTTAGGCAATCTTTAATATCTTTTATTTCATCTTCACTAATTAAGATCTTCAAATCTGTTATAGCTTTGTTATTTGCTTTTTCTTGTCATGGAACAATAGCCACGTGTTAAACATTCCCTTAACAGTTTTATTTCTGTCACAATGTTGACAGGGTCTCAATACATACTTTTTGCGATGCCATTATATTCCTACAATTTGGCTATGAATGTTATTTTATAGCAGTGTATAAAATAATTTCAATGCAATTGACTTTATTTGATGCCAGTTTTACCGGGCTTTACATTTTTTAATTATTTAAATAATTTTTCTTTTTTAGTTTTTTTTGGGGGGAGGGAATCATATTTAATCAATCTCTCCTTGCAGACTTTTGTGATAAAGTCCTGTGCTGCTCACAGTGCATAGGATTTTCTGTTGTGCGTCAGAAAAATGGATTATCTGGGGATATGGATATTGGTACCCTAACCACAATTAGTATTTCCATGGCACTAATAAAATATAAATGTGAACACTTTTATAATACAATATAGATTTTTTTTTTTTTTTGGCTTTGCTTGAAAAATCAGAAAGCCTAAGAAATCAGACCTACCTTTTCTTTTATCAATAGTAACGTGAAGTTGGTTGAGAGCTGCCCCCATAGATGGGACAGGCCAGCAAGGTGGCATCAAACATTTCTTACCTCCTAAATGTCAGAACAATTTTGTTTTCAACTTCTCTTTATAAATGTCCTTTAGACAACACTTCTGCATAGTGGAACACTTTTAGTTCTAATAGCTCTTTCTGTCTGTCCGTGTCTGTAAATACACATTTATGGTCCTTTTCCTATCTTTGCACAACAGAGGAGCTCAGAGTAGAACAACCTCTACCTTTGGATCAGAAAACAAAGCCTTGTTTGTTGGCCCCTCTGCTATGTACTTGAGCAAATACCTCAAGAGTGAACTGGACTTATATGCAAAGCACCATCATGTCCCAAACATTTTAAATTTCCTTGACTTTTAACTTTTATTTATTTATTTGTTTGTTTGTTTGTTTGTTTGTTTATTCTTTGCCTTCTTGGGATTATCCTACTGCTTTTCCAAACTAACATGGACAACCCGGATTTTGCTATCTATTCATCAATCTATCTCCTCCCCCATCTATTGACAAAGACTTAATGAACTTTAAACTCTACTCTGACTAACTCTTTCTTTTGGCAAGAGTAGCATTTACCCTAAATGTCCTTTAAAACTTGATTCCCTGCCTTGGCTTCTGCTTCTGAATTGATGAGCCAGTGGCTCAGGAAGGGGGAACATATTGGCTCCATGCATGAAGAAGAAAGCATTACTGTCATTCAATAAATGTGTTCTGCTGCCTGCTGAAGTTCCGAATAGAGATCAAACACCCAAAAGGAAACCTATAACAAAACAATTACCTGAGAAATGAGTACATCCTCTTCTCATGCCCTTAGAGAGAATTCTCAGAAAGAGAGACGTTGCAAAAGCAAGATGCCTGAATTTTTTAGTCCCATGTTGTTTAAACCACATACTGGGAATTCAAACAGAGCTGCTGGATACAGTGTTTTTCCTTGCACCTCTACCAGAGATTCTCATGTTTTCACAGCTTATTTTATAAGGCTGTCGTGTTTGGATTTATTATGCCAAGCAGTCATTTTCTCTTCCACGGTACTGTTCTGTATATCTAACTACACATCCATTTATTTATCTCCTTTTCTACCTAGCCATCCTTCAACTGTTTATCTTCTCCATATGACTCTTCTTTCGATTGCTCTCTTTATATTTCCATTGTTTAGCTTGAGGTAGACTTGGGACAGCCACATTCCTTTTAAAGACTTCAGGCACTATCAGAAATACTGCCAGTCTCATCCTCTGATCATCAACAACTTCTTAGGAAAGTTCTTTTCATTTTGACATGGCAAATTAATTTGAGTTAAAATTCACATTTCTCTCTAATGATAGCAATTTATACAGGATTTGTGGAATTTTCCTAATATGAAAGAATGACATGCTTGAAAACAAATATGTATTCAATTAATAATCTGTTAATGTCTTGACATGTATAAATGCATGGAACACATTTGTTGCATATAAGTAAGTATTTTTGTCCATACCATTAATGAAATGATTTGGTATTTTGGACTTCAGATATGCCTTAAGCATTTCTAGTCTTTTTTTTTTTTATTTGATCCTTTCCTTAGGACTACTTTATCCTGTCCCTCTCTGTCTTTCACTGGCTGTTTCTCCTGCTGCTGACTATGAAGGCCCAGAGGCTGGCTCTCTTTTGTTACAAGATTAGTATTTGCTAAATGGTGTTAACAGAAGTGGTGGTGGTTTGTTAGCACCTAATTGGTACTTTTCCCAGAAGAACTAAAACTCTGTAGGAAAAGTCAGGACCATGTTGAGAAATGTTTGCAGCCTTTGTGAACAAATAATTATTGATGCAGACTATTTAAGGATTTCTTTGCTTCTTTGCCTTTTAACCTGGCAGCAAGTTAGCTACTTAGGGAACTCTATATATTGCTGAGTCAGTTAATGTTTCAAAAGAGGAATGAGCCTGGATTTGAATATATATGAGAGAGTGATCTATCTTTATACATGGAATTTTTAAAGTAGTTTATTCTTTTGAAGAGCATATATTAATTATACACATCCATGGGTTTAGTGTGAAATGTTTCCACACATGCATACATTGTGCACTGATCAAATTTGGGTGATGATCATTTCTCTCTCATTATTTCTTTATTCTTAGAGATTTTGAGCTCCTGTCTTCTAGATCCTCATAGGATATATATTAGGCTGTTATTTAGTCATTCTGCTGTGCTGTGGAACACGAGGACATATTTGTTTCTAAATGTGATTTGATACCCTTTATATTTATTTTAGACATGATGCCATTTATCTTTTATTTTAGACATTTTGACAGCTGATTCCGGTACTGATAGAAAATGCAAAGATGACCAGTATAGAAAACACTTGCTGGGTTTAACCACACAGCATGCATCTCCCCTTTCTAATGATACCCCAATTTCCTTGTAGAAAATTGTCTTCTTATATACTACATATTGACCTGGTGGGTGATAAATCCAGATACTCTGCTCTCTCAGTGGAAGATCCTTCTTCTTAACTATCTAGCCCGTGACTACCCAGGTGCTTGATCTAAGTATGTTCACAAGCTTCTCTGTGTAAGGACACTGAATCATGGGCAAGGGGCATAGGAAAAAAAGGGATAGTGCTCTAATTCTACTAGCAGACTCTTCACCAAGGATTCTTTCACAATGATCATTGCTATTATTTCTGCATTCTCGATCTTTGAACTGAACTGAAGTCTGAAATCTTACACATCCTGTCAAAAATAAGCACAAGGTACAGATTAACATGGACACATAGAACTTAAGATCATCAGCACTAAAGACAGACTGAATGGGTTTAGCCCTGGCTTTGCAATTAATTGGATAACTTTGGGCACAATATTTGGTCTCCTCAGTCTTCTACTGTTTGCCTTTATAAAATAAATATAATTTCACTGCCTATCTCACTATCTCATGGGGATATATATATATATATATATATATATATATATATATATATTATATAAAATACATATGTACATATATTAATATATAAATACATATATATTAAACATTTAGAATTGAGCCTGAGATAGTGCATGCTCTCAAGACTTAATTATAATATCTATTAAATCCTTAGTTCATTCTCTTGCCTGTTCTTTGTTACACACACATATAAATTATCTCAAACAATCTTTTTGCAAAGCTTTACATCATCTTGCTTATTACCATTTGGCAAATATACCTAAACCACCCAAATTAATTCTCACAAAAGAAAAGAAAAATCAAAATTACCAGATTCCATGTTGAAAAGACAAGATTGCACAGAAGTTTCCAAAACACTCTGTAAGTATCATTCTGCAAAAAAATTGCTGCAGCAAATGTAATTTATACTCCTTTCAGGCACCCTCTTGCAGAAGTTTGTGCATCAAAATTATAGAGTCACCTCATCAGGGACCCCTCCTGACAGCATCTCACAGGATTCCACAGGAAGGAACCCCACAGAATCTGTATTGTGGCCACTCCATCCCAAATTCACTAGCTCTTCTCTTGTGGGCCTGATGTTGCCATAAGGTGGTTGACTGAGTTGGAAAATGCTGCGCTAAGACCTAGGTCACAAACATGGGAAAAATATTGAAACATCTTGGGGTTTACTGACCTACTGGGTGCCCTTATATTCAAGATAGACTCGTTGCTTGAGGATAAGGTAAAGGGAGAAAAATTATAGTGATCTGGAAACTTGTATCCACTCTTTAGGAGTCATAATACTTGAAAGGGTTATTTCACCATTTTTATTGTTTTTATATGATTTATTATATTTAGGTGAAAGTGCTGTATATCCTGAAATGTTTTGGGAAAGCAAAGAGAAATGCCCTGAAATGATAACAAGTTGAAAGCAATTTAAGTAGTTGGCAGCTCTGGTATCTGTCAGCAAATAACACTAACAACGTGCTGTTTGCTCAGAGTTTATTTGTAAGATTAATGGTACTAGATAGGATATTTTTTGTTTGTACTCTATTTGTCAGCATGGTATCAGTCAGAATGAAAATGTGAAATTTAAAAATTCCATTGTGAATATTTTTTACTGAGGATATTTTTCAAGGTATTTGTGCAATGTTAGCATGGTTCAGATGCAATTCACAATTTTAAGAAGATTGCCATACTACAAAATATGTAAATGGCCCCAGGGATAAAAAGATGAGGTCAGAAGGAAAGGTGCCGCAGTCTGGCTGGGCACAAAATAACCGAGCTGCCACAAGGCACTTGTAGGTTCAAACAGAAACTCCTTTATTGCCTGAACTCCCGCTAACACCACCCAAGCGGCCCTTCCATCAACTGGAACTCCCTCCACCGGAACTTCCCCAACCAATGTGAACTCTCCAGGAATCCCCACGAAAGCTCAACCAGAACTCAAGGGGAACTCTGTGAGAACTCAAAAGTAGCGGGCTCCCAAGGCAGCAGGAGCCGCCTTATTGCCGACAGCAGGGGTCTATCTACAACTGAATACACACCCTGTTTCAATCCAGCATCATCCAGTCACAGCAATTATACACAGCTTAACTTAATTATCATCATCTTAATGGCTCCCTGGCATTACCTCTCAACCATTCCTTCTGGCAAAATGCCAGGGGCCATTCCGACTGGCTGTGGCTCTCAACAGAAAGGGGCTCAAAGCACATCACTACAGGTTCTTTTGATCAAGAAAAAAGTTAGAACCGCCCTTCTTTATCTGAAATGTGGACTGTGGATCTGATAGTAATTTTGTTTTATTTAGAACTAGACTTTGTAGTATATAAGCAAACAATAGGAGTAAAATATTCAGAAATAGTAATTTTTAATAATGAAAAGCAGTATAAACTCAGACATCAAATAATTCTTATGAAACTGGTTTTAAGAATACTGTTAATTATTATATTTCTATACCAAAAATCTTTAGGTTATATTCACTCAATATTTTTGTTTTTCATTTCTGGAAAAAAATGAAGAAATAGGATTTATGAATTATTGTATATGCTTAGAGATCAGCCCACTTTGTGGCACCAATGTACTAGAAAGGCTATCTTTCTAGAAATTAATATTTATTGGTTTTATTAATAGAAATGACATTTCCAATAGATCCTTTAATCACATTGTTTCAATAAAAAATAAGTTAAACAGTACTGATTTAATACTACAATTTGATTAAAAAAATGTATTATGAGAAAGTTATTGTAGGTACAGGATGAGTAAATATAAGATAGGGAACATGCTCCTAAAATGTCATTTTAGAAAAATGTTCAATTACTTTTAGAGAGATCCTGAACCAAAGTTGATGTATTTGGAAGAAACTCTATAATATAAAGATGTTTCTTAATGATTTTGTGAGAATATAAAGATGTTCTGAGTGAAAGGTTGAAATATTGGTCTTTCTTAGATTACATTTTTATTGGCTTGGTGCATATGTAACCTGAATATACTCTGTATCTCCTCTTTTCATGGACTTTTCTACATTTCATTATTTTCCTCTCAGATCCATCTGAAACTCTGTTACGGCAATATTCTGTACATTTTATAGTGTGTTTCTTTCTGTCCTCATAACCGACCATGGTACATAGGTTTTTACCACATCACAATACTGGGAAGGATGTGTATGTTAAGCAGGGGTTAGAATCTATGGAAACACACAGCTATTGACTTCTTTAGTATAGGGGAAATGATCTTTTCATCAGCAACTTATCATAGAAGAATGCAAGAGAAGAAGAAGAAGAAGAAAAATCACAGGTCAAGCCAATACTGACAAGTCCAAGAAGCTCAGTGTGTGTGTGTGTGTGTGTGTGTGTGTGTGTGTGTGTTCGTGTATTATAGGAACTGAGCATTTACATAGGTACATTGGCACCAAGGAATTTTGAAAGTTTTGTTTTTCCACTTTGTATATTCCCTAGATATTGCTGGATGTTTACAATGAATTAGCACTGGAGCTGTGGAAACACAATGTGCAGTCCACAAGAAAAAGTACCAAGAGAAGAGGGCAGGCAGTTGCACAGTCTGGAAGTACTATAATTGGGATAAATATCAGAGACTAATGGAAAACATTAGAGGGGAAACTACTACAATCCCTGATGCAAAGAAAATTCTTCCTAGAAGAGGTGCTGTCTAACTCATTTAAAATGTGGGGGAAAGGACAATCAGTGGATGGAGAGGAAGTGATAGGTCTGCAGCATAACACGGGCTTCCCAAACAGAAGGAGCGAAATGTGTCTGTGTCCAAGAGGACCAGCATCACACAGTCCACTTTGAAAATCACAGTTGGCTCAACAGGTTTGGAGACCTGGATGGGTGACAGGGAGAGGATGGGAAAGTCCTCTTGTTTCCATTGAAATTAGTTTTACATCTTAGCTAAGGCAGCAGTTGTAGATGTTCTAGAAAAGAATTGGGGGGAAAAAGTACTTGAAAACAGAGATGAAGGATCCAAGAGAATGCTGAGAAGGAAAAATAGGTCTCCATTGCCTCCAAGCTGCTGCTAAAATTCCCTTAGTTCTCTGCTAGGGATGGCAGCACTGAAGGTCGCTTCTTTGGTTCTAAACAAATTCATGTTAACATAAACAAGATATAATTTATTAGAAGAATGTTTGTGACCTATAAATGAAAAAGAAAAACAATAGAAAATTAACCTCAGAAATAAGCAGAAAAGATGTCCATTCTTTATTGAGTGTGGCTCCATTTCTATTTTAATTTCACGAAAACATTACTAATCACGTGCTGTGTCAGGCACCATCTGAAGATAGAAGGTGGGAAAAGACAATTTAGTAAAATAGTCGTGCCCACCTTCATTGATCTTAGAGTCCAGCAGGGTTGAGAGGAGGGCATAGGAAATAATCTCAGAAAACTGTTATTTAATTGAGAAATATAAAAGGTGTTATGCAAGATGCTAGGAGAGAGAAATAAAAAGTTTTACCTAGAGTGTGAGAAAAGACTTATCTGAGGAGGTGACTTTTCAACTTGGGTGTGAAGATGAACAGATATTCAAGGGAGAAGCAGATATGAATTTCCAGCCATGTGAGAAAGGTCAGTGTCCTGGACATTGTAAAAGCACCATGGTTGGAGATCAGTGAGTAAAGTGGGGGATAAAAGAAAACTGGAGAAGTAAGATGGGGGCACAATGTCCTTCCAAGTATAGTAAGGAGATCATGCAAAGATTTGGTGTCATATCCTCAGTGTCTATGAGGTGTTTCCGGCTGAATTATGGTGAGGTTTACATTTTAAAGATTGGTCTTGATACTACATAAAGAGTAGATGGTAGGAGATAAGAATGGAAGCCAAAAGATCAGGCAGAAGTTCTTAGGGTAATCAGGACACATAAAACACTTGTGTTACAGTTTTGTCTGGTTTTACATTTTGTATTCTTTTATACTTTTCTTCTAGTTCCTTTGGGGAATTGCTCCCTTGCCACATGTACTAGAGGAAGCTATTAGCCGTGGTACCCAAAGCTAGTTACTCAGAATATTTCCATGCCTCTAGTTAAAATGCTTGGTTCACAAGTTGGCCACAGTCAATCAGCATACTCTGTAGGTTTTACATACAGAATCCATAAAAGGAGAAGCTGTTTCTCAACTGGTGATGGGCAAGCCCAATGCTGCTCACAGCGCACCGAGGTAGGTCTATCCCAGTTCAAGGCTGTGAATCCAGTTAATTAATTAATGGTAATGTTATTAACAGAATTAATGCTACAGACTGAGCTTCTCCAATCCAAAAATCTCAAATGCAAAATGCTCTGGAAACTGAGATCATTCATGTGCCAACCTAATGCTCAAAAGTTTTCTGATTAGGGAGCATTTTGACTTGGGATGTTCAGTGGGTAAACTCTATAGGAATTTTCCAAAATTTGAAAATCTAAAACACTTTTGGTCCCAAACATTTTGAACAAGGGGACATAGGCACTGACTTTTTCCTTTTTTCCTTCTGCCCCAATATGCCTTGTATGTTACTGATCTTTAATTTAAAATTTTGATCTTGGGCTGGGGATGTGGCTCAAGTGGTAGCGCGCTCGCCTGGCATGCACGCAGTACTGGGTTCGATCCTCAGCACCACATACAAACAAAGATGTTATGTCCGCCGAAAACTAAAAAATAAATATTAAAAAATTCTCTCTCTCTCTCTCAAAAAATTTTTTTTGATCTTGTGTTTATTATGGCTATTTTGTATTATTTTTTAAAGCGTAGCATTAAAATATTATTTATCTTGATTATGTTTGGTGCCTCTTTAGATCTTGCATCCTTGATGAGCATCAAAATCCCCTTGCTTAGTGAACACTGATCATTTGAAACTGTCTAGCATTTGAAACCTATTCCTGTGTTTAGGAAATACTGTACTTCCTATGTTTTGATGGAAAACACTCTTCTCATAAACCTAAAAATATCAACTATAGCTGGGGGGAATACTGTAGCTTGTTTTAATCCACAACCAGTTTAGTGGGCTTATATGTTGCCTTCCCCTATTTTAGAAGCAAGGGAACTAAAACACACATTCCCATACTTTCTCAAAAATACTGGGCAAGCACATAGCCTTAGATTTGCCAGTCTTGGATGACATGGGAAAGGAATATTAAGCGTGTAGTGCTCGGATTTGTTCACAAACCTCAAGGCAAAAATATACAAGCATAAGCACTTATCCTCCACACACGCAAGTTATATCTGGATAGGCATTTCAAAACCACAAGTTTGAAATTGTTATTGTCTGAAGTTATGGAGGTCATTTTTCCTCAGTATGTCAATCATCTGGTATTTCAATCCTATGCACTGTAAGTATTGTAGAGACAGCCTTGTATAATCTTAGCTCTTTGTGTGAACAGAATCAACCAATTGCTACAGCTCCTTGGAGATACTTTGAATATAACTGACTAAAAAGTCAGAGCCACAGCAAGTTGAAGATAAATCCAAAATAAAAAACATAACTAATTCAGAGAAGCTAACATAAAAATTGTTTTTGTACAGAAATTCACTGTCATTTGTGTACATATGTACACAAATATATTTTTACATAACTCTGTATAAGAAGTCCCACACATATTATTTCATTACTCCTATTTGTTTTCTACAAATCTGATGAAGTCCTGATTGTCTTTAGACTCTGAATGAAGCTCATTTAGTTTATAATAATCTAACTTGTAAGAAATTTTAAAACAATTTATTTTAATGGATACATAAAACCATAAAAATTACACATACTAATGGGGCACCATATAATATTTGGATACATGTACACTACTTGCAATGCACTAACCTAACTTGAAGGAATTTCATATTAAAAAACCATGAAGAATCTTTATATTGAACACTTCTAAGTATAAGAGGAACAAGAACCGTCTATAAGATGGATGGTATATGTATTAGAATTGGCTCAGCAGGCAACGTATGCTGCATATCAGTCCTTGCTTATATAACTGCTTTTATTTTTTTTAACTTTGGTGACTGTTTTTCTAACTAAACAGCAAGACCTTATACTTCTATAGAACACCAGTTTTTAAAAGGAGTTTTATACATATGTCCAGTTTTATGACAATTTCATTATTATCAACCATTTTGCACCCAAGGAATTGAGAATAAGTAGTTAAACAATATATCCAGCACCAACCACGTGTCTAGTTGATAGGTCTAAATTCAAGCTTGGGACTTCTGATTCTAGGTTAAGGCCATTTTCTTTGTAACATATTTGTCATGTATGATTAAAATAACACTCAACCTTCCATCTCATAATGACATTTTGGTCAACAATAGAAAACATATACAATGGTGGTCCCAGCAGATTACATCAATTAGTGACATTGCAGTGGTCTTAATTTGTGTACATCACAATGTTTGGACAACAGCAAGAAAAAGCCTAATGCACAGTCCTCAAAATTTTTCCCACTTGTTAGGAGATTCAGGACTGTATATGAGTAGACCATTCCTATTGTTAGTCTGGAATATAAAGAAAAACATTAATTTCAATAATAGAGAATCTGCTAAATTTCTTTAATTCTTTCAGTATTTGGGTTGTTTCTATAAAAAGACTTTCAAACTTGACTATTAATTATATTGCTTCATTTTGAATTAGCAAAACTTTTTTATTGAGAGGTGAGCATCTGAATAAAAAAATTCAGAAGTGTACATCCTGCCGTCTGTTCCAGCTTGGTCCCACTGCTGATTCTGATTCCAAAGAAGTACATTGCTCTACATGTGTAAGGCAAAAAGCCCTCATGGATCCATCTCCAACAAAATGAGGAGATAATCGGAGGACCCCTCAATGGGAAAATTAACGTGCCTCGAGAACTTATGGGCTGGGGTTGTGGCTCAGTGGTAGAGCACTTGCCTAGCAGGTGTGAGGCACTGGGTTCGATTCTCAGCACCACATATAAATAAATAAAATAAAGGACCATCAACAACTAATAAAAATATTTTTTTTTAAAAAAGAACTGTGTGCCTCATCTGGTTGTGAAGATGAGGGTCCAGGGGAGAGGAGCTCACCACTGTGACGTGGTCTGGCTATCCTAAAAATCAAGTGTCCACTTTACTATCAAATATGGAACTATGAAGGACCTGTGTATCCTTAAATTAAAAGGCTGACCATGAATTTTGGTTTTACAGAAACATGTCTATTTTATATTCCCCTTTGGCAAAACAACAATGAAATGTACCTTCTTCATTGCAACAAAATATTTCTATGCATTAAACTTGGTCCATCTGTAAATATAAACCTTTTTAGAAAAATCTCTCTGGTTGTTCTCTAAAGAAAGTTCATTGATAAAACAAATTATATATATATATATATATATATATATATATATATATATATATATACACACACACATACATACATACATGTATGCATATTATATTGAAGTACATTANATATATATATATATATATATATATATATATATATATATATACACACACACATACATACATACATGTATGCATATTATATTGAAGTACATTAGGAAATATCTTGGTCCTCAAAAGGCAGGTTTACTCAAAGTCTTCTAATGCCTCAATACTTTAAAACGGAATGATAGACTAGATCTAAGTAGAGAATTCATTTGTTCAAGAAATCTCTGGACACTGTGTCCCAAATATTATGCAAGACACAGGGTCACAGGATAGAAATACATGGCTTCAATAGCCTAGGGCTTTGGAGTCTGTTTAAAAAAAAAAAAAACAGCATAGGAATTCAATGCTGTGTGTTCTGTGTTACAGATACAATGTCGACAGAAAGCAAAATGTGATCAATACTGCTTGGGCATGTTTACAAAGTGTCAGTCTGGGAAGACTTTATAGAGGAGAAGCAAAAACCTGAGCCAGACTTCTAAGAAGTACACATTCCTTATGAGATGAGAAAAATCATGGAATTGTAAGCTGAGGAAATTTTATATAATGAGATCTGAAAGGGGCAAAAAGGAGAGATTGGGGAACTTTAAATATTCAACATTTTCTTAGAATGGCATTTACAGGGAAGAGAAGAGTGGGGAATGCATACTGAAAGGTAAATGGGAAGAAAGGAAGTAAGTAAGGGAAGGAGGAAGGAGGAAGAAAGGAGAGAGAAATTGAGGCAGGGAGTGGACACAAAAGAAAGTTTGTATTATTTTCCAAACCCGTACAGAATTTTATTAAAAGAATTTTATTAAAAGATAAAATCAGGCTTGCACTTTATAAAAGCCACTTAGAAAGTGCTATGTAATGGAGAAACGGGGGGTGGCGGGGAACTAGGGAGAAGGGAATGTAGTTGTTTTCAGATCCTGTTTCCAATTCCTAATTTATAAATAAGAAGCACACATCTCTCACAAGCCTATCAGAGTTAGGTGTTTCCTATGGTCAGCTACAAGTCAGGGAAATTCTTGCTCTTCAAGAGCCTGAGCCTGCTAAACTCCCTGAAAACTTGAATCCACCTTTATTTGACCTAAAAGGTTTTCTATTTTTTTTAATGTCCTTATAATGAAAAGTAATAAATCTCCTTATGCTTAAGTGACACTTTCATAAAGAGAAAAATATCAACCTATGTTAAGTAGATAAAGGTTATAGAGTGAGGCATCTTAAGGATTCAGGAAACTAGTTCAAAGACTAGTTAAGATTCTCATAAGAGATCATCAGAATATAAGGCAAACAGAGGGACATAGAGAATGAGATGGTGTGGGATGCCTGGGAGAACAGGGAGATTGATCAGCTATTATGAAGGAAAAAGAGAAATCCGTGAAGAGTTCCGTGTTTCTTATATGAATGATGGAGTGCACTATGGAGTCTTTTACAAAAATTCAAAATATGAGTTATTTTCCAGAAATCTCCAGATTGACATGATATTTTAAAACAAATCAACACTTGATTTGCTATGATTCTGAGTCACATATTTCAGGTCAGGAAAGTATATTTTTTATCAGAAAATGGAAAGTTAGCAATTTCTGTCATACCCTACAATTGAACTTTGTAATTTACTAACCCTTGGTCTAGCTACACAGCCAAAATATTGGTTTTAGTGGATGCCACTTTAAAATATGAAATATTGCATGAATAGTTATAATTAGGCAATTAACTCTATTGCTTATGGCTTAGAGTCAGAAACACAAAGCCTTAAAATTAGTATCAATACTAATACATATAATCAGTTGAACTTCCTGTAGGAAAATAGAGGGCTAAAATAAGTTAAAGTCAAGTACAAGGGTCCTAATGTGATTAAATAACACTCTGCAGAGATGTATCAAAATATTTGAACAAAGGCATCCATTACTTCCAGGATAAACTAATCTTACCTTGAAGACACTATTCACTTACGCATTCAGTCTGCAATTAGTGAACACTGATTAAGAGTCAAACACTGCAAGTAAATTCTGGGACAGAGTGTTAAAACCTTGGACAAAGAACCTGGCTTTTACAGTCCATAATTTAGTGGAGAAGATAATTGTTCAATGATCACAATATTCAGTAACTACACACTATGCTAAAATCTAAAAGAACTATGTGGTAGGTAAAAGATGCCCTTCCCTTCCCCAAAATGCCTACATCTGAATCCCCAGAACCAATGAACATGTTAGTTGATATGATAAAGGGGACTTTTCAGATATTGGTAAGAATCTTGAAATAGTTATCCATATGACCCCAATGTAATCACAAGGGTCCTTATAGGAGAAAAGCAGAAGGGTCAGAGTCAGAAAAGAACCTGTGATGGAAGTAGATGGTTAAAGCCAGAGAGAGATTCGAAGATGCCAAGCTATTGGCCTTAAAGATAGAGGAAGGGGCCATGAGCTAAGGGATGCAGTCTGGGAAAGGCAGATTCTCCAAAGTGCTTTCAGAAGAGGCACAGTCCTTCTGATAACTTAATTTGGGCCCAGTGAGCCCCATTTTGCTCTTTTGACCTCCAGAACAATAAGGTGATAAAATCATGCTGTTTTGGGCAACCAAATCTGTACTAAATGATATAGTGGGAATAGGAAACTAGTAAAAAATGTTTAAGGAACAATGTGGAGAATGTGCAGTAAGAGGATCTGCTCTGGAATCTCTTTTTTGTTTGCTAGTTTGTTTTTCTATACTGGGGATTGAACCCAGGGATGTTTGACCACTGAGCCACATTCTCAGCCTTTTAAAATTATTTATTTATTTATTTTCTTGAGACAAGATCTTGCTAAACTGCTTAGGATCTTGCTAAATTGCCGAGTCTGGTCTTGAACTTGCAATCCTCCAGCCTCAGCCTCCCAAGTCACTGGGATTATAGACATATACCACCACGCCCGGCTTGGGCTCTCTCATTTCAAACATGATTTTGAAATTCTAACATAAGTGTGCTAAGCTCCCTAAAAATGAATCCATGGTTTTCTTTTGCCATTAGTTCAAAGAATTAAATCCATCACACCACCTGCAGGCCTCACATGAGATGTCGCAGTCTCACAGAAAGTAGCCTTTACCTCTGTCATTGGAACCCTGCTGCTCTATCCTCAGTACCTGGACATAGGCCACATTCACTCCCACCTCAAGGCCTTGAGGCAAGAATTCTGGGGTGCTCCCTCTGCAACCTCTCCTCCTCCTCCAATTCATGACAACTTTAGAAGAGTGTTCAACTTCTCTAGTTCTCGGAAAGGCAAGTACTGTTGGAGAAACATAAGCTCATTTATGTCTTGAGGGAACACAAGATTAGATAGAAATAGGTGACCAACATAAGAAAGGATCATCTATACTTGGAGCTTCCCAGGAGATAGGAGGCCACGTGATGCAGTGGAGGAAAAAAACTAAACAACAAAAAAAAATAGCGATAGGCGTGACAGTGTTCCCCTTTGTTCCTATCTCTTCTGCTCATTCAGCTTCATGTTTACTACCTTCAGTTTGAAAGCCTTAATTTTTAGTCCTAGGACCTTTTATATTGTTGTTTTCTTCTCAGTTGATCTCACAGTATCTTGGTGGGAAGGGAAACTATAATGGTAGCTGGGAGGAACTATGGGCTTGGATTTCAGGGACCACAGAGAAAAAAGAAAATTAAAAGAAAATCCTGAGAGAAAGGATGTTGAAATTGAAATGACAGCCCTAATTTAGCCAGCACAAGTACAAATCTGGTTTAAACAAGATGAAACGAATTTCCGAAATACGGAATTGTATCCAGCATAAGAGCAAGAAAATCACCAGGCATGAAACAAATAAAGCAAGAATAAAATAAAACTTAAAGCAAAGGATTATGGCCCCAAGTACACAAAAACAAATATTCTCAAGGAGATTATACCAAAGTTTATATTTATTAATTAAAGGATTAAGGCACTAATAAGAGTTTATATTTATAAATGGGCTGAGTTGAAGGACAAAACAAATTCTAGAAATGATGTGCTCTGAATGAATTGGTCTGTTTCAAATTGTGAAATGCTAATTTTATCTCTGACAACAGGCCTTGAGGTGAAGCATGCTTGGTATACAGGTTCCATATGCTTAGCATCCATGTGGAATAGCTTTTCTCATCATTTACTCTCACAGTTTTGTATCTTTATATTTAAAGTGTATCTCTGTTGCAAACATCACATAACTGGGTCTCGTATGTTTAGAAAAATGAGTATCTGAGTTTTAATTGGAATGCTTAATCTACTTACCATTTTCTGCAAACAGCAATGTGTTTAAGTCTTTGGTTTTACTAATTCCTGTATGATTCATCTGTTTTTAGTTCCATTATTCCTCCTCACCTGCCTTCTATTAGGTGGATAGCATTTTTTAAGAAATTGCTCTAGGGATTAAGGTAAACACTGCACTATATGATGAGGCTCATAGACCTAGCTCAATTAATTCATACCACAAAGAACTTCATATGCTTAAATTGGAATGGAAAAGGCAGAATTGGAAAAACACTGAGGGTTTCTGAAAGGGCCATAATTTGCATAAAAACAAGAAGAGTTTTGAAAAGCTTTAGATATGGAAATAGGTTTTTGATGACTCTCTCCAAAATTTTTCTGATAAAATAGATTAACTCTACTAAAATTTTGCAAGCAAAGGAATAATAGTCTAATGCAGACTTTGAGAATAGACTACCAACTTTAGATAGCATTCAGAAGTAGAACCTGAAGCCAGTGTGAACAGTTTCCTTCTAGTGTATATGTGCACATGTGTGTGTGACAGTGTACATCTTTAACTGGAAATAGGGGACTTAATATGCAAGCAAAACTCAAATGGAAAATAGTCCTTTTTGTCAGATCACCTGTTCAATTAGCATTTTGATGCAGCCTTGGGTTAAAAACAGAACAAGACCTAGAATGCACTGATGCCCTTACCATTAAAAACAACTGAATGCTTCTTTCCCAGTCATTAGCCCTTATAGGTGGAAGTTGAAGACAGCAGTGCATATCATAAACAAATACACATTGGGGGAAAATGAAATTTCCCAATGTTAACCAACAACACAAATGAAAAAAAAATGTAGATAATCAATAAACCTGGCTTAAGGGGGAATCAAATGCTCAACTTACTGTTTTATTTTTAAATTTACAAGAAGAAATTTATCTAAATAGTGGAGAACAACCTTGCATGCTTTTGTTTTGTTTGGTTTGGTTTTGGTTTTAGTTGTAGATGGACACAATACCTTTATTTATTTATTTATTTATTTAATGTGGTGCTGAGGATTGAACCCAGTGCCTTGCACATGCCAGATGAGCATTTTACCACTGAACCACAACCCCAGCCCATCTTACAAAATTTTGGTTAACCCAAATACTAACTGGAAAGTTTTGTGTTGTTAGACATCCTCTGCTTCAAAGTCAACACACTGTTCAGGTGGTAGATATCTCTACTAATCCTCAGATGCTCTCTCTCTTGTGCTTAATTAATAACATCCTTCCCTCCTTTGTAACAATACAGCTGCTAATATACATACATATACATATTAATTTCCTATTATATAGATTATACTATCACAATCATTTTTATATAGGAAGACACTGAGGGCAGGGAGTTTATGTAACTATGTAACAAAAGAATAAAAAACATGCCTAGAAGCAAAAACATCAACCTTTTATTGAGGTTGGGAAAGATGGCAGACAAGAGTGAAGAGTGGTTGGTAAGGGAGAGAACCTGCCTTATTTATTATTAATAATGCACCTTTGAAAGAGGGTGAGAGATCTGAAGTTAATATGAAAAAAAAAGGCTGTAATCTATTTTATTTCTTGGGAGTTCATAGTTGTCTAGTATTTTATTTTAAAATATTTTTCTCAATGTTTGAAATTTCTTCATTTTTAACTCTCAGCAGAAAGACAACTCAAACTCCTTGTGTATTGCTCCCACACAATTTCCTGACCTTTTCTCCTCTAAGCAGATATCAATTTTTAAGTGAGCATCAAAGTCCTATCATAACAGCCCTTGATAATAACAATTAACTCTTATATACCAGAAAATTGTCTGTAAAATACAAAGATTAAAATGTCTTAAATAAACAGAACATTTTCTTTACCCCAAAATATATTTCATCTCTGCAGTATCTTTGGGAGTTGCTCAAGAAATATTTTAAAGTTCCAAAATCCCGAATCCAAAAGTTGTAAGTATTTAGCACCCTGCACATGAAAGATAGTTTCTCTTTGAAATTCTACAGTTGAAAGGGAATAAAACCTAATAGACATCTTAGGGAAGGCAAACTAAACATAGGTAGTAATTAATTCATGCAACCAAAATATTGTAGCATAGGACACTTCCAAATCAGAATGAAAAGATCAGAGTTTGTGCTTTTTCTAAAAGCAAAGTATTTTTAAAGCATCAATCTGCTTTAGGGTCCAAGGACAAAGTTAGAAAATTAGAGTTGACAGTGCTCCTGATAAATTGTTTTTACATGTGAATCAGCTGCAATGTCATATTTTATTGGCTGTCATGATTATGGGTAGAATTTCACCTGAGTGGAGAACAGGGGCTAAAGACTGGGATCCTCTCAGAGAAGAATTTCAAACAATGTTCCTTCAATGAGGCTGGAGAAAGGAGGCCACCTGAGGTCAGAGCTCCTTCCTGAGAGCAACCCCCAATGCCCACCATCTTGTATTCTCTGAGCAATTAAAAATGTGCTACGTCTTGGGTTTTAAGTTTGATTCTAACTTGAACCTGAGCCCTCTTCACTTTCTTCTTTATGACTCTTTCCCCTGCTAAGATAAACAAGGACCTAAGCCTGATTCTCTGACTGGAGAAGTTTTAGGGAAGATGGTTCCAACCACTGGGAAAGGGCTTGTGTGCTTACTGACTTTCTATGACCTTCTTGCTCTTACTGAAGTCAGGAGGAAGAGAAAAGGCTAAGCATATATGGAAATGGGCTTTGGGTAACTTCCAGGGTAGCAGAGCACTAACAGCAGCTGCATATTTTTGCTGAAAATTTCATACACACACACACAACACACACACACACACACACACACACACACACAAGTGTTATTTTTTAAAACAGGACCTACATATCCCAGAATCCATATAAATTTGGGACACACATGTCCTGGAGTCATCCATGGCCTCTCCAAAAAAGGAAACATGCTTGATGAACACTGCACGAATACCTCATGGACATTAAGTGCCTTACCCAGGATCAGCATATAGATTCATTTAAACTACTTAAACATATAGATCCTTAAACATACAGATCCATATAAACTAAACATATAGATCCATTAACATATATATATATATATATATATATATATATATATATATAGATCCTTAAACATATAGATCCATTTAAACTACTGAACAAAAGCCATCTGGGGGATCCCTCTCTTGGGACACCATCCCTCTTTGGGAACTCTGTTCTCTTTCTCCATTTAACTCTAATAAATCCTGTTGATTGTGTCCATGGATTTCATTCTTCAAATTCACAAGACAAAGAACCCACCTGATATCCACGCTTCGTGTTACATTATGACTCCCACCCCCATCTGTTTGTCTCAATGATGGTCTTTTCCTTAGTATTAGAAATTCAAAACAAAATTTTTTTTAAAATCTGTTTGTTTTTTTTTCCCCAAGACTATCACTGATTCTTCCTGGTTAAATTGGTTTCAGAGATGGATACCTGGGATCATAGCCCATCTGTATAAAGCAGACTCTATCTAGGTGAAGTCAAACACTGCTTCACTTGGGGTCAGCATGTGAATTTGGTGTCATTAGTAGTGTATTTTATCAGTGGAACAAACATTTAGTGTCAAACTCTGAACTTGGTTTTTAATCAATACTTGTGACAATTTTATATCCATCTCATATGACACAGTGACTCTGAAGGAAGAAAGCACATCTAAAAGTTTTTTAAACCTTAATCTGAAAGACAGATTTAGTGTGAGAGTCTCTTCCATTTACTTCCTGTTATTTCAGTAGAACAGGTATTTTGGGTCTTTAATCAGTTTATACATCTGTATTATATAGCCCAGTTTTTCCAAAATGTTGAACTACCACCCAAGTTAAAAATACATATTATATCATATTAATATCAACATATGTATGCATGGAAATGTGTGTGTATATTTTATACACACATACATTTGCATGAAACAAAAACATCAAGGAGTAATACTTGTCTTTAAAAAAAAAAAGGACTCTGAATTTTCTTCTTCATTCTTTTTCTATTAAAAAAAATGTTAGGAGTTGGGGATGTAGCTCAGTAGTAGAGTGTGTGCTTAATAAATGTGAAGCCCTAGGTTTGATTCCTGGCACCTAATAATGTCAGCAATATAATAAAAATGAAAATAAAAATGCTAATGTTCTCTCCATTTTTATGACCTACAACCAGGTAGAAAATTATGACTTGCAAAATACTGGTTAGCCAGTATAGATACACATTAATCTCATTTTAAAATTATCTATGTATTGAGCTGGGCACAGTGGTGAAAGCCTGTAATCCCAGAGGCTCAGGAGGCTGAGGCAGGAGGATCTCAAGTTCAAAGTCAGCCTCAGCAATGGCAAAGTGCTAACTAAGCAACTCAGTGAAACTCTGTTTCTAAATAAAATAGAAAATAAGGCTTGGGATGTGGCTCAGTGGCCGAGTGACCCTGAGTTCAATTCCTGGAATTCCCCTCAAAAATTAACTATGTGTCTATATGTATATCATGTATGTCAGATAATTTATACTCTCTATATAGTATACATTATTTATTTCCCTATATATAGTATTCTATACTTATTATAGAATAATAATAATAATAATAATAATAATAATAATATGTACTATGTACATAGTACATAGTATAGTATAAATTAATCATTTCACTACTCTTGTCTCTAAAATTTTAATTATAATGGTAAGGTAAGGTACATATGATTATATATCATCATTCAAAACAATGTGCTTGTTTTGATTTAAATCCAACCTTTACGCACCTACAAATAAAAGAATTAGAAGAGAAAGGCTGAGCTCCAGCTGAGATATAGATAAGCCATGACTAAGGTAAAAATTAATGTATACAAACATGAACCTACTTTATAAATAAGATATCCTTTTAATTTTTCCATAGTGATGACTAGTCAAGTGTCAAAATCCTTAGTCAAGTGTGATAAAAAAAAGGTCTTTCTATATAGAATTTCCTTTTTTTAAAAAAGAGAGAGATGAGAGAGAGAGAGAGAGAGAGAGAGAGAGAGAGAGAGAGAGAGAGAATTTTTTAATATTTATTTTTTAGTTTTTGGCGGACACAACATCTTTGTATGTGGTGGTGGGGATCGGACCCGGGCCGCCCACATGCCAGGCGAGCGCGCTACCGCTTGAGCCACATCCCCAGCCCTATATAGAATTTTCTTGAAAAAAAAAATGCTAGTTCCTATTTAATCTTGCTTCTAGATTATTTATTTTGTGCCCCAGCCATATGAATTACTGAGGAAAATGCCATCAGCTGAGATGTTTTGTTTTTCATAGATGTATTCTATTTATGCCAATAATAATGGAAACTTTTGTTCAATTGTTAACTTGAGATTTTAATGGTGTTTGTGATAAATTCAGACAATAAGTAACACACTTACACCTGGCGTTGATACATTTCTTTATACATACACACCCACAGTGCAGCTGGAGCAGAAAGAGATTTCTGGCTTATAGTCTCACCTATTGTCAGTAAATACTAGATGTTCTCAGTTATAAATACACAGCAATAACTGAAGAGGGTCTCCTGACTGCTTGCGAAGAGGGATTTTAGAAAATAACTGCCTATGACTGAATCCATTTATCATATTCTTGCAATAAGTAACTTTTTACCTCATGTAATGAAATGTCATTTAAAAAAAAAACTTAAGTGTTGTAACTGTTACCTTTGTTTATGAAAAATCCACAAGGAAGAAAATTAAACTCATGATTTGGAAAGAAGGGAATAGGTCAAACCCTACGACCAGAATCTAATAACCTAGTGGCTTACAGGAATTCTGAGAGGATGTCCAGACTTTTGAAAATAGACTCCTTTATGGGGCATTGGAGGAGTGCTTGAATAACATTAGCAGAATTGCATTTCAGAAAGATTACTCTGATTACAGTCATCATATCCAAGGTCAAAAACAAGAGGAGAAACAACCTTCCTCACTGTTGAGCTTTATACTCCATAACTTCTAAAGCAGAGTGAATGCAGGATAATTGGGTACATGCAATTATCACAAACAGAAAGATCAAGTTCTTGGCTGTAAACAGCTGGTTAACAAGCCCTGGGTTTTAGTGAAAACTGGTCATTTGGTGCATGGTTGAGTTATCCAGAGCAAAAGGTCAGGGTTAGAGGAATGTAGGTGCTAATTCTTTGGAATGCATATGGATTTCAGAGAAAGCAAGCTTCTTCACTTTATTCTGCTTTTCCCACTATCTATGAGAATATAAATACTAAATATTATTTGAATAACTAGTTAAATGAAATAGAATTACTTAGTGGAAGAATTGGAAAAATAATTAACGAGCAATAAGTAGATTCTACACTTATACATCCAAACTGCAATAAGTCACACAGGCACACTGGGCTATTTGCTTAAAGGTATGATGCTTACTTTTTCTTTATCTGTCTATTCCCCCTTAAAATTTATTTTTAATCTGATTGAATTGAAATATGCTATGGGTACTATATAGACATTTCTCTGGAATTATCTAGATGACTCAACTGATATGGAATGTTATCCATGGCATATTTTCAAGGAAAATCAAACCCTAGTGGATTCCTTACTTGGAAATCCATGGCCACAGAACCACCAACACCTCCAAAGGTATTGACCTAATCTCTGTGCTGGGGTTTGAACCCACAGTACCCATCACTGGGACACCCTACCAGGCTAAAACCAAGATACTGGTGAGAAGTCTACCAACCTTTGAAGATGTCCCCTTTGTACCAATATTTCATGGAGTCTCTTTCAATGGGTAAGTTTTAATATACTCTGGCTAAGTGATCTGACATCCTCTTAGCCCTTATAGTGAAGAAGAAACTCTCTTAGAAAATAAACTTTCTTGGACTGAGGTTGTAGCTCAGTGGTAGAGCACCTGCCTCAAACGTGTAAGGCACTGGGTTCGATCCTCAGCACCACATAAAAAATAAAATAAAATGAAGATATTTTAAAAAAAGAAAGCATGAACTTTCTGTTTTACCAGAAACACTTTCTGGTTTTGGTCATTCAGCATATGCTCATGGTGTTCACAGTACAAATTCAGCCAGTATTTGCTGTGCATCGCCTGTGTCGCTTCCTATGCTAGCTCCTAAGAATACAGGGAGGAAAGACTCGACTCCACCTCTGGTTGTTCATATTCTAGAGAATAAGACTCAGTCATGTGATCGAGTATCATTACCTCTGGGATACTGCCTTTAAGTATTTCAGTAGAACCCAGAGGTCTGGAAAGGCCTACTGAGGGATTTTGGTCTCACCCAGATGGAAAGGTCCATAGTGTAGACTCAGCTGCAACATCAGAAGACTTGATTTGCTGTCAACTCAAGCCTCTGCTTAAAGCTTAAGAGAACAGCAGATTATGGCTCAGGAATTTGTGTTGGACTCCAGAAGGGCTTAGGAGCTCTACACTGCTATGACTAGATTTTCATTTAATGGTTTAGACCATCTGTCCAATTTCTTCTCGCTGAACAGCCTCATTTGTGAAAGCAACTCTTTCTTTCAATACCTTATATATTACAGAAAACACATATCAAGGCAAGTATAAAAGAAACTTTAGAAATACACAAAAATATAAGCTTGCAGTTTAAGAATAGCACCATGGAAACATTTTGACAACTAACTTAAAAACGATTTTCTTAAAAGGATATCTTATTTATAAAGTAGGTTCATGTTTGTATACATTAATTTTTACCTTAGTGATGGCTTATCTATATCTCAGCTGGAGCTCAGCCTTTCTCTTCTAATTCTTTTATTTGTAGGTGCGTAAAGGTTGGATTTAAATCAAAACAAGCACATTGTTTTGAATGATGATATATAATCATATGTACCTTACCTTACCATTATAATTAAAATTTTAGAGACAAGAGTAGTGAAATGATTAATTTATACTATACTATGTACTATGTACATAGTACATATTATTATTATTATTATTATTATTATTATTATTCTATAATAAGTATAGAATACTATATATAGGGAAATAAATAATGTATACTATATAGAGAGTATAAATTATCTGACATACATGATATACATATAGACACATAGTTAATTTTTGAGGGGAATTCCAGGAATTGAACTCAGGGTCACTCGGCCACTGAGCCACATCCCAAGCCTTATTTTCTATTTTATTTAGAAACAGAGTTTCACTGAGTTGCTTAGTTAGCACTTTGCCATTGCTGAGGCTGACTTTGAACTTGAGATCCTCCTGCCTCAGCCTCCTGAGCCTCTGGGATTACAGGCTTTCACCACTGTGCCCAGCTCAATACATAGATAATTTTAAAATGAGATTAATGTGTATCTATACTGGCTAACCAGTATTTTGCAAGTCATAATTTTCTACCTGGTTGTAGGTCATAAAAATGGAGAGAACATTAGCATTTTTATTTTCATTTTTATTATATTGCTGACATTATTAGGTGCCAGGAATCAAACCTAGGGCTTCACATTTATTAAGCACACACTCTACTACTGAGCTACATCCCCAACTCCTAACATTTTTTTTAATAGAAAAAGAATGAAGAAGAAAATTCAGAGTCCTTTTTTTTTTTAAAGACAAGTATTACTCCTTGATGTTTTTGTTTCATGCAAATGTATGTGTGTATAAAATATACACACACATTTCCATGCATACATATGTTGATATTAATATGATATAATATGTATTTTTAACTTGGGTGGTAGTTCAACATTTTGGAAAAACTGGGCTATATAATACAGATGTATAAACTGATTAAAGACCCAAAATACCTGTTCTACTGAAATAACAGGAAGTAAATGGAAGAGACTCTCACACTAAATCTGTCTTTCAGATTAAGGTTTAAAAAACTTTTAGATGTGCTTTCTTCCTTCAGAGTCACTGTGTCATATGAGATGGATATAAAATTGTCACAAGTATTGATTAAAAACCAAGTTCAGAGTTTGACACTAAATGTTTGTTCCACTGATAAAATACACTACTAATGACACCAAATTCACATGCTGACCCCAAGTGAAGCAGTGTTTGACTTCACCTAGATAGAGTCTGCTTTATACAGATGGGCTATGATCCCAGGTATCCATCTCTGAAACCAATTTAACCAGGAAGAATCAGTGATAGTCTTGGGGAAAAAAAAACAAACAGATTTTAAAAAAAATTTTGTTTTGAATTTCTAATACTAAGGAAAAGACCATCATTGAGACAAACAGATGGGGGTGGGAGTCATAATGTAACACGAAGCGTGGATATCAGGTGGGTTCTTTGTCTTGTGAATTTGAAGAATGAAATCCATGGACACAATCAACAGGATTTATTAGAGTTAAATGGAGAAAGAGAACAGAGTTCCCAAAGAGGGATGGTGTCCCAAGAGAGGGATCCCCCAGATGGCTTTTGTTCAGTAGTTTAAATGGATCTATATGTTTAAGGATCTATATATATATATATATATATATATATATATATATATATATAT